>NW_019174343.1:8427329-8464726 GCF_002260705.1 Seriola dumerili | reverse complement strand
TGTCCAGTCAACACAAGAAACTAACTGTCACTACAACGGAGCACTGACAGGTTGGTGAGATTATTAATAGGACTAATGTTTTCACTGTTGACTTTGTTGTACCTGCTTGTGTGTTCACTGCTCTAATGCTGTTCTCACACTGAGACTCATTTCAGAGGCCATGTGATTTCTTTCACACACACACACACACACACACACACACACACACACACACACGCACACACACACACACACACACACTTAACGCGTTCCTGAATGTAAACACATGAAAATATATATATATATTTTACTGTATGTACACCAAGAATATGCTATCTTTATAGGTTTTCTCCATGGTGTTGTTTTTATGTGAATGTATCACCATGCAAAGTTGAATCATATCAATAAATATGAAATATCAAGGTCTAAACTTCCTCCTTTTACTCTTTGATCGTGATCATAGGAATCATATATGCTGTTTGCCATGAGGTTTGAACATATGGCACGGTCACTGTACTAAAAATAAAAAAATATAGAAAGCACTACAAAAAACACAGGGTCAGGGGTTTCCCTGGGTTTATCTGGCTAAAAAGCCTGGTAACCCCTGGCTTTGGGTGAAGCTGGAAAAACTGCATTTTTCTCATAAAGAGTTTCACTTTTAGAGGAAACCTGCTGTGATGGGAACAGCAGGAGGACAATGTACAGCTCTGTCCATATGTCTCACATGGTCATTCCTTTGGTAACTGAAGGAGCATCCAGTGATATAGCATACTGCTGAACTAAAGAACACCACATCTTCCTGCACACAACCATATATTGTTGTAATAAATAAAAGGAGTGTCTGCACCTGGGTGTAAATAGCCACATTGGCTACCCAAATAACATTGTTGGCTACAGACACCCGGGTGCAAATAGCATCTGCCTGAAAAATCACTATTGCAATTCTCTGTGCTCTGTGCTGAACAGAGAGTGCTTTTTGCAGGATACAGCCTACTGTTTATGTGCATGTACTCACTTAAAACAATCAGAGTGTGGCCAATAATATAGTGAGTAGGTGGTGCTATTGGTATGTGTTAATTTTAGCTTTTTTTTTTTGTCACTGTTGGTATGGTAAAATCTAACTTAACTGTTGAACTGGCTATATGCTTTCTGATGAGCCATGTTTTGCTGTTTCAGTGGGTGCATCCATGTTTTAATATGGGTGCCCTCAGTAGGCAGGCACTGATCCCATACCTGGCAGTGTCCATGTCATGCTCCTCCCAGTGAGTTACTGTACACACTAGCTCAAAAGCTGCCCGCATGCTGTTTGAAAACTTTGCGTGGGATTTGTGTTGCGTGGGCGGGATGCGATCCAGACCTCTGCAGTATAGGAAAAAGAAGGTCACCTATGTGGGATGATGCCTGCCGGGCAGAGTAATTCAGCTGCACTTAAACTTAGCGAGAGCAATCAGGACACTGCTACTTCTTTTTGATATTTTGCATGTTAATATAACATTTGGTTCAAATTAAATGACATCTAAATTCTAAACACGTTTGAGTGACAATAATACGCCTATTTGGACAAATAGAGATTATACCCTGCAACTCAAGGGCGCCCTCTGAAGTTAATATTGCATCCTGCTCCTTATACAGGCCGAAATAGCTCAGTTGGGAGAGCGTTAGACTGAAGATCTAAAGGTCCCTGGTTCGATCCCGGGTTTCGGCAGGTTGTGGGTCCTCTTTTAATCCAAATGTAATTGATTTGCCTCATCACCAACACAGACATTGGTTACATTCAGGGTAAAGACATCAATTAGCTTTAAGAGATTATCACAGTAGCTTGTTAACCAAAAAACAGAGTCGATCCTCGTTATGAATGACCCCTCAAATTACTCAAAAATGACTCTAAATGCAACAAAATTCCCACTTTCTACAACCTTAGTTTTCATCAATTGTCCACTGCAAAAATATAGGAAACATTCATGCATCTTGTTCCACAGTGTGAAAATCAATTTATATAAAAACAAGAGCAAGAGAGACTGACATCAACACAGCAACATTAATAGCAAGAGAACAGAGTATTAAGCTTTAAGGACACATGTGCCGAGTCAGTCTTATTGGCAGAACTGTCAAACCAGCATCCTGTCACCAACATTATCAGATATGCACAAGATGTAGTGGAAGAGTTCATGTAAGGTATTTGCTGACAGAAACTGCTTTCTTCAAGGAGTTTAAAGAACTGATACACTAAGCAAAAATGCCTCTAAGGCTGAAGCTCACTGAAGCAGAGAGTCATAACTCCTAACTCCACCTGATGTCCAAAACTGGAAGTCAGTCAAGACCTGAGGGCAGAACACATGTGTATACAGACTCATGGTTATGCAGGTAAGTAACATCAAATCTGAAAATCTTGGCATGCTGGAGCAAGATGTCTGTGAAGATTGTCATTCAGGTCATGGTCATCCAAGAATAGTTGAATTGAGGGAAACTGGACATGGTGTACTCAAAGACATTTCACCTTTTATCTAAGAGGTTTCTTTAGTTCTGACTGACTGGTGGAGACCCAGGTATTTAGCCTCTTTTGGTGCCAATAGATTTTTTTGTTGACACAACTTTCACTGTTCGTTGTGGTTTGAATAAACAGAAAAATCAATAAAGAAGGTGACAAACCATGTGGAGATTTTAATTCTTTGAAATGTAGTGGCACAGAGACCTTGGAAAACCAGCACAAAATATTCACTTTGATATATCAGAGAGAAAGTTTGCATTCTTTAATTAAGTCAAGTTGTTGCTGTGTAAAGAGCAAATACTCTGGACTATGTTTGCGTTCTTTGCATGGCTTACTTATTAATAGCACTATGCTAATTTTATAACAGCAAAACAATTTTAAAGCTGAATGTAAAAAGGGTACATGTAGTACTGCAAGGAAGCAGGAAACCCTGCTGTGCAGCATGATGATAACATACAGTACTGTACATTAGAGGCAGGTCCCTCTGTTCAACATCTGCAACAAATACTTCATCTGTAAAGGCCTCAGCACCATGGCTGACCTCTTCCATGATGGATTCCCTGCTCCCTTGTATGTATGGCAACATCTTGTGTTCACAAGATTTGTTTTAGCTCATAAATGATAAAGTTCACCTTCATTTTCAGTTTCAAATAAGTATGGTCATTATTATTACATATACAGAGCAGTTTAAAACCAGCGCTGCTGTGCCTGTTGGGTTGCATTATAAAACTTTTGCTGTGTATAGTGTTGTCACTCTGTCCCAGTATCTCTATAATGAGCTGGTATCATATGAACTATTGGACAGATGATTCTTTAAAATCCCAAATCATAAATCTGTCTTCTCTATCTGTTAGTGTTTATTTCTACATGATTTCCTTTATGTGCCAGAGCAAGTATAATTTATTATCTGTCTCCGCTGATGCATGGTTTTAACTTTCAGATCAGATTTGTAAGATGTTTTATGTACAGCACTTTAGCCTGTTTTAAATCTCCATCATAAACAGGACTGTAAAGTTAACTTTCTTTCTCTCTGTCTCTCTGATAGCAGCTTATTGCACCACACTGTAGGAGCAACAGTAGTGTATTCACACATATTAGACATGAGGGTATATGTTTCCTCTAACAGAAGAAACAGCTTTAAGTCACTAGATTGAAATGGCTTAAACATTATAACAAAATGATAATAATTTAAATAAAATGTGCAACATAACATCCTATGCCAGGAGGCCCTCTAGTGGCGATAGAACAAAATAGCAACTGGAAACGTTCAGGTGCCGAAATAGCTCAGTTGGGAGAGCGTTAGACTGAAGATCTAAAGGTCCCTGGTTCGATCCCGGGTTTCGGCAGCCGGAGGATCCTTTTGATCTTCTGAAAGCACAGGTGAAATAAAATAAATCATGATAGGGACTGTACTTTGGGATGCTTTCCATAAAAGAGAAGTGGATAACAACAACATCCACTGCCCCTTTCATATGCTTTATGTCATCGTTAACAAATTTACACCATAAAATAAATCAAATGGAGGCAAAAACAAAAACAAACAAACAAACAAACAGTGCAGCTACCCATTTAATGCCACAGTCTGTTGCATGTTTTACACCATATTAAAGTTGGCAATTGCAGAGTCTTTATGTGAATGTAGCCTGAATGATTTGAAGCATTCATTCATACGTTTAGGATTGAAAAGGACATGAAACATTAATTTCATTACACATTATTTTGGACATATTTTCTGATTAAGATCAAAATTAACCTCCTGACACTGAAATGACTTCATTGTGACTTTATTAGTACGTAAGTTGGTAAGTAAAGTTTATTTATATAGCACCTTTCACAGATAAAAATCAGTGTTTCACAATAAATAGTAAACGACATAGACACAGTTCTGTTTACTGTTACTTTATTATTACTATTGCTTTAAAAGCTTTTTATACGATACGGTATTGATTTTTTTTTTACTGTATTCATTATTCAAAGAGGACGAATCGTTTTGAAGGATAATTTAGCAGGAGTTACACATACAGCCAGCAGATGGCAGGACAGAATCTCAATCTAAGAACAAAAACCATGAACGCAACACCTATAACCACGTTTGTGATTGGTTGCCATGGTGATCCAATGTGAGCCGAAATAGCTCAGTTGGGAGAGCGTTAGACTGAAGATCTAAAGGTCCCTGGTTCGATCCCGGGTTTCGGCAGGTGAAACGCACGCTTTTAAATGTAGCAGGTGGTTTTCTAACAGACAAATGAAAAGCCTAAGTATCATTTGCATTATGTGTTAATGTCAATGAAGAAACAATTACTATGTCAGTTGTGCTACAGAAACATAAATCTGACTCCTCCATTCCAAGAAAATCTTTTAACAAAAAGTAGTAGTTAGTAAACATAGCCATGGACGATCATGACCAGTGGCTTGGGACTGTAATGTCAGAAATGTTGTTTTTTTTAAAACTGCACCTAGATTTGAGTGATGGATAAAAACATAGCCTAATATAATACCAGTGAAACTACTGAAGAACTGCAGCCACAGAGAGACAAACAAAAACCAGCATGAACCAAAGAGATGACAGCGACAAGCACTGATGGGTAGAATTTGGTTCAGTGGGTTTCAGTCAGGTCTAGCTGAAACACTTTGGCAAAAAATAAGCTATTATGCAACAAACACCACTTGTGTTACATATTTAGGTCACATCGGACATCAGTTCATGCCAGGAGAGCCTCAGCAGGGCTGCGGGAGGTTTATGGGACCTCCTATGGTTCATTTGGGGGTACTGGCCCTCTCTCAGCTGTTCTAACCTGTCTGAGTGCCAGCCAAGGCGTGTAGAGGCAAGAGAGCCACAGTCCAAGAGAGCAGGTCCAGGCCACGGGGCACCAAACAGGTCAGGGATTTGCGTCATTCTCATTGAAACTTGAATGAATGGCCCACCAGCTCTCTGTGGTGATGTGCTAATCAGTAGGGCATTGATAATGAACAGACAGAAAGTAGTTCAGAGAACTAACGATGCAGGAGAGTGAGAACAGGGGATAGAAAAAGGTGCAATATGTTCTAGTGCTGCAGGGTAACTATGTGTGTGTGTGTACACTTTGTCCATAGACTCACACTCACTAAGAAAAGCCCACAATGATAGGAAGAGAAATAACAAGGGAACTGAGAAGCTGTAATGGGACTAACTTGGATACAGGCCCGACAGAAACCTGCAGTAATAATACAGCTTCCTGCCAAATTAGACCCCTAGTTCACCTTGTTTCAATAGAAACAATGTAGAAAACAACACTGTGACAGAAATCAGTCATACTCTTTTGGGTCAAGGTGTGTTGAGTCAGAAATGAGAAATGTCATATTACCCACATTACCTGCATTCCAGTCACCACACAAATGACAGTAAAACTATTTTCTTGTTTGACTTCTTATACCCCAAAGAATGCAGAAACACTATTAGAATACCAAAATAGTTGGAAAGTCAAACTTAAAGGTGTTATTCAAGCTGGTTCTTGTTAAAGTATTGTTTGTTTATCACTGAATGTGTGGGCAGCCATGTTTCATTTAACATGCAAACTGAGGTTTGAGGGAATGTGCCTGACCTTCCAATACATGGTTGGCTGTTTTGATATTTTTCCTAATAGGGACAAGGGAATCCTGAGTTCTAGTTCATAATCACATGTACAAATCCTAGGCAGTTAGAGGGGAGAAACTATGAGTTGGAAGAATTTGATTCCTTAATATGATTTAAATTCAAGATATTTGATTTTTTTCCTCTAAAACCCTCCCTATGAATAAGTCTTTTTTTTAATGCGATAATGTAACACTGCCTATATTCTGCTTGTGAAAAAGACTGTGTAATTGTGTTTGTGTGTTTGAGGGGGATGGGGTTGAGGCTATAATGTACATCTCTTGTATACTTCAACTCACCCCTAGTTGCTTAAAACTCATTAGCCGACAGTTCTAATAGACATTCTGCTTTCTCATTTATTGCTCTGTTATTTATTGCCCTGTAATATCCTGCGCTGTCAATTATGTAAGATCTCTCGCTTGCTCTCCCTTTTCATTGTGGCTTCCACTGCTGTAGTTTGGTTTCCTGGTGGCTTTGTTCCTGCTGCTCTTGGAGAGCCACAAAGAATGCCTGAAGATGCCAGTCAAGCTCTGAAGCAATTCAATTCGGTGGTTGAATGAAACCCACAGGTGGAGAGCAGTCCAGAGAACCAAGTGGCTGGATGGGGGGGTGCGGGGAGAGGATGTTTTTGCCCTAATTAATCAAAACTCTATTCAATCTAGTTCCACTTCCAAGAAGCTCCCATAGACGTCCTAGTCAATTTGGCATTGCTTAAAGGCTTGCATAACTGGAGCAGCAGTGACTTCTACCCAGCAAACTTTTCCCCTGTTTCTGTCCTATTTGCATAACAGCCTGAACTCTAAGTAGTAGAGTGGTTGATGTAATACTACCAGGCCATATGGAGACTTGCCTCAACCTATATTGTATCTTTTATAGAGTAGAAAGATTAACAATGTTGAGAGGTAATTGCAGTCGCAATGACACAGAGTGATGAATGATAGCTCAGTACTAGTTTGGTCAGCTTGTGTGACATTTTTCCACACCGCCTCAGACCTACAAATATGTTTAGAGCTGCATGAACTCCTTTCTTTGGAATTACACATTAAACATAGTCATTTCACCCACTGTTAAGATAACAATAATGGTTGGTGCAGCTGTAATACTTCTTATTTGACTTATGTATCAGTGATAAAAGACTCTTTCCACAGTGGACATGTTGACGTGTCAAAGTACGAATAGCACAGTTGGAATTATAATTAATAATGACTACACTCCATTTATATGAGCTGGTTCCAGGGCTTAGGCATTGTACATTGTCACTCACTGACATGACTTACTGGGAAACTTGAGGGAATAGAGCCATCATTGATGTTTACATTTTTTTGTTAACGTCTGTGCCTTTTCCACTTTGACACATCAAAATGTCAGCTGTGAAAAGGGTCCATTAGAAAATCTCTCTGCATATGTTCAAGCAGTGTTCTTGGTGACAAACACTTTTTGCTGTACGCAGTGGGTTCAGAAAATCATGAAAGGTCTCTATGCCTACACTGCCGTTGGACGCCTCAAGCCACTGTCATTGTCACCTGGTTGCCAAACATGTTGATGAACGAGCTCAGTTGTTGACACAAGAATACAAATTACACGTGTCACGAAACATGCAGATGAATATAGCTCAACACGTTTCTGACATCATAGAAAACATAGCAATTAATATTCATTAGCTGTTGCATAACTCAAAGAAGTTAGTCTCTAAACTGGAGAGATCTGGCCTACTGAAGAGAAGTATGCCAGCGTTTTTCTAAGATGGTCTTATTGTGGAGCTCTTGTGACATAACCCACTATGATGCATACAGTCCAAATGTGACAAGGGAAGGTTGTCTAGGGGAACGGAGTATGACCTCGCTTTTGTCCTTTGAGACAAAAAGGAGGCATTGTCTTATCAGACTAACTGAGTAGAAAGTAGCAAACCCACTCACTGTTCCTTGAACAAGCTCCAAGGACAGTGGGGAGGCTCGCTTCTCTGTGTTAATCTGTGTAGATGTTGTCGTTCAGATTGCTGTTGTTCGTCCTCTGCACTGCACTGACCTTTACAAATGCCTGGGCGACAAACTACATCATTAAATCGAAGCTGAAACTGAGAAAAGATTGCAATCATTGCTCTTTTGTTCTCTTGACTGCACCATGTTGCTGGACTTTGAGTGCTTGTGTAATGAAATTGAGACAATAAGTTCAAATATTATCAAATTGTTTGACTTTCCGCTTGGTAAAATCATCCTGCTGGTAAATTATTTTGAAAAATACAGTTTCTTACTGAAAGAGGATGAGCAAGAAAAAAAAAAGATTTTGCAATTCTAAGCAGACTGTGCTTGCTACTATGGCTTAATTCTTGTTTTCACTGCCCCTCAGTGTAGATCTGGAGGATCACATACAGGGTAGTAGTTCAGATAGGGTATGTGCAGTTTACTGACCCCCTGCTCTGCATGTTGCAAACCAGATGAAGATCACTGACATCACTGGAGATTGACACTAACAGGTGCACTAGTCCACAGTTTACATGCTCTGTCTGTGAACTTCTGCAGTGTGAGAACTCAAACGCATCACATTCACATGTTATTATGCTTCTACATTTCATATACTTTCCCCTTTGAGTCACACAGGTCACAAGGGTTAATGATTGAGTCTATGGTAGTTACCTAATGCGCCAACTTGTGTCAGCAGAGTGGTCACACTTTCCAATGACAGTATTGTTGTGTTTGCCATGCTGGTTCTATCCTTCTTCTCTGCTGTGAATGTGAATCATTGTCAGTGTGTATTTGAGCATAATTGTGTTTTTTCTCACAAGGGTGATGCATCTGTGGTTTTTCCCACCATCTGTCATTGGCCTAATAAATGAGGAAATTGAAAATACAAGCTGAGTAATACATCAAGAGAGAAATACTGTAGGGTTGGGTCCAGAAAGCCAACTCTTTTAGACACAGGGAAAGTCTCTCCCTTTAACCCTTCCCTTTCCCACTCTCCAGCATACACACATACACACACACACACACACACACACACACACACACACACACACACACACACACACACACACACTGGAAAACCTACTGGCAGGATTGAGTGTCCCTCTGAAGCATTTGTCTATTGATATCTGTCTGGAGCCTGGCTGCTTCTCTCCCCCCACTCTCTCTCTGCAGACTCAGGTTCATGACCTGTTATGTAACTCTGCTCCTCAACCATTGTAGAGGATGTAACACCATGATTGCACCCAGATGCATTTTCTACTTTTTCTTATAAAAGATGTAATTACACTCAATCAACCCTTTTTGTACTGAGCAAAAGGAGAGGTTAACTACTTATTTCCCAATGCTTTATACAACTGTCCTCATGCTGTGGTGGATTAAATACACAGATACTAAATGGTAATAACAGCACTTTGGAGAGGCCCGCGTACAACTTTATTTATAATAAGAATGTTTATATGTCAGTAAAAAACGGTCCAGGTAGAGCAGGCGACTTCATCATGTTGGGAGTTTTAAGGACATCATACATTTTGAATGTTTAATCTGAATCTGCAGTAAGTACTACAGTACTTGATTGGAGTAACGGTGACTATTTCCTTCAGAAATTTTGTGGAGTAGAATAACTGAATTAAACACTGTCTTGTAATCTTATTGTTTGTTTCAGTTGAACTACCCAGAACTCCTGGAACAATGAGTGGAGAAATAAAATAAAGGACCCAAAAATGCAATTAGTTGTTGTGTAAATCTACTTAATTAAGTTCCACATCACCAAGGCTAAAGCTAAGCAGGCAATTACCCAGAGGCCAAGGACCACCAGGGCCCTCAAAAGCTGCAAGTTTTGGACTAGATCATTTCATTGCTTGCACATTTGTTATTTTAAACAATTATGTGCCTCCATCCTGTTATCTCGAAGAGAGAACCTATTTAAAAATCCCTTTTTAAGACGTTTTTTTGTTTTTTGTTTGTTTTTTTACATATTCTCATATTTTGTTTTGTCTGACCATCACTCAAAAACACAAAGCAACGCTCACTTTTAAGAAGCTCGTGTCAATAATGTTTTATGTTTTTTTTCTTACATTTTGGCAGCCACGACCCCCACCCTCCACTCCACCCTGTTGTTGCCATGGCATCTAAACAGCTACTTCCGCAGCAGTGAGCCAATCAGGATCTGAAGACGAAGCCGGAAAATGCACACTTGAAAACGAAGTGAGCACCGAAAAGCAAGGGTGGACGAGGAGGTAATTTTTTTTTTTTTTAAATTACACACAGTTTTGCAGCCAAATTTTAAAGTATGAAACTGTCCGGATACTTTAGCACAACTAACCTGTGAGATAACGGTGACAGGTGGCTCGGTTGAAATGCACTGTTGCTAAAAGAGAAACAGAGCCGACCAATTGTCAGCCGGTGTTAACGGTCCTGTGGACAACGTTAGCATCAACAGTGAGCTTTTTAAAGAGTAGTTTGCTGCCGTCTGAGTTGATGTTATGAGCTGTGTGAAGAGAACACATTTATCAAATAGGCCGTGTGTGGATATTGAGGAAAGACTGGTCATGGTTACAGTTACATGATTAAATTAGGTTGGTTGTTACATTTGAATGTGAGCTATTTGTGATTTTTGTATAAATCTTTGGTTATATCTTTAAAAGGTACCGACATCTTTACTGTACTCACATGAGACTCTATTTTGTTGTAAGGGAAGGACCTTGTCTAAGCCTTAGTACATGATCAGTATCTGTATCTGATAACCTGGATTCACTATTATGGTACCTGATTTACCAACTGTGGCAAATGACTGCAGTTAGTTATTATTTTCATTAATTATTATTCTGATGTATATTTATTTGATTAATAGCAATGTTGTGCTGTTTCAAATACTAGAAAACACAGAAGAATCTCACATCACAATTTTCTCAGAGCCCAACATGACATTTGAAAACACCTGTTTGTTGATCAACTAATCGATTAATTGACTAACTGTCTCAGCTCTAGATTGGTGTTTATTACAGTTGGGTCGGGTAACTTCTACCAAATAGGTTCCAAATGGCAAACCACATGTGGTTACACTCATTTGATTATAATACAGAGATTGAATTGGGATCCTTGAATTTCACTTCAGCTTGTGAACATGCTCTTTTCACATTAGCCCTTTAGAAACATCTGGGATCTCCCCTTATGGATAGGACTATTCTTTAACACTTACATAACACTAGATATAGAGAGGATTCCCCCCACACGCAAGTGGCTTCTGAGTGGTTTGGCTGACCTCCCCCTTGCTGTGATAGTATTCAGTGTCATTGGAAACTGAAGCCAGGTGGTTGCATGGATGATGACAAGCTGTCATCCATGCTTCTGACTGAAGATAAATTTTAGCACTACATATTTCACAGGCACTTCTCATTTTCTGTTGCACGATCTCCTACCTCACATGTGCACACACTGACAGAAGAAAAGGTTAATAAATCAGAAGATAAATGATGCTGCTTTAACTTGCAGTTGTAGTAAAAAGGTGATAGATCCTAATATGCTGGTTTCCATTAAAATGCCACCTAGGTTAATCGCTGCAGGGCTTCTGTTTTGGAAAGTCAAATTTGTGCTCTGGTAACAAAGCACACAGCATGTACGTGCTTGGCAGGTTACACATTGGCTTGTATGTACTTTTAAATATTTAAAGGGATGACAAAGACATTTGTATTTTTGCATAACAAAACTTAACCTTTCTAAGTGCCAGTTTCACATAATGTCAGTGGCATAGCAGCAGTTCTTGTCTTTATGGTGTCTCGTCTTATTAGGTTATACCCATTTCTGGAGCTGCAGCAAGGCTAGCATTGCTCTCTGTCTGCTTGCTTAATGGCATGCAGATTCTTGCACTCAGTCATTCAGCCCCTGTTAATCTGCTGAAGCTCTGATCTGAGAGCTCTTATTACACATGCTCATACACACTGCCATTTTTTCTGGCATTGTGCTAACTGGGATTTAGAGGCTTTAGCTTGGAAACCAACCAGGGCACCTTTTAACAGCATGGTTTCAATGTATATGTATCTAAGATGATTTGCCATTTTGTGTCATTTCTCATTGCTCCAGTGTATGGGTCTGTACACTTAATGTTGTCACAGAAACGTGGCCACACGCTTGAGTCAGGCTTGACTTCCAAGTATATGAGGTCACACTGAGATGAGTAACTGGCCCAGTGAGCACTGGAGAAACAGACACTTGACATGGATATGTGCAAGATGAAACCATATCAGGGATGTGTTGTGGAGAGAAAGTAACACCCTGCTGGCGCCTCATTTGAGGCCCAAGTATCAAAGCGTGGCGTAGGCCTGGAGCCAGCTGCACTTCTTTGACCTTACTGAATAATTCAGGTACTTACCCTGATCCAGCAGGGTGACTGTTAGGCCTATCGTTCTGCTTCATGGCTGGGACTCACTAGTTAGTCACCATCTCTCAGCCATGGAAAGTGTGACGAGTTTTAATCCCGAGACTTCATATGATAATTTCCTCGCCATCTTAATTTTTCTGTGTAGTACCTCTGAGCCCAGTTTGAAAGGTGAAGCATGGTTCTCTAAGGTTCCACATTGGGAAACCAGTTGGGTAGAGAATGAGAGTGTGGTATTTGTCATTGAGAGGACACTAAGCATGAAGCCGTTCTACTTGATGAATGGCTGTGGCACAATCCTGGGCCTTTGCCAGCTCTGTCCACCTCGCTCCCTCCAGCTCACATCCTACCATCCAGGCAGACTCTCATTAAGTGCCCTTTTGTTGAGGGATTACTGAGTTTATATTTAACCTCTGTTCTCACTGTCAGTGGACTGTTGAAGTAGTTGTTGGCGCTGCCAGTTCATTTAGAATCCATATCTGTGTCCATCTGGCGTCTGACTCCCTTCAGTGTCTCTACACATTTTCAACCTCTCTCTCGCATCTCTCTATTTCAAGGACTTCTCTCCCTGTTGATAATACAGTTGGGGTGCTTTGTCCATTCTGGTCACTCTTTTATCTATTTTGCCAATGCAGGACCTACTTTCTCCCTGTGGAGTCTCCAGCTGCAGTTCACGTGCACATCCTGAACACCCAGAGAATTACCGCTTCAGTGCTCCCATCATTGTCCTGCATCTGATAGTCAGATATCACATTTTTTCTGAAATTCGTTTGCGTGACTGCACTCAGTGTGTGTGTGTGTGTGTGTGTGTGTGTGTGTGTGTGTGTGTACATGCACACACAGGCACCTTTCATGCCTTGTTTGACACTACTCATTTATATGTGCATGTGCACTGTGTTTGGGGAACATACTGTTCCCTTCCTACTGGGCATGTGAGAGTTTGGCAGAGTGAATTCTAATTTGTTACTGACTCATTGAGAGTGCAGTTGTGGGGTTTGGCCTCTGGAGAAAAGCACTTTAGCAACTCCTTCATGGCGAAACACTGTCAGGGTAGAAGAGGTCAGTGGCATGGAAACAGCCGTTTCTATTTTTGGGTTTTGGTTTTGTTTGTGCCTGAGTATGTGTTTAATCTAGTTGACCTTTTGTTTAGCAACATATGACAGTCATAACTGTCATGGTCTTCATGTGATTCTGCGTGTGTTGCAGGTAGACAGAGCCCACACGGGGTTGTCCTTCAAGCACACCAAGCCAAAAGTGTTCATCTTCAGGTAGGAGAGGACCGCTCTGGACTCTCACTTGTCTGCAGTTCACACTCTATAAATCTATTCGGTATTGAATCTCTGCCACCAGCCTTCCTCATCTCTTCCCTCTGGGTTAATTTTCTACTTACCACCATCTCTCTCTGACTCTGTCTCAGGTGTGCTGTCAGTAGGCCAGGTCACATTAGTGTTACGCAAGTTTAGTTTGGTACAGCCAGCATCCCAGATCAGATATATCGGCTACTGTATCCTACGTGTAGCTGTTTATACAAACATCTTCACTAGGGTGTTAAAGTGAGCTGGTGCTTTTTGGTCTATTATATTGTAACTAAAAACAAGCCAGTGGGAAATGCATCTGGATGCCAGATATCTTCCTGGCTCTGAGGGTTGGACATTGTAGATGGATTTGAGAGAAAGTCGGTATGCCCTGTTTTATGACTGAGATAAATGCCTCACAAAGATGTCATTAGAAGGATAGACTCTGGGTCTGATTTAGAATTACATCCATGTGACCTTCTGTTAGAGTTTCACCAGCACGATCATGTCTTATAATGTACATGTCATATCATAGCTGAGCCAATCTGAGTTCATTCTGAGTCCTGTGAATGTAATATTGTCACATTTTCATAGGCTTCGTGCTGCACAAAGGCCTATAGGTTGCTTTCTGTTTGATGTTTGATTTAGAGGGAACCACATAAATTTTGGTTGTTATGCTTGTGCTATCCATGATAACAATTTTGCCTGAA
Source organism: Seriola dumerili (assembly GCF_002260705.1). NCBI lineage: Eukaryota > Metazoa > Chordata > Actinopteri > Carangiformes > Carangidae > Seriola > Seriola dumerili. The sequence continues at coordinate 8,450,308 of NW_019174343.1, read as the reverse complement.
AAATCCATAACAGAAGAAGTGACCAACTTGGAATCTGGATCCAGTTTATTTTGTGCTAACCCAAAGCACTTATTATTTATCTTCCTTCTGGATCATAATGACAAACAGGGGGATGCAGTGTGTTTATGTGTTCTGCATGCCGGTGTGTACTCTTTTTTTTTTTTTTTTTTTTTTTTTTTTTTTACGGCATTGTTAAGTAGAAGAGGCTTCAGCACTTTTCATCAGCATCAGGTGTTCTTCAGTCAGCCAAGCTTACCCATCAGCACCCACTCAGAAACCATCACCAAGATCAGCACCCCAAACCCCAGGAGTCTGAGGGCCCTCTCCACCACCCTGCTTATCCATCACCTGCACTGCTCACTATCCAGGTACAGAGCTCTAGCTCAGGAGAATAAGAGAGAAGTGACGGGAGGAGAGGAAAGAGGGGGATGAGAGGTTAACCGGGGTATTGCAGTGGACTGCAGGTAATGGGGGAGAACTGTGAGGAAAAAGTGCAAGTTGAGACCAAATTTTGTCCAGCAAAGGAAGTTTCCTTCTTTAGATATCAGCTGTAGTAGACTGAATCTTATCTATATTATGTCTGATACCTCGGTATGCTGCCGGTTTGAGAGGATGAAGCGCTTATTATGGCGGATAAATGCTGCTATTTGGGGGAAGATTGAGGACTGGATTTTCACTTGACAAAGGGATAGAAATGAGGTCTGCATTAGTGCAGCAAGGGGTGTAGATTTTGTCTGGAGAGGGGGAGGGGGGGGGTCTTCAGAGGAGGATATGGATGGGCTCTTCTGTAATCCTCTGACATGTGCGCTCTTCCTCACGTGCACACACAAGCACTGCAGTGCAGAGCTGTCTATGGCACAGAAACACGCTGCACTGCTGCTAACACAGCCCACACTGTTCTGTATCAACAGCCAACGTCCTTACCCACACAGATTGTAAACACTCCATACATTTCATCACAGACCCCACTATAAATCTCCCTACTGTTTTCTCACCTGTGCTGTAGTGGAGCTTTATGCATCGTCCCAGTCATTCTCTTTTGCCCCACTTAAATAAAGCTCCATAAGGCCACACTGAAGGTGCGTCATCCTGCATTTTGATAGTAGTGGGTGGCCAAAATAATTACAGGAATCATGGTTTGCTTCTTGACCTACTTACAGTTTTAGCATTAGTTGTGCTATATTTGGCTTCCAGTAAATTTGTATGGAATGATATCATTAAAAGCGCTATATATGTATTTGCTTTAGATAAAGATAATTGATGTATTTTCTAGTGTCTCACTGATGTGTCATAGTGCTTACACTATTGTGAGAATATTTGGCAGGAGTTTAAATATTAGTAAAAGAAAAGAGCTATCCACCATCGAATAGATTTTTTATAAAGTTACCACATAAAACAGGTCCAATAAGGGATATATTAACAAATCTACATCTAACACCTACAAGCATTTGGCTGGAGAAAGACTGTTATTTCCTATCCAGGTTATATGAAATGCTGAGTTCAGATGCAGCATACCCTACAAGCAGAGTCAAACCAGTCAGCAGAGTGCCACAGTAGCACACAGGACTTGTGTCTGATAGCCCCCAGCTTCTCTTCTTTCTGTCAAAATAAATAGACTCACTAACTCTCAGGTGCATATGCATGTGTGTGGCACAGTGTATGTGTACGTGTATGTGTCAAAGAGTGCATGGACTTGAGGTCAGTCAGCACCAAACCTCTGAGTTACTGTAACTGTACTCCGTCTTAGAGCCTTATATTACCGTATTATGTTTTTGCACGTGTGTGGGCTTTTTCCAAGGATTAATATTTATCTGGGTAACAGTCAGCTGAGGCTGTGACTGTGTGTCTTCTGCATGCTGAGTTGATTTGCAGTATTAGGTGTCCTGGATGAAGTGGTTGCTTGTCTTCTCACCATGATGATCACATTTCTTTTAATATGATGGCATCAGGTTTCAAGCCATGGGTTCATATTTCTCCTACTCTGTCCCATATGAGGCTCAATTTTTTCTCCGCCATCCAATCCCGTTCTTCCTTGGTCCTCCAGCTTTTCCTGTAGTGTCCTGATCTTAGCCCATCCAGTTTTCCTCTCACATTTCCTTTTGCCTTTGTATTTGTTTGTTATCTTTTATGAGTACGGCACTATCCCATCCTTATAAAGACATGGACAGAGATACATGTGGCTTGACAGTGTACTGCCATCATTGCAATGGCCTGTCCTTTTTGGGTAAGAAATAGCTGCATCCAAATTCTGTTTTGGCTAAGCACAACAATGTGAGTGTCTGGAAAGAGCTTTGGTTTGGAGAGTTACACTGAGGGCATGCCATTGTGTTTATGTCAGTGCCCAGCTTTTTATAGTATGTGATAAGGTGTATGAGTGCTGTTATTTATGGTGACAGAGGTGTTTGTGGTTATATTTGGTGTGAGAGATGTGTCAACGTGCTAAAGGATATGTGCAGCCCTTCATCTGTCACCTCACCTGGGATGACTGGATGACGGAAGTTGACACACTTTGAAGGTATGGAAATGTAAAGGATGCATATACTGCCAAACATACACAAACATGCACACATGTTAAACAACTTAATATCATGAGAACTTCTGATGTGAGAGCCGGTGGTGTCACGCTGACCAGAGATCAATGGTGAAGAGCCTCAAAATGAGAATAATCCAGTGTCTTTTACTACAGCAAGCATAGATGTGGGAGTATCCTCCCCTAGCTGGCAGCTGGTGGTTTCAGGATGCACAAGCATGCAGATAAAGAACTACTCCTTTACCACAGTCAAGGACAGTTCAGCTCTAATTGGAACAGTTTATCAACCTCAAAGAAGTTTGAATGAGGTTGCATGAGAGCACACATATGATGGATAAACTGTCCCATTACAATAAGAAGGCAAGTTACAAAGTTACAAAGTCGACACCAAGAATGAAATGATAAACACTAAAATGGCCATAATAGGTCCTCTTTAACATTAAACCATCCTAAACTATCCTCTGGGCCTGGACTGCTCGACATCATAGAGGAAAAAATTTATTTCCAAGTTTATCAAGGTCTTTTACGGGATAATGTCAGGGTGGCTGTTCACCTGCTCAACATCAGTAGAAGCTGGGTGATGCAGCAGGACAATGACCCTAAACATCAAAGTAAATCTTCTCCAGAATGAATTCAGACAGAAAATCCACCTGTTGGAGTGACCCAGTCAGAGTCCAGACCTTAATCCAATAACGATGCTGTTTTGACTGACCTGAAGAGAGCCACTCACACCAGACATTCTGAGAATATGTCTGAGCTGAAGAAGGTCTGTTGGAAGAACGGTCCAAACTTCTTGAAAGAGCTGGTTTGAGGTTATTGCTGCCACGGGAGATTCAACAAGTTATTAAATCCAGCGGTTCACTTACTTTTTCCTTTAGATGAAGATCAGATCACATTTTATGATCAATTAATGTAGAAAACCAGGGAATTCTAAAGGGTTCATTACATTTTTGTTGCCACTTTAAGTCAAGTTAATAATGTGCTCTGTTTTGTTGTGATAGTATAACACTTCAATTATATTTGAATATGCCTGTAATTTATATGCTTAAAAAGTGCTTATTGGATTTAATGATGGCAAATTGCCCTCTGTGTATTCTTCAGGCATTTAAAATGCATGGGAAAGCTGTGGAATTTCAATTTATTTGTGTCTTTTAAGATAAATTACTGCTGGGTGGAAAAGCCACTGGCACTGCATTCCAAACACAAACACATTCACCACTGGCCTGTGCCTTTGCAACTGCAGCATCATCTGTATGTTGTACTTCATCTGTGCTGGCATGCTTTCAAGTGTCATCACTGTCATAGCGCTGCATGTTAAACGATGGATAAGGTGTTGAGTGTTGTTGACATACATCTTTGTCAAAGGCTCTATCTACAGGATTAACAGAACACGGGCTTCAGCCCAATACAGCAGAGTTAGGAGCCTGACTGGGTGCTCGTGATACTGATATGTTGACATGTATCACTTGCTCCCCCGATGTAACTCAAGTCCCTGTCAAACACAGGGAGACTATAATGGACATCTGGGGTAGACCTAACCTTTACCTGCCCACAGCCTTGCTTGGCCCAGGCTAGTCTGACATGAAGAAATCTACATATATACTGTGTACTATCTCACTGAACTGACTGTATATCTTATGATCCCATGTTTAGTTAGATATTAGTAATAGCACTTTTAGAATAGAAACTATGACATCAAATTGTTTCTGCTTCTGACACACCTCTTGTGCTCTACAATTTCGTGGAAAAGTCCCACTCACTTCAATTCTCACTGGCTGAACAACTGTTGGCCAAATATTGTGATGAGAATAACTTGTTGTGTTCCTCAGAGTAGAATTGCAGATGTGTTTTTGAGTGTGGTCTGTATGAGAGGCAGTCAACGAGAGGTTTTTTCCAACCAAGCCATAGTGCTGTCAGGGTGGAGAAGAGAATGCTCTGCTGTGCTATCTATGTAACTTCCAAGAAACTGAACTAAAGAGTGGGGGTGAGCCAATGCTCTTTGACCTTCCTCAGCTGCGGAGGAGAACCACAGCCAAATGGTTATTGAAATGAGAGAGTACCAGAACCAAAACAACTTAAAGAATATGGGTTTAAAGTGATTGTACAGTGCACTTTACAGTTTGATACACATATATATGAATATATATATAGATAATAAACAGAAGAAGTATCACACTTAAGGAACCTTTAATGATTATTTCTATTATTCCTTTTAATCCAGAATTTCATACATTGTTCCTCATGTTGCTGTCAGTCCTAAATGCAGCATCAAAACCAGAGTGTGTATGAGTCACTCAGTAGTGCAAGAACCCGTTAGCAGTGTTGTGCCAGACTAGAGCTGCATTGTGTCAATGGACTGAAGCCAGTTGAGTCTCTGTCTAATGATTCTGAGAAGTGTGGAGAGTTCAAGTGTGTGGCAAAGCCTAAATCCAGGAAGTGTGTGACGTCCACATCCCTATGTCCTGTAACAGTGTCGATGAGCCTTACAGCTTTTTAAGTATTCCCTTAATTCAATGACTCACTAACTAGTCACAAACTTTGGTTGTAGGTGGATTAGGGATACAAGGAAGACATCCTTATATAGTCTAAGAGAGGCATTATCAATCCTATTGTTTGTCAAGCCTGTATCGTTTTTAAATTAATAAATTCAAATACACACAAGGTTTTTCCAGCCATCTCCTTAGCATGAGTATAAAGACTATGTGGGAGAGCGTCCCTTGCTCCTGGCAGTCTGCTCTTGTGAGTCTAAATTACTGTCTAATTAAGTCCTTTCTGTCCCCTTTCCTCTTAGCACTCACAGCTTTAATCCTACCCTCCCCCTGATTTTTGTGCTTGCTCCAATTAGATTTCTCTCAATTGCAAATCCATCTTCCTTATCAGTTATCTTCATCTTTGGTGTCTTGCGAAAGTCTGTTCCAGACTCCGCCTTCTGTATGACATATCTCCAGTATCTCAGACTCCCATTTCCTGTCACACTTCCCTTTTTTGTCAGACCAACTAGGCTTTGTGAGATGTAAGGACTAGGGACTGAAGCCTAAGGAAATTATAAAATTGTTATGAAAAAACATCTTTTAAGGCAGGAATTTTAATGTCTGCCCTTTCATTTCAGTGTGCCAGTAAGTATCCATGGTAAGCCATGCCAGAGGCTATATCTGCTGTATTGAGATATTAAACATACAGCATATATTTATTGTTAATGAATACAAGTGTTATCAAGTTTAATTGACAGGCTATTAACAATATTGGTTGTAGTGATAGTTCACCACTGTGACTCAACGTAGACCATGCCAAAGAACACAGGAGACTCTGATTTCTTGAGGACATTGGGATATTTTTGGTTCTGTACTTCATTTACGAGTTAATTAGGCCAGTCATTAGGCCAGAAACCTGGTGTACTCCTTTCATCATAATCCACTCTGTCTCTCCTTATCACTGTACTCATCTCCCCGCCACTTTCCGTTTCCTCTCCTTTTGTCCTTTTTGCATCTTTTACTCCCAGTTTAGGAAGTGACTAGAGATGTCAGACAGGAAACTGGTCCAGGATAGGTGTGTGTAAGGGTGGAATGACCTCATACTGAAATCCCCCATTCATTGCTTAGACATACACACATGCATTCATGTACACAGTTGTCGTACAGTGAGGCAGCCTTGCCCCCTCTATAGCTGTCAAAGTTCATATAGTTTTACCTTGTATGGTATGGATCTACATGCATTGTTTCAAGCATCACTCGTACTATCACCATACAATCCTCAGCATAGACTGAGAGGAAGTAAATAAATAGAGAGGAAATAAAAAAATTACTTTTGACGAAGTAAAAACAGAACAGGTGAGGCTAACTAGATCTAGATCTCCTCTTTGTTACTTGAATTCATATGGTATTATCTTCTTGTCAGCATTGTTGTATCAAAACTGTGTCAGACATGTTTCTAGACGTGTTTACATGAATAATAGAGACAACTAGACCAGCGGGAGACGGACAGAATTGACACATCTGTACAGTTGTATCATTGAGGGTATAGGGTTAGGGTTAGGGGAACTGTCACCAGGACTTGGCCTGTGTGTGCAGCTATGTGACTACAGTGGTGACTGACATAGTGGCAGCCAGTGAATTGTTTCCCTCCTGTGTTTATTTGTCTCTTGCACTTGGCATGGAGCAGACTGTGCTTATTAATAGCCACTCCACAGCCTGAATTGCAGACAGCATGTGGTATTTTTAGTGGTGGCTCAGGTGTTTGGTGACCTATGAGGATTTGGTTAGTGGGTTTATCTGGCATGATGTGATGTGAGGTGATCAGTCTGGAAAATGACCCTGCAAATCACCAGATCAGCCTTTTCCACTTCACCTATACGCCAGGTGTCTGACGTGCGGGGTAGAGTGTGTGTGGGGTTGTTGTTTTGGTTGTGTCTTTGTATGTGATTTTTGCAATGTGTTGATCTGTTTCTGCCTGTCTGCATGTGTGATGTTCATGAGTTCTGAGTGGTCATATGAATATGCACATGCACATGAATATGCACATGCACATGCACATGAATATGAGTCGTCGTGTCCACGCACGTATCTCCTTGGCCACTGCGTAAATCGGCCCAGGTAAATCCAGACTCGTGCCACCTCATTCAGATTATGTATCTCATCCCTAAATCTTTTAAGGCTCTCGCAGGAGATAAGGTCAACAGTACAAAAACAACACAACAAACTTACTCTTGGAACAAAGGAAAACACTGAGGATACAAACAATATTCATTGGAGACATTTACTGAATATATGAAGAGAAGTTATTTTATAAGATTTTGTTGTGTTTACTGGAAGTAGTACCCAAGTGATGGGCTTATCCATACATTGCTGAATAAATATATTTGTGCGTGTCTGTGTGTGTGTGCTCTATGTTACTTTGCCCTTCACATACCTCTCTTATGCCTCCATATCTCCAATCTGTTTTATATCTAAATTCACTCGGCACCTCCATATTAGTCTCCTCCTCCAGTGTCCATGGCCACTCAAGGGCAAAAGACAAACCTTACCCTCCCTTCCTTCCTGCTCTCCCCTCACGCCCAGCAAACATCTGTCTCTACATAGGTCCTTTTAATACAGATATAGCTGCCAATTACATTTCTAGGACGCCTGAACGTGCTGCAAAGCCCTCTGGAGCTACCGCGGCCTTGATTCAATATAACATCGACCCACTTGATAACCTCAATGACTTACCTGCTCTCACTCTGTCCCCTTTGCTGAACTGTTGTTGTTGACAGATAAGCCTGCTAAGTGAGACCTTTTATCTCAGTGAACGTGTTGATCACGATGAGGATGTTGAGACAGTTGTCTGTGTGACTTTGAATCAGAATAACTGAATATATTGCAGAGTGTATTGTAGATTTGAAAGGCATTTAAGGTAAAATAATGTAGTGGAGGCTCAGTGTTTACTCAGTCATGTTTACACAGAGAGAGATGGATCCAGGTTTGATTCCTGGTCCTTGTGTTATTTAGGAAGATCTTGCATCAGTGTTTGTATCCCCAAAGGGCTGAAGTTTGCCTCTACAGGCCAAATGAAATTGGTGTTGATGAAACAACTTTGCAATAGTAAAACTATACTAGTGCTAATACAAAAAGAAAAACACTGACACAGAGTGAATTAATTAGAATGAAACAGTATATATATTGTATATTTTTTTGGGAATTCAAATAAATTTTAATATGGACATTTCTGGGGCGTCAGCTCAGTTCTGGCCTGTGGAATCAATCCCGTTTCCTTCCTGAATCTTGCTTGCCATTATAGAAAAGACTAAATTCTTGCTGATTGAGTGGCAGTCATCGGGCTGAAGAACAGAGCAGATACACTTTGAAATCCATTTGCAAAGCTGTTTCCTTGATGTAAATTCAGTCCTCTCCCTTTTGTCAAAGCTGGAAAAGCTCTGATCTTGTCAGGAGCCACTCTCTTAACTGCACGTCTGTTGCACTGGATTCCAACTTTATGTTGGCTGCACATCTGATTGTCTCCATTTGCGAACTGGCATGCGCCTGAGCGGCATTGTGAAAAGCCCTTGCTAACTGCCCCATGCCGTACTTGGCCCATTTCTTTCAAGGTCATGGCTTTTGCATCCCTCTTTTTTCTTTCTCCCAAGGTCATTGCCTTTGGACACTTTCTCCAGTTTGTGCTGCAGTGTTCATCATGTGCCTGTTAAATTCCTCTGCACTCAATCACCTATTGTTTGTTTGATTTATGTACATTCATTATTGTTAATGTTTGTGCCAACTGGATTGTGAGCTTGTGGATGTCAGTGAGATGTAATGAGTGCTTGAATTCTTACAGCTTCAAATAGCATGTGGTGTGTTTCAAAGGTGGATTTAAATGACAGCCGAGTGTTTGTTCTGCTTAGAATACTTCATTTATGTTTGTTTATTTTTCTTCCCAGACCTTACCTCATCTGAACTGTATATTTGAATATCATCACTTTAGTGTCTTGCGGGTCATCCTGATTTTAAAGTTGGCTTCTTGACATTGCCAACTATCTGTCATCTACAACTCTCTGTGATTGCTCATTGTAAAAAACTGATAATGCAGGCGTTGACACTGACATAGCTTCATGTTTACCCTGCAAGACAAAGTGGTCAACAGGGTCATAATATGGTGATCCGATGACAACACCTGTGTTGTGTGTTCGCCTGTATTGAAATAAAAATAAGTGATCACAGGGAATCAAAGGTGAAAGAACAGAGCTGTCCCTGCTGAGACCAGGGGCTTCTTGTCAGAGTGGTCTATCAATTAAGTTGCCCACTGAAAAATATTTCAGCGCAGGGGCATGTGTAGGAGGTGCCCAGGAGTTGGACGGCCCAGCCTTTTTCTTTGTCTGCGATAAAACAAAGCTGTAGATGTGTTTATGTGTATGTTCACAAAACATATGTGTGTTTAAGTATAACTTAAACTAGTGGCTATTTTCTACTTGTTCGTCATGTCCTATTTTCCTCTTGTGTTCCAAGAGGCAGGATTAGAGAGATTAGTGCTGGGCTTTCTGACTCCCTGCATAACCAGCCACTGTCAAACTTAATGTACAGTACACATGCACACACATGCATGTGCACATACGAGCACACACCCATACATACACAAGAAACTGTTGGTACAAACAAGCGGGTATACACTCATGAATTTTTCATGTGTTTTAGCGATAACACGCTTTGTACTCATCTGCGTTGTCATTTCCCACTGGTGGTTTAAAGTTGGACTCACATGAATTTAGACAGCAGTGAGTGACTGGTTTAATCAGATGTTATTTTGCCTGCCACGATAATCTGTGTCAAAAAGCTCTGGGAGGGTGCAAGATGAGGATTATAGTTTCCAGTCTGGCCACAGCACGAGTTCTCAGCAATCCCTCTCACATCACCCCTTCTCTACCCACCTTATATTCATAACACCACTCTGTTCCCATTTACAGCCTCATCTTCTACTCTTTAGTTTCTTTGCATCTTTCAAATTGTTATTAATGCAAGTTTCATTATAACCAGCAAAGATGTCACTTTATCATGAACTTTAAACCAAAGGTAGGGGTCCTTAAAACTTTTACTCACTTAGATTTAGTCAGTTTGCTAACTGTTGCTACGCCACTACAGTTCAGGGTGTAGGTGGAGAAAGTAAATACAAAATACAGAAATTCTCAAAGCTGTTAAATGTATAAATAAACTAATGCATAGTTCATTTATACATTTATAGACTTTATAGAGAAAGGCACTTTCATCTAGTAATCTTTACATGGTTACTAATGAAGTGGATTGATTTTTTCCACCAACAGAATCTTATTTTAGATTTATTTAAGTCAGGTTAAAATTCAAAGGTATTGTGTTGACTTACAGTTTTTAACATTAACAGAATTTATGGGAGACAATAATTTGGTAGTTTTACTGAAATTCAACCCAATATGCAATAGACTTTGCAGCCAGTGGTAAGATCAGAAATTGTCGATCAGAAATCAGTTCGGTGCACGGATCATGAGAAGGTCTCATGGGCGGACCCCTCCTGTCTTCTTCATTTCATTTTTTTGCTTTTGTACACTGATATCATTGTACAACAGAGACTGATTGAAGCATTAAATCCAGGAATAATGTTTTTATATTTATTTTTCATTTGCTCCTGTCTGTTTGATATTGCCGGGGTTGCAGCTGAAATTGCCATACATGCCATAAGAAGACATCTAAGCAACACATTAATTTGATGGAATACAGAAATGTAATTATAGTAAAATCTACTTGTGCCCTAATGATGGAGCAGTGATATTATAAGCCTATTAACTTATGCAGTCTGTCCTTCCTGTATCTGGCAGCTGCAACTGGGTTGCTCTTAGTCTGAAATATGTATTTCATTTTTTCCTATTTGTCAAATATTAATCTATAGTGCTATTAGTAAATAATATGCTCTTTGTTTGTGAAATGTACCGCTCTGCTACCAGTAGACTTGTCAATGTTTGCAATTGGTCACATCCTGCAAACACCGCCCCTTTTTTGTGAACGCAATCGGGAAAACCTGGGCTAACTTATCGAGTTGATAACCACCTTTGAGTGACAGCTCAGTATGATTGCAGTTGTTAGGCTTAGTGAAGCCAGACAATGAAAAGATATCCTGGCTATGTTGAACTTGCTTCGTAGTATAGGCCGTAGGTTTTCTGTGTAGTGAGTGACTCATTTTGTTTATATTTAACTAGTGTGTTAGTGTGTTTTGTATTGCATGCCAGTTTCTGTGTTCCTAACCTCCCTTGTTCTGTTCCTTCCCCTACACCTTACTTTGTATGAGGAAATCATGCTGCTTGTTCTGTCAGGTTGTTAAAGCCCTGTTGTCACATAGACAGAAAAACAGCTGAGTTCAGCGTCACCCTCCCTCCTTGTTTTTATTCTTCTTTCCTCTACCCCTTCCCCCAGACTCCCCCCTCCCACCACTGTCTTTGTTTGTTCGCTTCTTTCCCTTGAGGGGTTACCACCCAACAACCTGCTTTGGATGCTTCTGATTGGTGGATTGCTTGTGATGGGGCGGACCAAACGTCAGGCTTGTGAGAGCTTTACCAGTCATGAGCCAGCTCTCAGCTGTTAGAGAGCATTCAGTCTGCAGCGGAGGCACGAGCCGGATCTGTCTCTGTTTGCTTTATTTACTGCTGCAATACTAGTCCAAACCTCAACGTTTAAAGGACATAAAAGGGCTTGCTGTTTCTACTCAGCTACAAGAACTGCCAGACAAGGAGTTGAAAGGGAATTAAACATCCACTAATTCTCAGCTGTTCATTCTGTTTCTTTTCTATTTCCTCCTTCCTGTCCTTTGTTTTCGACCAGCAGAATCCCAGACAGCACAGACGAAGAAGATCTTCATAACAACAAAGGTTTGTGAAGACATCGTGGGAACAACTTGCAAAATCCTGACATATTAATGCAAGATACCACGACTAGTCCTCTGCGGATCTGCAGTGCGTGAGAGAGTGTGTCCCTGCCAGATAAGGCCCCCACCGCATCGTGTGTGCGTGCGTGAGGAGGCTAATGCCCGCGGTAGTGTGGTCAGGGCCAGAGGAGGATGAGTCCGGCTGTGGAGGCTCAGGCCCAGGAGGCCATGAATGCAGAGCAAAAGCAAAAGCAGAAGCAGAACCAGCTACAGCATCAGCTGCAGCACCAGCAGTGCTACATGGAGAAAGGGGTGATGCTTGAGCCTTTCGTGCACCAGGTGGGGGGACATTCCTGCGTCCTGCGCTTCGGGGAGCAGACCATCTGCAAGCCCCTCATTCCCCGCGAGCATCAGTTCTACAAGAGTCTGCCTGCTGCAATGAGGAAGTTTACCCCCCAGTACAGAGGTAATGAAAACCGGCCTTTTCTAACCAGTGTAGTGGCTGTTGTGTTGTTATGTTGTTATGCATTTGTCTCTTTATTTTTCTGCTCCATATGTGCAAGTCGGTGAGAACAGATGTTGCAGATGTGCTTTGCATTTTTGTGGTTTGTGTGTAAAGTGCAAATTTAGGATTATTGGGCAACAGAGCTCCCCACTCCTGCTCAAGTGTTGTTTACAGGTTCCTGCCAGCAGCATGTACCAAACTGTTCCACAGGAGGGTGCTGCTGCTCAGACTGCAAGTGGGCCTTCTACAAACAGGCCACCGGTTACTGTGTCCTGTTTGTAGAAGGCTGTACTAACACAGGTAAGTCAGGTGTGAGCACTTTTTCATTTTCTGGTGACATCCAGAAATCCAAGAAGCAGCTGAGGTCGGCTGTCAACATAGGCAGAGCTCTGCAAAAACACCAGATGACTGTAGATTAGTCCTCAAACAGATGGACTAATCACCACCACCACCATACCCTCTTTAAAAATGAAATGCAATGAGTGACTTTAGCAAACAAAGACTGTTGGACTAGTTTATCAGGTCACACATTATATGTGTCACACATATTTCAACAAGTTCTGCAGGTTTTTTGATGGGTTAAATCCACCATGAAGCGAGTAGCATCAGTAAGACTGTCATTTAGAAGACAAATGAGAATCGGCAGGCTCCCAAGAAGCCTTCTACCAACATGTCTTCATCATTCTCCATCCCGTTTTTCCTACAGCACATCCCCTTTAAATGTTATCACGGGCCAGTTCAGCTGTTTCCTTTGTGTCCCCAGCAGAGAAGTGAAAGGTGATACAAAGCAGTCACTTTCCTCTGATTGTCCTATAAGCCCTGCTTCAGTTCACCTCAACAAAAACTCATGTGATCATGGGATGATATTAAAATAGGTCTTATCTTCTCTTTCCCATGCTGTGCCTGAATATTTTGTGGCAACAGTGCTTTATTCTTCATGTCTGCATTTTCACCTTTTTATCTTTACTTTCTTGTATATTCTGAGTCCTCCTCTCCTTCACTTTATCTTGGCCTCTCCTTCAGCCATATCGTGGAACTCTATGGAAAGTGTTGGCTGTTAATAATACACAAGTATTGGGGAAATTGTGAAAATATACTGTAAATGTGCTGCTGGAGTTACTGTACTGTCGAACAGTCCTTTGCTGTTATACTGACTCTTATTTGTCGTGCTCTTTTGTCTGGAGCTGAAGCTAGTAGCTTGTGAGCATCATATCTACATGATACAGCATTCTTTTTTTCTGTGTACATGTGGTTGATGCTTTGTGGTTTCTGTATGATGTATATGTGTAAATCGCTCATAATTTTGTGTGAGGTAAAATAAACAGAATTCTGACTGAAGTTTTGAATTCTCGTGCCATTTGTGTTTGGGCTATAATTTATCCCATGTTGCTGTATGCTTTTAAGCATTAGATTGTCAACTGCTCAAGAGAGCATGATTTGTTTCTGTGTGTATTTCCATTAGACCAACTTCTCTTCTTGTTGTTTTGGTCTTTCATTCTGTCTGTTTCTGTGTGCCTTTTGAGAGCTCAGTCCCTTCCTCTCTAGCTTTGTTCAAGTATTTTTTGGAGCAAATGTCTCAAAAAAGATGTGGGCGTAGACGCAAACTACTCTCTAACTGTAACTGTACTGCAAAAAACACCAAGATGGGAGTAAGGAATGCTTATTACATTTATTGTACTTTTGTATTGTATTTTTTTTTTTTTCAAGCGACATATTCCTCTCACTGCTCCATGACACCAATGTCTAACAGCGGCTTTCTGTCTCCCTCTCTGTCCCGTCTCAGGTGTGGTGTCAGTGAGCTTCGAGGAGGATGAAGAAGGGAATCTTTGCCTCATTGCCTACCCGCTCCACAGTGATCCAGCAGCAGATCTGGAGAACAAAGACCCCTTGGTCGACTGTGAGCCCAAGAGCAAGTTGCTCAAGTGGGGCAAAATGGTGACCTCATCACTGCTTGTGGACACCGAAAATTACAGCAAAGATGGCCGAAGCCGTCACTCTCGCAAAGACAAGGACAAGAGGTGAGATGCAAGGACATGTAAACAACACAGAGAACAGCACCTTCAGGGACTTGTTATTATTATATAGTAGATGGTGGGAGCAAAGTGAGTCACTTTCACATGGACATTAGACTGAAGATGATGAATCGATCACTGCAGAACTGTTACACAACCATGATATATTTAAAGCAATCCTAAGTTTTTCCATGGATTGTAAAGATGTTGTCTGAAGACATTAATCGACTGATGACGCACACGTTGTGTTACACATACAGCCTAAGGAAAAACAGTCTGTAAATAAAGCGAGAGACTGAACCTTATCCTAGGGAGTCAGAGGGAGGGCTCAGGTTTACATAAGCACAAAAGAGGCATGTCCGTGCATTTACAAAGACAAAACCTTACTTAGTGAGGATAATTATGAGTGAAAGGCACCATTCCACTGGGCTTCACTTCAAATCCTATGTACCTCTTGTTTTGTGCTGTAACTGTGCACACAAACAGTAGCGTATTCTGTTTTTTCCCCCCTGATTGTATCTTAAACTAACAAGGATCTCTCCTCCTCTGCTGTCCAGTGTTCACAAGCTGCAGGAGGACGTGGAGTTGGAGTGGCTGCAGCAGGCCGAGGTGCTCTACTACAGACTGGAGTGCAGTCACAGTAACGCAGTCCCACAGCTTAAACATAACCCTTGGAGTCTAAAGTGTCACCAGCAGCACCTGCAGAGGATGAAGGAGAATGCCAAACACCGCAACCAGTACAGTATCCTTTCACTGACCGACAAATACCCTGTTGTTCTTTTATTGTAAGATTCTTTCTTTTGCCAACATTCAGTATCACAGTGGAAAGAGAGAGAATTAAAGTTCCAAGCCAGAGGGCACGGCACGGCCAACTGTGCCACCAGGACACCTCAACACTTGCCTATCTACATGCATGGTTATTAGTGGCTCCAGCTTGTACCTGAGGTCTGATGTCTAATGCATTGGATAGATATCAGTTTTTTTGTCCTGTGGAGTCACTTTTCTAAAGCACTCCCATCAGTTACTTTATATTACTCTGACTTGCCTGTATATAATATGATAATAGCATATACTGCATGTGAGTGCAGTGAAACCTGTGGAGAGAAAAGCTTAGATCAGTGTTGTTTTTTATTTAAGTTGTTTTTTTAAGTTATGAGTTCATAAGTATAGAAGAAAGCCATGGTTTTTCGACTCTATCCTCCTTGACTCGGGTTCCCAGAATTCATCCTGCTAGAGAACCTGACATGGCGGCACACAGTGCCATGTGTTTTGGACCTGAAGATGGGTACACGACAGCATGGAGATGATGCCACGGAGGAGAAGAAGGCAGTGCAGATCCGCAAGTGCCAGCAGAGCACATCAGCCTCAATAGGAGTCCGTCTCTGTGGCATGCAGGTGGGCTTCGAGCCAAGTCTGGCCTCTGTGTTAATGAACTAATTTGACATTTTTTGAAAATGTGTTTAATTCACTTTCAGGCAAACAGTTAGATGAACATCTGTAGCACTCTCATATCTGTCAGTTTAATTTAAGCCTATAGCCACCTTTAAAATTCTCTAAATAACACGTTATATCTTGTTTCTTCAATCTACAAAAACTGAAATCTAAAAACAACATTTTATGGGGGACTGTGCAGTTGCCAGGCAACCAGCAGAGAAAGTTACTGCTAACAACCAGGGAAGAGTCTGAAGTGTTGAACTGTCCCGAAATTTGGAACTATTTTTTAATAACCTGACTACCAGGTGCTACCCAGCATGACAGGTCTGAAATTTGTTTGTTGAATCAGTAAAAGCGACTCACCACGCTGTTCACCATCTTTTATCCAATGGCTCTGTATATTTTTGAGTACTCATCCCTTTTCCCTTCACTGCCATGATCATTTAAGTAGAAATGAGAAAAGGAAATTACAAAGAAGACAAAAAATTTATTGTACAACACTTTAGCTGGCCAGTCTACTGCAGGTGAAACAAAGCTACTTTTAGGCAGTACTTTCAATATAATGAAAAAATATGTTTTTGGTTCGTGTTTTTGAAGCCGTTGCTATTCCTACTCTACTTTTCTAACTTCTTCATGTTTCTCCATCCTTTCAGGTGTACCAGTCTGACACAGGCCAGCTGATGTTCATGAACAAGTACCACGGCCGTAAACTGACCCTGCCAGACTTCAAAGAGGCTTTGTTCCAGTTCTTCCACAGCGGACAGCGTCTACGACGTGAACTCCTCTCCCCAGTGCTGCGCAGGCTCAGAGACATGCAAGCTGCCCTGGAAGCCTGCGAATCATACCGCTTCTACTCCAGTTCCCTGCTCATCATCTATGACGGCGCACCCCACCGTAAACACACACGACGACGCACTGAGGATGGACTCTCTGAAGAAGAAGAAGAAGAAGAGGATGAGGAGGAGGAGGAGGAGGAGGATGAGGATGAGGAGGAGGAGGAGGTGGAGGTTGAACCAGAAATGGAGGATGAAGAGGAAGAGGGGGTGGGGGAAGTAGCAGGTGCACTTGGTTTCCCTCACAGCCCCTCTGTGTCTAGTGACGTCAGCAGCAGTTGCTCCAGCAGCAGCAGCAGCAGCAGCAGCAGCAGCAGCAGCAGCAGCAGCAGCAGTAGCAGTGGGAGCTCAGGTGTCAGCCAGGCTCGCCTGTCCCGCTCAGACACTCGCAGCCCCGTGGTGGATGTGAGGATGATAGACTTTGCCCACACCACCTGCAGATATTACCGGGAGGACAGCGTGGTGCACGAGGGCCAGGACAGTGGCTACATCTTTGGTCTCCAGAACCTGATCACCATCATCTCCGAGCTGGAGAACCACAGCACAGACTAAAGACTGACATGACACACGCACACGTACACACACACACACATTCAGACACACATTCAGACACAGAGGCACAATAGCACACTCTCTGAACTGTGAAAGAAGAGAGGAGGACTGGGCTACAGAAGAGGAGAGAGATTTCTCCTCTCCTTGGCGTAGCCGGCCTTTCATTGGACTCCCTTTCCTGTTTCTGCCTTTGGTGCTTCTTGATGTTCCTGTTGTGTGTGTCTGTCGTCGGGACATGAAACAGACCTGCAAATAACAAAGAAGAGCCATCTGTGTGACTGATGCAGTGATTTACCCATTGTCATCATTCTGTTTTAACCCACTTCACTCTTATGAGAAAGGGTAGGCGGCAAATAAAAGCAGTTTTAAGTCCGAGACAGTAGAAATGTTTTAGCTCATGTCTGATTCCAAAGAAAGTGTCAGCATTTTGCACGCACAAACATGCACTTGAACACATTCTGCTGAACGAGTGTGTGTTTAGATTGAGACAGGGCTATCAGAGAGAGCAGGAGTTGTATGTGTATGAGGACAGAGTCGATGGGAAGAAAGGTAGTGAGCTCACACCCTCCATTCTTCTCTTTTGCCTCTTCATTCTGCCATCCTTCTTTCCATGCTCATCTTCACTCAGAGAATATATTCATATAGGTATCAGAGACAGATGATATAGAGTTATTTATTTATTTGACATGTTTCATAAAATAAACTAAAAGTTCAAAAAAGAATGTGAATGGAGAGTACTACATTCCATGTTATTAATGTTACAATAATGATATTAATTAATATTGTTATTTGACATGTTTGGATACCTCTATCTTGTATATCTGTGTTGTCCACAGTTTGTCGGAGGAGAATATTAAAGACTTTGGTTTGTGCTAACGTCTGTGTCATCTTTTTTATTTGTTGTGGAGAAGCTCAGGAACTTTTAAATCACTGGCTCAAAGAAAGAAACCACAGATTTCATGTTTACATAAAATTTAAATGTCACAGTAATAAAATGTCATGTAAATATCCAGGATGTGAGGTCATCCCCTCCTCTGGGTGTGTACATGTGTGATGAGGCAAATGTCCTCCTGTGCACGAGCCAGCACAAGCACATGATGAAAGATTAATAAATATTTCTACAGATAATTCTGGAAAGTATGATAGGATTGCAACTCAATACGAAGCCCACTCCCACCACCTGCTGTGCAGAAAAATAACTGGAGCACATGCCAAGTCTGAGGCCTGCCGTAGATACATCCTCTAATATTGTGGAGCGCAGCCAAGACACAAGATTCCCCAACCTTACTGTATCTTTAGATTTGTTTCCCTCCGTCTGCAAGAATTTATCAGATGCATGTTGATGTTAAAATAGAGACGGAGGGGTGGGGGGTGGGGGGCGGGGGGGGGGTTCCTGGCAGCAGGGGGATGAAGCGGCACCCTTGGCGGCCTCAGCCAGTCCTGTCATGTCCAACCAGTCTGAGGAGAGACAGAGAGGAGGCGGAGGCATGTGCTTCTGAGAGTCACAGGCTGGCGTGCAGTGTGAGGAGCAGCAGCGGCTCCTTGGAGAAGAGAAGCTATTAAGCAGACACACAGCTTGTGTCAACAGAGTACACGGGCCATTACCACTGGCAGTGTCTCCGTGTGGATACTGCTACTGACGTACCAAGAAACCTCACACATCACTGACAAAACTAATCAGTATGATACTAAAAACACAATTTATTTTCAGAGTTGTTTTTTTAGGACACAATGTAATGACATTTGAGTTTTAATGTGTGCTGACAACATCTACACACTTTGTTAAATCGATGTACTACACAATGATCACGTGAAACGACAGCAAAACACAAAGGTGGTTTTATTCTGAATCTTTGTCAACTATATTGGTTAGAGTACATCATATTGTGAAGGCTGTGTGCTTGTTTCAGGTTAATGCTGAAAATAGTGACCTCCTGCGTATATCACCATCTGTCACATGGCTCGCATGGGTTTTGGACGTGAATAGGTTCGTCTCAGAGGTCTGACATATACAGATCCATACTCGCCTGTAACTTGTAGCTGTGTTTAAATTAACCAAAAGAAATCAAACAATACACTGGAAATGGATAATTTTTGTATTGTTTTTGAAGATTTCTGTTTAACACTTATTATAAACTGTCTCTCAATTATCTTCGTATGTAAGTTTATTAATATTAATCCTACATTTTAAAATGATTTTTTTCTGTGCCTTGAGTGTTGAGAATAATTGAGCAAAATAGTTGATTAGGTTATTCTTACCAGCGTGATTCTTTAAACACAGCAACACTTCTCTCAAAGATGTCATTATTTACTGTGGTACATATCCATGCGTGTATACTGCGTGTTGTTCTCTAGTCCTAGGACCAGCTTGCACTCTGTAATCCTATTGGTGGCGTAGAAGGCTAGCTACAATATAATAAGGTCAAACTATTTTACTCGGTAACACCAAGTAAACGGCTTTGAATCTGCGATGCGGACAGATAACAGGACAACCTAATCTTAAAGAGCCTAGGTCAGGGCAGGGTTAGGGGCGAGGGTTTATGAGCACATACTTTCTTTGCAGACAACTTTTAGACCCCAGTATTTTGCTATGTTTAATAGATACTGTCATAGATCAGGCTGCAGAGCACACTACTGTCCTGGACACATGGCAGGACATGCATGTGATGTTTCTGTGCAACACGGCGGGATAGAGAGATTGATATGATGAGAGATGAAGACTGGGAAAAGAAAGCCTCTTCCATCTCATCTCTGCTGGGAACACGGGGTTGTGTTTTGTCTTGTGTGTTGTTGTGGTGTGGTGTGTTCGTTCCTGCTTTCGTGTGGGCACGGGCGGGGTAGTGGATGTTTGCATAAAAGTCTTACAGGGTCAGTGGGGCTGCTATTCAAATCCATCAGAATGTATCGCCATTCTATTGGGTAGTGTATGCATATATGTTATTTACACGCACAGCCCATTTCTATAGACTTCACGTTAAGCTCTATACCTTAGTCCTCGGCTAAAACCGCTCTGTGACACGTATAACGTGTGACTGTGCGTCTCGTAGCCTATTGCTTTGTGAAGGTTCCCACTGCAAGTAGAGCAGTTGCATAAAGCAGTCTAAAAAACCTATCGTTTGCAACATGCAGGCCTGCCGTGAATTAATAATCATAGCTTTTGGTGCCACTAGATCCACACCCCCGTTCATCGCCAAAATTATTACCAAGCCTTCTTAACTCCTGCGGTTCATTCATCCAAAGGCTCGCCCTCCAAACACCCTAATACATTAGGCAGACATGGTGCAGCTATACATCTGGCACTGAGTATTGGAGCACACATTCATCTCAGAGCACCGACAGTAGTTGAATGAGACTCACCCTCAGACACACAATCCATTACCTGGCTTTACAAAAAGTCCTCTCGTACTGACTGAAAGTTCACTGGTGTCTATGAAATTAACTTACCATTTTTTTGTCGCGTACCATCTATATCGTATATAGTGTGATTCGCTTATCTTCTCTTTAGGCAGTTCAGCACATTATCTGTACCATAACTTGAACTGATTAAGAGGGTGTCTTAATGAGAATTGTGGAAGTGACAAATTGCGCCTTTCAAACACGTATTACCTGCTGAAGAGGCAGTTAAGCTACTATGCAAGAGTTATGGTAGTGTCTGTCTATTGGGACAGGAGGGGGACCAAGATTAGCCAATGTCCGTTTGCAACCACGAGCGAAATAGGGCGTACGCCGGACTTGTTCCTGCGTATTGATGAGAAAACAGGAGCGTACGGCCACGGAAGTAATGCCTGGCATAAATGTCCCGACTACCTATTCCAGAGTGAGAGGCTAGTCAGTAGGATAGTCCGTAGTGTCGAAGTATACCGGTTATCAGCTCTGCATCCATTCTAGATTAGCATGGTGTGATTTGATATACCACAATAAGGACAATAACACGTCTTTGGGAGAGCACACGGTATTCATTATGACTCTCTATACAAGTACGCTCCAGGGCAGCTTTTGTTTATTCACGGTGGTCCGCTGATCCTTTCATTGAGTTAGATGTGTGTAGTCTCGTTGGTAATTTGTGTGTGTTCAAATCTATTTCGCATTATTTCCGAGCACCGAGTAGATGATGTTGGTCATGAAAGGCATGAAAAGACGTCTACAGCATATGCGAGAGATCAAAAATGTCTTATACTACGCACATCATGGCAGACTGAAACCGCGCGATCATACTCTCTCTTACAGACACGGTAGACCACAGTGAACAACAAGGCCTGAATATCACACAGGTCGGCCCTTTTTTTGGGCACAGGGGGTCGTGGGTTCAGAAGGGAAAATGTTAGTACGAAACACAGCCGCTAGTGCTGTCCATGCTTGCAGCTAGTGTCCGATATGAATCGTTCATGTGAGTCCCCAGCAAATCTCCCATCAGTGTCTCACTGCCATCTGTAGAATTGCTCCATTGTCTCGTGACACAATTTAGCGTAAAGCATGCCAGTAGAGCTTGCTGCTGCTCTGGGTGTGGAAACAGATGTGAGGGGCGAGAGTATTGAAGACCAAACTGTTTGTGGCCAAGGTCCTTTTTTCTATTTATACGGGGAACGCAATTCTGTCATACCAATAATATCTCTATGTGCAGTATTTCCATGTAGAACACAAAGTGGCATTAAAACATTTTTTAGTGCAATGCCTGCATTGCCTGTTGTGATAATATTCTTAATATTTAAATCTTGTAAGGTTTGAATTCGGCTTCATGCAGGAGCTAAAAAAGAACCACCAAGGTTTTTCATTAAATATTATAGTAGTTCATTAGTAGGATGTATGGAATAACCACAAATGAGCAAATGATATGAGCCAATGGTTGGCAAGATATTTATATTTGTGTTTATGAAGGAGGAAAATCTTATCAACAAATTTGGCAGATTTTCATACGACATTAGAGTAGCAGGCAAAGAAAGAAGCTATAGATCATGAAATCAGGAACGTGGCCAAGCCTGGTTTTGGACAGGTGCAAATGACCTTACATAGTGGTGACAAGCTACACACAGGCTAATAGCATATGGGTCAATAATGGTAAGTGAGGGGGGGTGGGAAAGGGCAGGTAATAGTATCTATGACTGGAGATGTATGAATAAAGCTTTTTCTACTGCCTCCATATGTTTACTGGGAAGATGTAATGGAGACAAAAAAAAAATAAAGAAAAACTCGTGTGATTAAGTATCGATGATGGGCTGAAAGGAGGATTAATCTGCTGGACGCGCTGTCTTAAATCTGTAATGATTTGAGATAGATTGAGCCACGGATGAAATGTGTTGTGTGTGGTGTGGTGTGTGTGTGTGTGTGTGTGTGTGTGTGTTGTGTGGTGTTTGATACTGCACCTACTGCGTGCAAATATCTGGTGAACGTTATTTTCAGGTAGTTTTTGGAGAATATTAGGGGCGTGGTATGTGTGCTGTTAATGAATAAAGGATGTGTGATGATGAAGAACTAGAGCTACCATGCAGAGAAGCGTATGCTGCATAATAAATCCAACTACAACTCCTTCGTTGAGGCTGTAGAGTCAGTGACAGCTGTGTTGAATAGCCGGTTTGATTCCGTCCTGTCACAGCTTCTCTGTGCATTGTCTGTTTGGATCCATATAAAAGAGCCCATATAAACGTTATTCTACTCCCATTATAAATGTGGGATTTTTTGACCCTCACAGAAATAAAAACACCTTTTACGCTTTCAAAGTGGAGGATCACAGATGATGCTTCATTTTAAAAAAGGGGAAAGGCCTC
>NW_019174343.1:8422928-8427304 GCF_002260705.1 Seriola dumerili | reverse complement strand
GGGGGGGGGGGTGTTCTGGCAGCAGGGGGATGACGGCACCCTTGGCGGCCTCAGCCAGTCCTGGTCATCTCCAACCAGTCTGAGGCAGACAGAAAGGAGGCGGAGGCATGTGCTCTGAGAGTCACAGGCTCTGTGCAGTGTGAGGAGCAGCAGCGGGCTCCTTGGAGAAGAGAAGCTATTAAGCAGACACAGGCTTGTGTCAACAGAGTACACGGGCCATTACCACTTGAGTGTGTCCCGTCTGTGGAATGTACTGACTGTACCACTGGCACAGACATCACTCTGACACACTAATGATGGGGAACTATCAGTATGATACATAAAACACAATTTAATTTTCAGAGTTGTTTTTTTAGGACACAATGTGATGACATTTGAGTTTTAATGTGTGCTGTACTCTCACACATCTACACACTTTGTTAAATCGAGACCTAAATATCACGTGAACGACAGCAAAACACAAAGGTGGTTTTATTCTGAATCTTTGTCACATATTGGTTAGAGTACATCATATTGTGAAGGCTGTGTGCTTGTTTCAGTTAATGCTGAAAATAGTGACCTCCTGCGTATCACCATCTGTCACATGCTCGCAGGGTTTTGGACGTGAATAGGTCGTCTCAAGAGGTCTGACATATACAGATCCATACTCCCTGTAACTTGTAGCTGTGTTTAAATTAACCAAAAGAAATCAAACAATACACTGGAAATGGATAATTTTTGTATGTGTATTGTTTTTGTAAGTTACTTTCTGTTTAACAACTTATGTATCAAAACGTCTCGTCAATTATCTTCGATGTAACGTTTATGTAAATATTAATCCTAACATTTTAAATGGATTTTTTTCTATGCCTTGAGTGTTGAGAATAAAGTTGAGCAAAAATAGTTGATTAGGTTATTCTTACCAGCGTGATTCTTTAACACAGGCAACACTTCTCTCAAAGATGTCATTAGTTTACTGTGGGTACATATTCCATGCGTGTAATTACTGCGTGTTTGTTCTCTAGTCTAGGACCCAATGCTTGCCACTCTGTAAATCCTATTGGTGGGGTTAGGGTAGCTACATATAGAAAGGTCAAACTATTTTACTGTAACCCAGTAAACGGCTTGACGCGATGCGGACAGATTACAGGACAACCTAATTTAAGAGCCTAGGTCAGGGCAGGGTTAGGGGCGAGGTGTTTATGAGCACATACTTCTTGGCAGGACAACTTTAGACCACCAGTAATTTTGCTATGTTTAGATAATACTGTCATAGAATCAGGTCTGCAGAGACGACACTCTGTCCTGGAACATGGCAGGACATGCATGTGATGTTTCTGTGCACAGGGATAGAGAGATTGATAGATGAGAGGATGAGAGATGGGAAGAAAGCTCTTCCAATCTCCCATCTCTGCTGGGAAGAGGTGTGTTTTGTTTGTGTGTGTTGTGGTGTGGTGTGTGCGGTGTGTGTGTGGGACGGGGGGGTAGTTGATGTTGCATAAAAGCTACAGGTCAGTGGGCTGCTTTCATACATCAGAATGATCGCCCATTCTGTATCTGATGTGTGTGTATGCATATTGTTATTTACAGCGCACAGCATTCTATAGATTCACCGTTAAGTCTATACCTTAAGTCCTGGCAAACCTGCTCTGGTGACACGTGTGTGCATGTGCGTCGCCCGTAGCCTATTGCTTTGTGAAGGTTCCCACTGGCCAAGTAAAGAGCAGTTGCATAAAGCAGTTAAAAAATCGCTATGTTGCATACAAGCAGCCTTTGCCGGGAATTGAATAGTGTCATGAGCTTTTGGGCCACTAGAATCCACACCCCCGTTCATCTCCAAAATATTAATCAAGCAACTCTGTAACTCCTGGGTTCATTCATGCAAGTCTGCCTCGCAACACACATTAGGCAACCATGAGGTGCAGCTATACATCTGGCATGAGTATTGGAGCACACATTCATTCAGAGCACCCAGTAGTTGAATGAGACTCACCTCAGACACACAATCCATTACCTGGCTTTACAAAAAGTCCTCTCGTACTGACTGAAAGTTCACTGGTGTCTATGAAATTAACTTACCATTTTTTTGTCGCGTACCATCTATATCGTATATAGTGTGATTCGCTTATCTTCTCTTTAGGCAGTTCAGCACATTATCTGTACCATAACTTGAACTGATTAAGAGGGTGTCTTAATGAGAATTGTGGAAGTGACAAATTGCGCCTTTCAAACACGTATTACCTGCTGAAGAGGCAGTTAAGCTACTATGCAAGAGTTATGGTAGTGTCTGTCTATTGGGACAGGAGGGGGACCAAGATTAGCCAATGTCCGTTTGCAACCACGAGCGAAATAGGGCGTACGCCGGACTTGTTCCTGCGTATTGATGAGAAAACAGGAGCGTACGGCCACGGAAGTAATGCCTGGCATAAATGTCCCGACTACCTATTCCAGAGTGAGAGGCTAGTCAGTAGGATAGTCCGTAGTGTCGAAGTATACCGGTTATCAGCTCTGCATCCATTCTAGATTAGCATGGTGTGATTTGATATACCACAATAAGGACAATAACACGTCTTTGGGAGAGCACACGGTATTCATTATGACTCTCTATACAAGTACGCTCCAGGGCAGCTTTTGTTTATTCACGGTGGTCCGCTGATCCTTTCATTGAGTTAGATGTGTGTAGTCTCGTTGGTAATTTGTGTGTGTTCAAATCTATTTCGCATTATTTCCGAGCACCGAGTAGATGATGTTGGTCATGAAAGGCATGAAAAGACGTCTACAGCATATGCGAGAGATCAAAAATGTCTTATACTACGCACATCATGGCAGACTGAAACCGCGCGATCATACTCTCTCTTACAGACACGGTAGACCACAGTGAACAACAAGGCCTGAATATCACACAGGTCGGCCCTTTTTTTGGGCACAGGGGGTCGTGGGTTCAGAAGGGAAAATGTTAGTACGAAACACAGCCGCTAGTGCTGTCCATGCTTGCAGCTAGTGTCCGATATGAATCGTTCATGTGAGTCCCCAGCAAATCTCCCATCAGTGTCTCACTGCCATCTGTAGAATTGCTCCATTGTCTCGTGACACAATTTAGCGTAAAGCATGCCAGTAGAGCTTGCTGCTGCTCTGGGTGTGGAAACAGATGTGAGGGGCGAGAGTATTGAAGACCAAACTGTTTGTGGCCAAGGTCCTTTTTTCTATTTATACGGGGAACGCAATTCTGTCATACCAATAATATCTCTATGTGCAGTATTTCCATGTAGAACACAAAGTGGCATTAAAACATTTTTTAGTGCAATGCCTGCATTGCCTGTTGTGATAATATTCTTAATATTTAAATCTTGTAAGGTTTGAATTCGGCTTCATGCAGGAGCTAAAAAAGAACCACCAAGGTTTTTCATTAAATATTATAGTAGTTCATTAGTAGGATGTATGGAATAACCACAAATGAGCAAATGATATGAGCCAATGGTTGGCAAGATATTTATATTTGTGTTTATGAAGGAGGAAAATCTTATCAACAAATTTGGCAGATTTTCATACGACATTAGAGTAGCAGGCAAAGAAAGAAGCTATAGATCATGAAATCAGGAACGTGGCCAAGCCTGGTTTTGGACAGGTGCAAATGACCTTACATAGTGGTGACAAGCTACACACAGGCTAATAGCATATGGGTCAATAATGGTAAGTGAGGGGGGGTGGGAAAGGGCAGGTAATAGTATCTATGACTGGAGATGTATGAATAAAGCTTTTTCTACTGCCTCCATATGTTTACTGGGAAGATGTAATGGAGACAAAAAAAAAATAAAGAAAAACTCGTGTGATTAAGTATCGATGATGGGCTGAAAGGAGGATTAATCTGCTGGACGCGCTGTCTTAAATCTGTAATGATTTGAGATAGATTGAGCCACGGATGAAATGTGTTGTGTGTGGTGTGGTGTGTGTGTGTGTGTGTGTGTGTGTGTGTTGTGTGGTGTTTGATACTGCACCTACTGCGTGCAAATATCTGGTGAACGTTATTTTCAGGTAGTTTTTGGAGAATATTAGGGGCGTGGTATGTGTGCTGTTAATGAATAAAGGATGTGTGATGATGAAGAACTAGAGCTACCATGCAGAGAAGCGTATGCTGCATAATAAATCCAACTACAACTCCTTCGTTGAGGCTGTAGAGTCAGTGACAGCTGTGTTGAATAGCCGGTTTGATTCCGTCCTGTCACAGCTTCTCTGTGCATTGTCTGTTTGGATCCATATAAAAGAGCCCATATAAACGTTATTCTACTCCCATTATAAATGTGGGATTTTTTGACCCTCACAGAAATAAAAACACCTTTTACGCTTTCAAAGTGGAGGATCACAGATGATGCTTCATTTTAAAAAAGGGGAAAGGCCTC
>NW_019174343.1:7765064-7804211 GCF_002260705.1 Seriola dumerili | reverse complement strand
CCCGCGGGGCGTGAAAACCCCCCCCCCCCCCCCCCCCTTTAAAATAGCTCACTCTGGTTTGATGGAGTACAATAAGAAATCTGGTTTTAAGTGCATGTTTGTGGTCAGCATTGCTTACTATATATGGGCCGTGCCTCCCAGTCCAACATCTAATTATGTGTTGAGCGCTGATGGGAAAGGATTACACACACACACTCACATCCAGCAGGAATCTGTAATTGTGTGAATGTACTCTGTGGATATTGGAGTGGATGTCAAGTATGGGAAGCAGTGTGCTATTGAAGGAATGCCCTGGTGCCAGTGAGACTAGGGAGCAGAGCGGCAGACGAGTTGTGGTGGAGCAAAAACAGGAGAGAAGGCAGCGTTTATGACACCAAGCTGCATTCCTCTCTGATCTAGACGCAGCTGTACAGTGGTGGGCATCATGTCAATTTAGAGGAACACCTACACACACATGCAAAACACACACTTAAAAAACAAGAGGCAAAAAAGATATACATGGAAAAGGGTGGTGACTTTTAAAACTTGGACTTTTCTGTCTCATATAGGCAGTGAGGGAGGCTATTACAGGCGTAACGCGGCACAGCGGGCTCATCGGCGTCCGTCTGTCGCTGGCCAGCCCGTTTTGGGGGTCCGGGCGGAGGGGTTTTGTGGCTGCGGTGCAGCCTGAGGCCTGGCTGGGCTGATTTACAGGCGGCGTGGGGACATGTGCTGGGGATACTCCCAGAGCAGCCTGGTGGGGGCCAAAACAGCCACACTGCTGCTGCCTGCACATCTGGAGTCTAGACTGAGTGGCTCTGCCGAGCGCCTCACTCCCTCCCTTCTTCCCTCTCCACATCCACATCCATCCATCCATCCCTCTGCCTCAGCTGCTATGTCCCCCCTCCCACCTTCATCCACTGTTTGTGTAGCTGCCGGGGCTCAGTTGAAATTTAAGATCAGCTCTCACTTTTTCCTCTCTCCCACTCACTTTCCTTCACCCTTGTCTCTCTCTTCTCTCTCTCTCTTACCCAGCCTCCAACACATCTGATGAAGGGCAAAATAGTCAGAAAAAAATGAACGCACGTCACGGAACGCATGTGGAAGACATCATAGAGGGGATTGTTATTCCTCTCCCTCTGAAAGCCGGAGCCTAAGTGTTCACAGGGGGACCCTCCAGTGATCTTTCAAGGAATTGAGGATCAGGCTCCTGAGCCAAAGAGCGGTCATATAAACATATTGGCTCTGACACACGTAATAAACATCAGTGCGATAAACATGATACCTTGCGTACTCACTCTCGCTCTCTCCAACACACACACACACACACACTCGGCCTTGTTTTACTGGTGGCTCCTGTTGGCTCCTGTCAGGACAAATGTTCGTTGCTGTGCTGAAGACCTTGTAAAGATGAAGACAGCTGTCCGACGTGACACTCCTGTGCTTTCTCCTCCCTTCCTTTACCGTCTTATGTCCAACACAAGCACACGCCGATACACATCTTCTCTCATTGTTGCTTTTGAACATTTTTCTCGCCCCACTGTGTCTCACTCACAGGAAGCGATAAAGTTTCTTGTGTTGATGTATTCTCTCAGTTTTGTCGGATATACATCACATAAGAGAGCACTCATTAGCTTTGCATGGGAGCCCATAATGTGAAGAGAGAGACATACGCAACATGATGGATGAAGCACTCAACTTCATAAGATGAATGTTTTGGTGGTGTGGACGGTCTTGGGAGGTAGTTAGGAACTTCTGTGTTCTAGATGAGACATGAATTGTTATGCAAATTATCCATTGTGCCTGATGATGGCTGTTTTAAATCTTATAATTGCTTCATGCATCAGGGTTTCCCCTTGGCACATGAGCACAATCACAATTGTGTCTTCCTTTTAAGCAGTGGAAAGTTGTAGCAGAAACAACCTCTGTCAGTGGATCCAGTGAGGCAGGCGTCAGTCTAATTTACTGCAGACAAACAGCGACCTCTCTTTCTTTCCATGTTGCCTGATTTCCTCTCCCAGCAATGAACATGAGCTTTTTTTTTACTGCCGTGTTCACCCATTCGAATTCACACCGTGTCATACACTGCGGGATAAATGGCTGCGTTCAACTTTCTGGTGTTAAACAGGTCGTAAAAGCGGCTACGTGATACTCTCCAACAAGGCCTGAACCTGTGCGGCTGCTCGCCTGACTGTCGCCTGCCTGTCTCCCCCTCCCCTCAAATGGAACAAATTATCCAGCTGCTTGAGTAAAACAAGGTAATATTCATTTTAGATAGAAGTAAAGAAAGAAAGAAAACATCTGGGTAGCACTGGTTGGTGTTTGCCTTCTCTGGAAGCCATTAGAACAAACAGTGTTCCTACTTTAAACGGTCTTCTCTCACTCTCACGTTTCACTCTGGTTGAACCTTGCACATCCTCTCACCACCTGTGTCGGCTCTGGTTCCCACCCTAGTTTTTTGTCACAGGACAGATATGGATGGTGAGAATCGGGAGAAAGACATAAGATACAACAGGCATGAAAGACAAAAGAGAGAATAAGTAGTCTGAAGTGCTAGAGGTGACCTCAGCTCTTCAGATTACAGGTGCAAACTGCGGTATGGCTCTCACCTGCGTCAAAGCCGTGGGGCTTGAGTATCACACATGACAAAGGTCGAGGAGACAGGTTTGCTGCTCTGCATAAGCCACGCAGCTTGAAAGTTGATTCAAGTGCCAAGTTGACACCGCCTGATGTGAGAAACAAAAGGTGCTCTTCATTGACAGCCTAAAATACCTCCCTTTGGTCACTGACCTTAAGCTAAAACCAAAACTTTATTCATAGGAGAATCATAGAAATGTTTTTTGACCTTTCCAAACAATGCAGCAGTGGTCAAAACTGCTGCTGACGTACTTATTTTTGCCCCATTGACAGCCACAAATAGACCTTAATGCCAAGTGATTTACTGTAAACCAGACTGAGAGGCAGCTGAATGGATTTTATTTCAAGACTAAGTGCTGAATCATACTGTCCTAGTGAGACCAATATATTGCACAATAAATGTGTGTCTAAGATAGAGGGTGTTTTTTACTCATGAGTTTTCACAGCAGAAGAAAGTTTTTGGTGACTTGTTGTTGCACAATAAGACACCAGCTGGCTACCTAGGCGTGTGCTCCATCGGTGTGTGTTGAAACCTGCAGATTGGCACATCATTGTGTGTGAATCATCAGGCTTACTGAGGCAACATCACTGTCAACCTAGGCCTGTCCAACGCCCCACTGGGAGAGGCTCAACAGCAGTGGTGGTGCAGCCAGACTGGTATTAGCTGTGTTTGTACTCAGAGAGGTAAGCAAACACAGGCTCAACATGTTATCCAGCAGCTTAAAATACATTCTGCCTGGTCATAAAGTCAGGCATGATGAATAGCAGCCAGGCTGCTGCAGTAGGTGAGAAGTGACGTGTATATGATCTGACTGCTTATAAAGTGGTGATAAATAAATGGATAAATAAATGGAGGTGTGAAGAGGAGCAATAGTTGGTGGGAATTGCTGCGCGTATCATATGGTTTGATAAAATCGACTAATATCAAGACTAATTAATGTTAATGCTTTTTTTTTTTTTGGGGGGGGCTTTTTATGCCTTTATTTGACAGGACAGTAGAGAGACAGGAAATGGGGAGGCAGAGAGGGGGAATGACATGCAGTAAAGGCCGTCCGATGTGGGACTCGAGCCGGGGCCGACTGCAGCGAGGACTGTAGCCTCTACACATGGGGCGCCTGCTTAGACCACTACGCCACACGACACCCCAATGTTAATGCTTTCATAACACTAATGGTTCCATCAATGCCCTTAAACTTTCGGGTTGAAGGAATTTTATTTTTTTTTTGGCATTGCAGTACCAAGACTGGCAGCATTGACTGAACACAACGCAATCTGCTCTCTGGTCCCATTCAAGTCAGCTAAGGGCAATTTCTTCAAAGCAATGGACATGAGAATCTCAGTAAATTAAGTTGCTGTTCCAGTAATTACCAATTGTGGCCAGAGTGGCCAATGTTGAGCAAAGGTTACATAGTCCCCTTTATACAGCCTGTTCAAGGCAGGAATGTTGCACTTTTATTGCACTTTGCCGCTCTGAATACAACGTATGAATGTGGAATGGGGGGGGGGGTTGTTGTTCTGTTAATAAACTGGCAGTGGACATAGTCACAGAGTCACATCAACGTGTAAAAGGGGGAGCTAGCATGGTGGGACAGTCACTGGCGTTGTGTTACTAGCATAGACTGTATATAAAGATGGACATAGCCTCCTTGACATTACTCACAGATTTCTGAAGAGCAGTAGTGAAGCTCAGACAGGGCTGCTCTGTTGTTGCCATCTTGGCAGTGTGTGACTCCCCTTAACTCCCGGCTAATTCAAAAAAATGGGCAAAGAGGTGGGGCATGTGTGAAGCCGAGACTTTGGTGCATGCCGGTTGAACAACTGTGGCAAGCATGCACTCCCATTAGCATTGTTAGCACAGATGGGCATGTTGCTCGAAGGCTGACCCAAGGCTAATTCATTTGTTGACTAATTAGCTAGTTAGCGGGCTAAACTAACAAGCCAGGTATGGTGCTAACATATAAATAAAAATAATTCTAGAATTTCACTCACTTCAAAATACAGGAGCACAAACTTCTTGTTCTGTTAGTCAACTAACTGCACAGCAAGCTATATTATTAGCCAGGCTGTAAACATGTTTATTTCTGCTGTTAAGTAGGGCATTATAACATGGGAGTCTATGGTGATTGACTCGCTTTTGGAGTCAGCCTCAAGTGGCCATTCGCAGAACTGCTGTCTTTGGCACTTCTGTGTTTGCTTCATGTTTCTGCCCCAGAGGTTGCCGCATGACGAGTCACGCCTCTGATTCCAAAACACCGACATGCCATCTAAAATCACACACTGGGACGGGATAATGCCAGCTTGTTTGGTTCAGTGTAAACAAGCAATGATGGGCTCTTCTTAGCAGCTATATAGTGGGATCTCTAAAACGGGGTGTAGAATCACTTATATAATAATGTTATATTTATTCATACTCTTATTATCTTATCTTATTACTCTTATCGTATATTTTAACAGTACTTTACATGATTGCTGATTTGTATAAATTGATATTTCAAAAGATCAGTGTCTGTGGGGTTAAAAGGTTTCAAGTGATCAAGTGTGATCACGTTCTCCAGAATGCATTTGATACATTTGATCAAATGTTGTTTTGGGTTTGAATCTGGGAGTAAAATGAAAATGAAGGAGTGATATCAGTGGTCACGCCTTGTCAGGTAGAACCAGACAAGAACAGTCTTAGTGACAGGAGAGTTGTTTTTGTAGCACTGACTCAGCTGGGTCATATCAAAATAAAGATCATTGCTCCAAAATCTCTGTGAGAGTCTCAGCACTCTGTGAGCGTGCATGTGCATGTGAGGTAGCATATGCCAAACCAGTCAGTCACAGCGACTGTGTAAAGTGCTTTACTGTGCATCAGTTCCAGTTGTAAAGTACTCCACTGTGTTAACCTGGTTTGTAACAAGCTGCCTTAAAAGTGTTTTTACGGCTGTGTTATGACGTCCTGAATGCTCAGCTGTCTGCAGGTGGCACTTAACCTTTCACTCAACTTCTCTAACTGTATCTCTCTCCTTCTTTTCACTCGTGGTTGGACCCATCTTACTTTTGATTCACTCAGTTCAACATGTGAACTGAAACGATCCATCTCTGTATATATGTGTCTTCTATCATCCACTTATTGTTGCCATCTGTGATCTCACTTAGCCCGTGACAGATAAGCAAACATTTGCCAGGAGATACTTGCCAAACTCACAGTAATGCCTGTAATAACAGCTCTATCACAACAACAACAGACAGAGACATATTTAAAAAGATTATGGGATCCTCTCCTTGGGTGTAGGCTGTTGTTTCATGTGCAAAGACTCTACCGTCACCTCGAGAAAACGTGTAAGCTTAAAGGGGCAAAGCTGTTATTTGGTCTTCATGGTTACAGTAGTTTTCAGGACTAAAAATAGGGCAGTTAAGGTAGAGTATGTAGTGTGGATGAGACGCTGTTCATGTGTATGAGGCCTCTCTTTCAGGAGCTCAGAGCCTTTGGGAAATAATGAAAAATAAACACAGAGCCTTGATGTTGACTCAGAGATAGGTGATCCACAGGTTATTACTGCACTCCTCTCACTCCTGCTCTCCCATGGCTCTTGGATGAGTTTATGTAATCTAAGCAGATAGTCCCCCCCACCCCCCGGTCTCCAGGGTAAAGGATGTCAGATGCTACTGTCATGTCTCCCAATTAGTTTGCAGTTGTAATGGCTTGGTGGAGAGTGTTTATGATAATAATCTTCTTGAGATGAGGTTTCTCACCCAAGGTTAGAATCAATTAATGTAACCTGATCAATACAAATCATAAACTGATGCATTAGTTTATTTCCCAGTGATGCAGCATCCATTAATTGTGGTTATAGATTGGTTGTTTGGGTCTAAATATTGTGTTTGTCTCATCAGTAAAAATATGGTACATGCAGGCATTTGGGGGAAAAAAATCTGTTAATGCTATTGCTTCAAAACCCTCTTAAGTTTTGACACCAAATTCTTTTGATACTCCTCGGTCTGCTCTTATGATTAAGGTGTTAAACCACTTACTCCAGCACATATTTTCATGTTCAGTCCCACATAATGTAAATTGTAATGAGATTTAAGAGAGTTTACACTGACAGATGTTTGTACCGAAAACCATAGATAATTTCAAGGAAAGACTTTTTTCCAATCTAAAAAGAAACCCCTGAATAATACATGGATACCCTACATAAAGCTGCAGCTGTGACATATGTAATTAGGGCTTTCATAGGCTCACAGAGAGTGGAGGATGGAAAGGCGGATGACAAGGAAAATCCACTAAGAGTTCCTGATTGATGTAAAGGGATTAAGTTATTATGATAGATTAGCCCACACACCTAAAATCCATAAATTCACCCACCCAGTCAACTACAGCCCAAACAAGCTTTCATGATACTGAGAAGTGCTTTTTTGGAAATGCAGGTAAACTCACATTTTCCTCTGTCCTGTCGGCTGAACCTAATCCATGGCCAGTCCTGCCTGTCTGTCTAGACGTGCACTACTTGTGAAAATAATCCAAGACGGTGGCGCCCTCTTGTGTGTCAAATTGGTTAATGTAAAAATAATGGAGAGGATGTTTTTTTTAATTCAAGATTTCTACCAAAGTTCTTACAACAAATGGCTGACTTGGCTTACTTTAGCCAGGATAGACAGTATTAAAAGCACTAAACCTTAAATAATTCTCTTCACGGCAGACTGACTGGTTTGGCATAACCCTATCAGGAAAAGCGCAGGTGTAACTTATAATATTAATTATGGCTGCCATCCATTTGATGTCCTATAGTGGTAAGATTGCAACATGTAAATGTGACGGAGTTATCAATAATGATATTACCTGCTATGACAACTCAAAATGTCTGATGGAAAAACCGAAATACTGACTGACTGTTGTAAAATCACTAACCAAAGTACACCTGTAACCTAATTACAATTTACATATCAATGCGCTGCTGTTAACCATTAGCTTGCTTCGCTTTTAAAATCAGCGAAATGTTGACGTCTTTTCGAAAAAACAGCTACTTAACCTAAGAAAAATCGTCCTTAACGTGTTCATGTCGTTTTATTAACACACGGAACTTGACAAAGGCATCGTTAACGATCGGTAGATGTCGCTACGAAACAATGCAAGGCCGGGCGGGAGAGGTTTGACAGCACAGGTAGGATATACCACAGGTGTGTGAATTTGTCTCCGTTGTTTATTAAAGGTTTGCAGAGCATCGGGCGTGTTATGGTTTATGTGGAAGTGTTATGCTACAATGTCTAACCACTGCAAACAAAAAAATCGAGTAGTGATTTAGGCCTATGAAATATTCAGTGGTAAAGTCAGGAGAAAAGAAAGATACACTGGGACCAGTTGCTCAGATATAGTGTAATGTTTAAACCTTGTGTAAGCGATTTGCTCGACTAGCAATGAACTCAAGTGTTTGCAGATGTGCCATGCATGCAGAGGAGCACTTTCATCAGACTGTAACTCAGTGAATTTGATATTAATAGATTGTGAGTGGTGTTTGGCGATTCAATTGACTGAATGAATTATAGATGATATGTCCTGGAAAATATTTCTCTAATCTCTGAACAAAACATTAGAGACCCCAAGAGCTCTTTTAGCCTTCTTCCAGTCTGCCTCACAACATCTATCCAAAGACAGGGACAGACTGGTGTCTGTCACAAAATACTCCCACTGTTTCTCTGATCCTTTCTCTCTGTGTCTACACACACACACACACACACACACACACACACACACACACACACACACACACACACACACAGCACACACAGCACAGGTCAGGTGTATGGCTCGGCCAGTTTGATGTAACTAGGACATCTGTGTTACAATAAGGTCATTCACTCACTGCATTACACAATGTTCTTATTTTATAGACATCCTGTGACAACACTGAAGTGTAGACGCTCTGCCTGATGCAGCAACCAGAGAGGTAAGTGAGCTGAGCTGTCGAAGTCATGCACGTAGGAGGTAGAATACTTCAGATCCTTTACCTAAATAACTAGCAATTTTACAATGTAACAATACTCTCTTTTTAATGTTTAATGTTGTCACTTTTTTTATATACATTTTAATCTTAAGCAGTGCTTTACGTTTTTAGTTTTTTCCCTATGTTTCATATGTAGTCTTTATCTGCAAACTAACCGATAACTACAACAGTCAAATAAATTAGTCTGAAAAGAAATGAAGTAAACTTTTAGAGCTGCACAAGCAAAACAACTCTCAATTAAAGTACCAGTACTTCAAAAGTGTACTTAAACACAGTACTTAAGTGACTGCACATAGTTACCTTCTACTTTTTCTGACCACGTGTGTAAAATATGCAATGTAACCATTTGGAAGCTCTTTGTAACGTTCATTTGCTTACACACCTTTCCATTACCCATGCTGTCAATTTGGCATGCAGTACATACTAATCGTATGTATAGTATCATAGCACTGCTTTACCAGTTACAATACTTTACCATTTACACTATCAGGAAATGTATACACTGAATAACATTTATATTTCAAGATTTAAATTTTCAGTACTGACACACTGTCATATCAGTACACTTGAACAGTACCAAGCGGTCCTTAATGTTCTTAGTAACACCTGTGCTTTTCCTACTATGACAATGAATGTTTGCTATGCTATGAAAAAGGCCCATTACCGTTTATTATTACAAGTTACATTTTTAATGTTGTAGAAAGTCTAAACTTTAGAAATATAGTAATCCCCTGCAGACATCATGTTTTCAAAATGCACATAAAGTCAAACTCTAAATTCTTCTTTCCATATATCTTTGATTAAATTCCCAAAAAATATCAGTAATATGATTATTCCTTTACGGTAAATTCGCTATAAGCATACAGTATGCTGTTGTAAGTAGTACAAATTACAATCAGATTGTTATCTAATTGCACATTGCTTCTCAGCCTCTTCATGTGCAGGATTGTTATGAATTCACCTCATCTCAGCATTAGATTTCTTTTATGCACCCTGAGCTCACTGTGTGTTGAACACAAGGTTGCTTCTCCTCTGTTGGTGTGCCTTTGTCCTCCCCCCCCCCCCCCCCCCCCCCCCCCCCCCCCCCCCCTCCCAGTCCTTTCTATCCATCCATCTGTGCTCCTCACTCGCTGACTTTGTCTCTCCTCTGAGTGTGTTCAGCCATATTGTGGTTTGAAGTGTTTCTGCTTCTAATGAGCCAATTGTTCTTGTGTTTTGTTCCCCTCGGGGAGCGTTGTGTAGCTAACAACATTCTGCTCACAACCATTTTAAAACATATTCACTGCACCGGGGAGGGATTGAGGCCAACAAAACAATAATGCCTTGGAGCATGTACAAAATGAAAAATGTGTTAATGACACATGCACTAGCGAAGTGACAGCGCATTCTTTTCCTGTCAATTAGACCTTGGTTATTCAAAAGCAATTTGCAACTCCCTGCAGAGCAAAATGTGTGCCATCTCCCAGGCCTTACTCTGTGATTGTGTAAGTGATGCGTTCTTCCCATTTCTCTGTGTGCGTCCTAGTTTGAGACATTGAAATAATATTAAGGTTAAACACAACCCACAGTACTCTATCCACACAATGTTGTGACAACAGTGAGAAGTATAGGTCTATTTTGAGGTGTGTGTGTGTGTGTGTGTGTGTGTGTGTGTGTGTGTGTATATGTATGTTTATATGTTTCTTTCTGTGTGCCCATGACCATGTACAAGGGGTATTGATACAGCTGGCATTCAAAGC
Organism: Seriola dumerili; assembly: GCF_002260705.1. Lineage (NCBI taxonomy): Eukaryota > Metazoa > Chordata > Actinopteri > Carangiformes > Carangidae > Seriola > Seriola dumerili. The sequence goes on along the minus strand of NW_019174343.1, from coordinate 7,793,872 downwards.
CCTGATTAATTGCCATGACATTTGGCTGTTCTCGGTAAATGCCATATCCCATGCTGAGTGCTTGGTTAATGGATGTCTGCCCATTGCAGCCCCAGCATCAGCGCTTTCCCCTCCTATTTTTCCTCCCCTCTCTTTTCTTCCCTCTGTTCCTCCGTCCTGTCCTCCTCCTCTGCTTCATAAAAGGTTAGCTGTGCTTTATCAGCAGGAATAGACACGAGTGGACTGATCCCATGCAGCTCAGATGTCCAAGCTCCTGACAGTTTTGTCCAGAGTGGGATTGCCGTACAAAGGCTCAGCCGCCGCCTCCATTTCTGACAGCACCAGTTCAAAGGTAGCTTAAGGTTATGTCCTCTCCCTTCTCCTCTTTAATCTACAGTAAGTGTGTTATGATAAGAGCCCGGAAAGAGCTCTACCTTCAAGTGTGTATACCCCTAAGACCTAATTTCAGTTTGTCTCTATATCTCAAAGAAGAAGAGGAAAAAAAAGATATGAAGAATTAGCTTTCGTCCTCAAGTGAATTAGTTTGCTCTATCTTAATGAGGTTTGCCATGTCAGAGGGAACAGTTCAGAGCCTGCATGCTAAACAGACTGAAATTGGAATAGAGTATTAGCTCCTTTACTGCAAAAATACCTTCTCTCTCTAGCTCTAATTCCAACACTGCCACGCAATTACCCTTATACACAATTTTATCTTGTCACTTCCAAATGGGAATAGAAGACCAAGCAGAGGAGAAATCATCTTGTTTTTCTTTCTTTTTTCTTTTTGGAAAACTAATTCCAAAATCTAATTAACTGCAGAAAAACATGTCACCGGTTTGGCTGGAAACATCGAATGTAGTTATGCAAATGGACCCGAGGATTGTAGAATGTGATTTGACAGAATCTCATTCTGGATGGTGCGAGACCAGATAGAAAGATTATTCAACCGTATCTGAGTGGAGGCAAACAGGAAGCGATGAGCCTGGTAATTTATTGTGTTGGTATTTCTCCTGTTTGACATCAGACAGCTCATTAAGAGGCGAGGTGTCACCCGGCCGGACAGAAAGACAGACAGGAGCATTTCTCTAATGGGCCCTCCTCTGCTCTGTCTGCATCAGCTCTTTCCTGCCTTTTGCGTTGCTGGCTTAATCTCTGACTTTTTTAATATGAGGTGCCAAATAAGATTTTACACAATTCATCATTTTGCTTCTCAGGGGGGAAAGGAGAGATGCTATTTCATCCTCCCACTTGTCTTCAGTCTGCTTACAGGGCTGTTTCTGGGCAGCCATTGAGAAAGGGCCAAAGGGCTGAGATAAGGAGCAGAGGTCTGTCTGTAGGTTTTTTTTTTACGACACGATAGAGAAACAATAGCCTTGTTTTAACCTGCCTATTGAACTTAAGAACCTGCATTATTGCTGTGAAGATGCCAGACTCGCTTGTTTACACTGAACCAAACAAAGCTGGCTCTCATTTTCACACAGACATCGATTCGGCTCTGTGACTACCTCTGCTGCCAGAACAACATTCCTGCCTCGAACAGGCTGTACACAAGGAGCTAATGAATGCTGCTGTGTTGTGACAGTCTGCTGTACAGGTGTCATTCTGCTGTAGCTGGCTGCTGATACTGTTGGCTGGGAGTGGTCCGTATGCTGTGAGAGTGCTGAAACTTAATTAACATTTATCTCTGCTAGAGGGTACATGATCAAATCCACACACACACAGCAAGGGTATTACGCTATTCTAACTATGCCCCTCTTAACTCCATGACTGACCCAAATCTAATACTAATCTAAAACCACAAATCGGAGGTCACAGCCTAAACTATCTTAAAAATCTTTAAGACATGATGACAAGCAAAACATCTTTACTTTGGAGAGTTTTTCTCACAAGTATAAAAATAAACACATACTCACACACCATGAGAATGCCCCCCTTGCACCAATGACCTTTGGTTGCGATGTCAGTCCCTCCACCGCTCTCTTAAGGAGCCCTCCTCACACCCTGACAGCTCCTGATTGCATGTCAGTGACTGTTTGTTTGCAGACACAGAAAACCTTACAAAAAAGAAGCGAGGTCCGCTCTGGTACAAACAAGTCATTAATTATTGAGAAGACCAAACATGACTGCTTGCTAATCTACATAGCCGTTTAAAGCCCCTTGATTTATAATTCAGGCCCTTTTCTCACTCCAGTGAGTGCTAAGATTGGAAGGCTGCACTGGAGGGCACTTGAAACTTCACTGGGTCAAGGTGTGCGTGTCTTTTCGGAGAGGGTCCTGTGTGACTCTGTGTGTGGCATAGCTGTGTGCTGCAGTAGGCACGATGCAGGAAAGCATGGGCTGATCGGTATTAAAATAAATAAAAAGTTGAGCATGTGCACCAAATGTTCATTTAATTATGTTGTAAAATTCACCCCTGTTATCGAGCAATTCAACTCCTCTGTGCTGCCGCCCTCACAATGTTTTAAAGTGATTACAAATGTATTTGTGCTAAAAACACTGGGGTGCCTTGTTAGACAAACCCACAAGCGCTTCTTATTTAATATGTGTGGCAGATATTACACTGAGTGCTGTACATTAGGAATGCAAATAACATGGCGTCAAAGGGGTTTTAGTTAATTAGCTGGAAATGTGATGCTGGCTGTGGCCCATAGCGGCTTGTGTTCCTTGGGACCGCAGACCTCAACGGGGGGCCACTCTTTGATCTGTGGATCCCACGGTCTGCGAGCAGTTCCCCAACCTCTGCAATTCTGCCGCACATGGACAGATGGGAAGGATCTATTCTGCTTTTTTTTTCTTTTTTCTTTTTTTTTTTTACCATAACTTCCTCTGCTGTGTATGAACAGGAATGTTAAGATCAATAATCTTTTGAAGTGTGACAGTGATAGTTCATGTTTCTCATCTATAGAAGATTTTTCTTCTATTTCAACCACATAGAGAAAAATGTTTGTCTCCTCTATATTAGAGGGAATCCAACAGCATTTCAAAATGTTTCGTTCTTTCACGTAATAATCAGTGCAAAATAAAATGTCACTTCTCACAATGGAATTTAACACAATTTTAGTTTCGTTCTTTCAAAAGTATAAAAACTCTACTTATCAAATTTATTTCCAAGGCCAAAGTCTGGCTTCAGAAAACATTAAGTCAGTACAGGCAGGTACATAAAGGAACAGAAACACGTCACAGTGGGAAGACAGTTTTCAGCATTACTCTTTCAGTGATGAGACTGAGATATTAATCAACTTTCTAAATGAATGCAGTTGTCTCTTCAATCTCAAAGTGATGTATCATTACTATTTTACAGTCTAGATGCACAGTGGAACATTTATTCCTACCAGACCTGAGTACACCTCCCCCTGCTGGCTGGTGATCAAACAACATGTGCTCCTTAGTGAGACTGGCAGGGTGTCCCAGTTCTAATTACTATGTGTTAATACACCATGTACTAATGTTGACAGCACACTGTTTTGGCAGAAATAGTACACAAGAAATCAGTGTAGTGTACTGTTTTGTACTAACAAGGAACAAGCCATGTGGGACGCCAGTCAAACTGCAGCTTGGGAACACATTCTTAAAAATTAAAACTTGAACTTTGTAGGTGAAAATTTTGTGCCTTCACATTTTGATTGGTGAAGATATGACTAATCACACTGCTAATTAGTGTCTCCTCAGTTCCATGGCTCTGATATTGGGTTCACTGTCACATAGCTACCAGGACACTACAAATGTTGTTAGTAACACCAGAGCTCATCCTTCTGTGACAATTAAAAGGTACGCTGTTAGAAAAGTTTATATTTTCACGTCAGCTATCAGCAGCTCTTTCATTTCTCTGGTGCATGATCACACTTAAAATATTAGTATGCATGGTGGCAATAGCAAGTAGTACTTAAGTTTGGCAATTATCCAGTTTGAGTGCCCTACATGCTCAAAGCGCTGTATACGATGTGGAATAACTAGATATATGCAACTGGGACATCATATTGGCCCTTGTTATTACGCCTCCGCGACGGCGACAGTCGTCAGGGCCGGAGGCAGTATGTTTTCGGGTCGTCTGTCCGTCTGTCGCTCCCTTAGTAACGCCTTGAGGGAATTTTTTCAAATTTGGCACAAACATTGACTTGGACTCAAGGATGAACTGAATAGAGTTTGGTTGTCAAACGTCAATGTTTAAGGTCACTGTGACCTCACAAAACACGTATTTGTCAATAACTCACAAATTCATTTACTAATTAACTATTCAATTAAAAATTCAATTAACTAACTTTAACACAATCTTCTAATAGGATAAAATCGTAAAGTGATGATATTTTATATCCAACTGGTCACAGATCAACTTCACTGTGACATCATGATGTTCTGCAAAAACACTTCTAGTCATTATTCAACACTGTAAGTCAGGAAGGGGAGAGGCATACAAACAGGGAGCGCACAAGCACAACTGTGTGTCTGCATATCGGTCTTTGTTTTTATTTGTCCTTGTCATCCCCAGAGTTCCTGGATAAGAACTAGGAAAACTTCCACACTCTGCAAACTGTCTCAGGAAGGTAGGAAGGAGGAAAATCTGCAGTCTGCAAAGAGGATAAAGCCTTTCTCACACTTGCTTTATTGGAGGTTTTATGTTTTATTGCAAAGCTTTTAGTCAGAGTTTTACTCAGACATTTTTCAGACATTTTTCAGTCTGAAAAATGTCTATGACCAAAAGCTTAGCAATTAAATTTGAAATCTGCGATGGAGGAAACTTTGCTGAAGCCTCTTTTCTTTTTAATTGTACCATTCAGAGTTGTGGGACACTAATGAATGAATTATAACATCACCTCAGGATATAGAACCAATTGCTGGAAAATGATGGTCGTTCATAACTGACTTATTAACAATTTATATAATGGGAGTGTGTGACATGACAGTGACAGGAGGGATGAGATAAAAAAGAGAATACATTAGGCTTGACAGGACAATGTGTGGCGTGCATCATTGCCGGGATGTAATGATGTTGGGGTGTAAAGCCAATCCATGCCTGGCATTCTGACCAACCCTCTGCACCATGGGAACTTGTGGAGGAAACATGGTCCAGCAGCAATAAACACAGCTGCAGAATGCAACTGATGAACTATTTGCATTTGTAATTAGCCAAGAAAGCTGTCCTCTGGCCATATGTTTAGTCCTCTGATGTTTGTGTGTGTTTTTGTTTGCAGGCATTGTATTTTAACACACACTGGAGAGATGTTTATAGTCAGAGGTGCACATAACTTTTTTGTTCTGGTTCTCAAGGGAGAACCTGGAGATGTTGCACTCACCCTACATGTATTATCCTACAAGCTGTCGTCATCACTACCCTCCTGACTGCTCTCCTCACTGTCTTCCTCCCTTCCAAACATGGCAGACGATGATGATCATGATGTGGGTCTTCTTCTTTCTCCGTGGTTGAGCCTGCTATTAGCTGTTTGCGTCCGTATGTCAACAGCTCAGCTTTAGGTCTAAAGTCTCTGTTGTCATCTTAGACACGTAGACGTGCATCTGTCTGACAGGCAGGATCTCTACTTGCTTTTTATTATACTGAGATATGAAAATCCCCTCTCACATGCAGCACTGCTGAAGGGCAGTGAAAGGGACAACAGAAGGACTTTCTGAATGTTGGAATAACTATCTGGGGTGCTTGTCTTCACTATGTTGACTAAGTCATACACAGAGGAAGCTGCCAAATGATTCCCCGCTTGCTTTAAATGCATCCATTCCCTTACAGTGGAGTCTCTGTCAACAGACAAGCTGGCCTCATATTTCTGAAGGATGATATTAAATGTTGTGTTGCCAAAACTGTGGAAGTCTTGAATTTATTGAGGCCAAGTTGAAGGATCAAAAATTAAAAACTAATCACATGACTTGAGGGATTCCTATCTGCTTTCGAACTCTCAATATCAGCCTCGTCAGCATCAGTATTTAAAATAGTCTCTTTCCTGTACTTGCCTTCTCTGCCAAGCAGGAGTGTCAGCCGTCCAGGAGCTACCATGAGCTCATCTTTGCATTCACCAATAGTCAAATTATGTTGCTGGAACCTGAGGGAGGTAACCTGTAAAATCTTTTCAGTGTCGAGCATGTCGGCTCGGTCAGTCATCACTTGTAGCTACTTGAATTTGAATGGCAGAGTCTCTGGTCTCCATGCAGACCATCTAATGTCGTGAAACTTTCCTAGTTTCACAAAGGAAACGCCATTCTCATCACAGATGTTCTTGTTCTGTTCTTTTTGTGCCACCTTTTTGTAAATAAAAGCTTAGCAACATGACAATGGAGCAATTAAATGTCGCACAGTATGGAACCATGTGATCAGCTGACTTGGCACAGTTCTTGAGGGTGTGGGTGGTTCACAGAACGTGCACAAGGGAATCCCCTATTGCCACCATCTGACACAATTGGGAACGACCCCTTTGTAAACTGCAACATTGACTGCAGCTCCATCTGTGCAAACCAAGCCTCAAGTCTGTTCACTACGTCCTGTGCCGTGTGATTCACACCCAAATTAATGAATCCAGGGAAATCAGAGGTAAACTCCCGGATGCTGGACACGGACACAATGTTCACAATCTCCTGCTCCGCTTTTGTTTTGTATTCTGATCCATCATCGAGCAGACCCCAAGTTCAGCTGCCTTCAATTTGTCACTCAGTTTTGAACTGATTTTGTGTGCGATTCTTTGCATGATGCAGGCCACCTCTTCTCATGAATGATATGCACTGCCAACATACTCAGATCCTCCAGTGCAATATCCTCCTCATATAAATGCATAGGATGTGCATGTTTCACTTTGTGAAAGGCCATCGGAAAAATATTACACAGTGCTTGATGCTGTTCTTCTTCAGTCTGTCCTACATGGCAAGAGGGCCCCTGTTTTTCTGATCCTGGCTGCACCTGTTATCAGTAGTTTGCACTATGCTCATGTACTCTTTACTCTTCTCATGCTTTTCAAAATCTGGATGACTGAAATTTTTTTGTACCTATATAAAAGGCACAGCGAGGTTGTGATTTTCACTGCATATTTTGTACCACATCTGTGTGCAGTTGTATTTGTGTGGAGGCAGGCTACCTGCTGCAGCCACTTTTCAGTGAGTACACATTTTTATGCTGCCAGCAACAGCTGGAGAGACATAATGTTTTCAGGTTGTCCTTCCGTCTGTCCGTCCATACCTGCGTACGTCCCATTCTCGTGAATGCAATATCTGAGGATTGCCTTGAGGCAATTTCTTCAGATTTGGTACAAACTTCAAACGTCAAAGGTCAAGGTTACTGTGACCTCACAAAACATAAGCCAACATTGGCCATAAGTCAAGAATTCACACACTAATTAACTGCAACTGGACCGGTTGGCTGAACATAAAACTAGTTTATGTTTAGGTTCAGTCTGGTGTTTCTTTGAAGGAAAGCGGTTATTTAATGTGGCTTCCTTCTTGGACATTTTGATGGATGAAAATCCTAAAACCAGAGAACCCCAGACAATCGCCCTTGCACAAGCTTTTCTTAATTGTGAAAATTTAGATTGTATGTCTGTTTATCTGTCTGTTGTGAACATAAACAAACTGTATATATTTATGTTTTGTACAGGTCTCCCTTGAAAAAGAGATCCCGATCTCAATATACTACCAGTTTAATTAAACAAGAAAAGAAAAAAACTGTGTCCTAAAAATGCCAGAAATGTTGGCTCGCAAAAGCGCCTCTTTTTGGTATTATCTGCTGCACATCCTTTATTTTGACCACACTCGCTCACCAGTTATTTACCCCGGTTTATAATATCTTTGAAGTAGTTATAATGTGGCTGTCTGCCTCTAAAACCACGTGCTCAGAGGTGAGATGACCCTTTCACTATTCTACCTGCAGTACCCGCTGTGCTATTTTCAGGAGAATTGTTTCACAGCACCAGGACTTCTCTCATCCTCTGTTCTGTCAACCCTGCGTCCTTCAGTACCACTTTGTCAGTGTTGTTCTGGGTTCTTTCACCCTCAGTTGTTCTCTCTATCTCGTTTCTTTTTCATAATGTAGCCATGGTGATGTAGAGCTGTCTCAATCCACAGGACCCACTTGACATCCACACACACGCACACACACATATTCAGCCAGGGCTGGGTGTGGGGGATGTGTGTGGTGGTGGTGGTGAAGGGAAGTCAGCCTTGAACCAACTAGCCCAAACCAAGAGAATAATAGGAGGAGTGCTCTCAGAGATAGAGAGAGCTGGCGAGGAGGAGAAGACAGTGAGGGGGTCTGCCTCATTTGTAGTGAGTCCTCCCCTCTTCACGCAGCCAGCTGACAGGGGATATTTTTATCAGCCTGGCACACACAGTGCAGAAAAGGAACAAATTCATTTGTAACAGCACACTCCCAGCCAAGGACAAGATCCCAGCTGGATAGAACATAGCTGTCTGTCTGCGCTATCAGAATAGAAATCATTCATTCTTATTTATGCACTTGCCTCTGCAATATTATGCAAAGGTCGTGCACAAGTCCACGTTGTGTCCAATGAAAAAGAAAGCAAAAATCTAAATGTGTCCCGCAAGGTCTGCACCCTTCCTATGATTTTACAGTGCAGATATTTCTTTCTGCTGACACACAGACATTTTGTATTCTTTTTTTTAATGCATCCTCTTTTCTTTTTCTTTTTTTTTTGTCTGTCTGCGACTTTTCTTCTGTGGGAATTGCTTCAGAGCCAGCTGGGTTGGAAGAAATATATCAACCTATAGTTTACATAAGGCGTGTTTACCTAGCTTATATACGCTGGTGTGATGGAGGACACATCTGTTGATCTAAACCCAATTAGAAGTCAGTGGAATGACACAGCCCAAGTGTGCGTGAGAGCAAGCAAGAGAGAGACTGGGAGCATGAATAAACCATGTGCTAAAGTGGTGTCACTGGGCTGCTGTGTTGGCATGTCGGCACCGCTCAGGAAAAACATGTCTGTCTCTGGGGCATTGTCTGTAATCCAGCATGTTAGAGCAGCTAGATGGCTCCTTTATGTAAGCAGTCCCAGAGTCTCAGACATCATCTGATATGCATACAGTGGAGAAATAAATAATTTTCCAGCACTATATTTTGTTTTAAGATGATTATGAATAGTATTAGAACAGCCTAATCCACTCTTACAAAAGGCTTATGGTTCCAATTGGCTTAATTGACAATGTTTTTTTTTGTTGTTGTTGTTGTTTTTTACCAGGATTAGTGTTGAATGCACCTGAAGTTAAAGCAGGAAATATATATATTTTTTTATCCTCAAATGCCATGTAAATCCCCTGCTCTGAATAGTTTGTTTTGCATCTGCAAGGACAGTCATGCCCAGAAAAAATGCTGTTTGATTTTCTCAAAGCAGCATGGTTTCATCTCTTTGCAATGACACAAATACCGTCGTGTGCCAAGCTTGACAGATAGATGATCCATTGTAGGTGTTGTAATTGAAAACACTGAGAGGGGATGGACAATTAATCTCTTTTTCTCTCCTTGCTTCAAATTTCCATGGAGAAATACCTTGAAATGCAGATAATAGATAAGAGTGTTATTGATTAGATGGGGTGGGAGGAGAGGTGAGTAGGTGCAGGGGTTTTCCATCACTAATCTCTCTGGCTGTGACTGCATCTAAATAACCTGCAGAGAGGGATAAACAGGCGCATCCATCATGGGATGGCTTGCGTGGACAGTGATGGATGCCTCCGCCCTCCGCCCACCCTCCGCCGCACCTCTCCCTCCTGGTCAGGGATAGGAAGTGACACCGGAACTCGGGAGAAATTCGGGATTTAAACCAGGCAGGAAAATGCCTACCTCTGCTGTGATGGAGGGATTCAGGGCAGGCCCTGTGTGTGCGTCTGTGTAAGTTTGTAGATTTGTCCCCTGTCCCCCATCCCCTTGTCTCTTTGAGTTTGTAGGATTATCTATCTTGATAGATCCTGTTTGTTTTGTCAAAGAGGAAATTGGTTTTGTGGATTTGTGTGAAAGTGTGTGGTGTGAACGCACCCATATATTTATATATATGTATGCTTTTGTGGGCTTGTGTATAAATTGATTTGGGTGTGCGTTTCTGTTCTATCTGCGTGCCCATGCACTGTGAGCCAAATCCCCTGTGCTGCCTGGACCCAGTGAGCAGGCGTGCCCACGCCAGCTCGTCTCAGAGGTGCCAGCCTGATAGATATGGTGTGTGTGCCAGGCTTTGCCTTCCCTCCCCACCCCTGCAGCATTAAGATTGATCCCTCATTCCCTCCCATTCCTTTCTCCCTCACTCCTCTGTGTGCCTCTGCCTTTATGAGACTGTGAATAGGTGAAGCTCACAGGCTCCAACAGATGGCCGGAGCTGCCCTGTTTCACTGTCACACACACACACACACACACACACACACACACACACACACACACACACACACACACACACACACACACACACACACTACCCCATGAATGAGAGCCTAGAGAAAGCCAGAGGAAGAGGCAGAGGAAAATGTGACAAGGAGAAAAAGAAGAAGCAGGAAGCAACACAGGAGGAGAAAGGCTAAAACTAATGGAAACAGAGAGAGCCAGTGAGGAGAAACACACAGGGAGGACGATGGAAAACGGAAAGGACGATAAAATAACAGCAAGAATATTGTAAAAGAAGAGGAAAAGAAGGGGAAGACAGAAACGCTGCTGAAAAAGGGAGTGAGGGCAAAATTGAATTGTAGATTGAGGGAGCCTCTCTCCTCCCTCTTTCCCTCCCTCTTTTATTTATCTCGTGTGAAACCACGCCTCCCTCCTTTCACTTGTCAGTGCATCTATAACAGTGAGCTGTCTGCACCGGGCTGTGTGGGGGGTGAGACAAGCTCCTCACTCTGCCGGCACAGGGGACCGGATCTGAACGGACCGGACAGGACTGGATGGTACTGGACTGACCAGAACAGGTGTGTGGATTTGTGTTTGTGCATGCGTGTATTTGTGATAGATGACAGCATGTGTACCCCTGAGTGTGTGATTGCTTGTTCCTCCGCAGGACTTGCTTCTAGAGTAGTGTATCTAGAAGGAACAGTGCTGGAGCTTTGCCCTAGTTTACACTTGAATGCTCTGATCCGTTCTGTTCGCCTCTGAGATTTATGCATGGAGTCGCTAACAGCGCTGCTCATAAGGGTAAGAGAGATGAGACCTCTCGTTCATCGGATGCACTGGACTCTTTTCGCAGAGTATCTGGCTTTAAATCAGAGCAGCGTGGAGAGGAGCTGCTGTTTATCTGGTGGAAGAAGTTGGTAGTTTGTAGAATAGACATTGCCGTCATGTGCTGTCTGACCGTTTTGGTTTTGAAGTGACTGAGAGAGATTTTCACAGTTCTACATATCTTATAGTACGCTGTTGTATGAGAGTTATTACATGGCAGCTGTATTGAGAATCTGTAAGAATCCACTGTATTGAGTGAAACAAGTCGCTACAGATTTCACAGTTCTTTTGTCGGTGTTGGTGTTGAATCCAATTTGTGATTATTTTTCTTTGTCTTCCTGGTTCACAGTCTGTGGTGTTTTGAAATTTGGAACATTCATTGTCTCAGCATTGCTTTGTGTTTACGCGGCCAAATATAATCCTGACTGCTGCTAAATGGTGTGCGGGTTTTAAAAATAGAGCAAAAACAACTACAACAGTAAAAATATTACTTTTTCCAAAGGTCTAGTTTTGGATTGTTGACCTTGCGGGGACCTTTTTTTTAAGAAATCCAGGAGGTGTTCGCTGCTCAGCGTTCATTCAAGAATCGCCATTTCAACAGTTGCAGCCATTGCCACTCCTATAGGAGCCTGTACGGCTTTAGTCTATGAGGCTGGTCCCAGTCAATGTACTCACTATCAGTGTTTTGTCAATATCTTTATGGGTCAAAAGGCTGTGTCATCACCAAGTGGTGGCGGTTAAGAGCAGGGGGGCGGTGAGGGGTGCAAGTGCTGACCTAGAGGCTGAAATATTTATGATAGAGACAGATGAACGCCCCGTGCTGTTTGTAGCAATATGGATGGAAGGATGAACGAATGAAAGGGTGGAGGGATGGATGGAAAGTAAAGAAGCGTCAGAGATCTGTTCTTTAAGCATTTATTATTTATCACAACACACTCTGCCATGGAAGCTCTAACCCCCACATCAACTGGCCTCTTTTCAGACTGAGATGCCAGTGGACTGGAGGAAGATGCTGCTGCTTAGTCTACCTGTCAGCTAGTCCCTAGGCATATTAAGACTGCAGCTGCACAGTTTGCTCACACACATACACACGCACAGGCTCAAGTGCACACAAGCAGATGTACGTAACAGTTTGTTCAGATTTATATTCACTCACACAAAGCAGTAAATTAATGGTTACACTCATGAATGTAATGGGAAGTGCACCCAAAATCACAGTTACTTATTTGCACTGCATTAACCCAAACATACAATGAGTGCACACACTCCGTGCTCACAGAACCCACCTACACACTACACACACACATCACAACTTTAACTCTTAAACTCTGTTTTATTTTCCTATTTTTCTTCTTCAATTGTTCACACATTCTTTCTGAACACATGAACACCACACATACACACACAGACACACACACACGCACGAAGACACACACAAAGACACACACATACAATCAGTGGGAGCGACGACCTTGAGACCTGTTGATGTTGTTTGCGGTGGCCGTGCGGCGAATACATAAAAGGCCATGTGGGACTCCCGGCGAAAATGGGGCGCTTGACATGCTGTTTGTAAAAATGGCTGGAAAATGTGCAGGAGGGCTGGCGATGCAGTTGAAGGGAGACACGGGCATGAATATGTATTGTATGATAATTCCGCACGCCGAGGCTGTTGACTCAAGCTGTTGATGAAAGCAGAGGACATGTTCCCCCATCGCCACTCTTGGGAGGAAGCGCTATCGACAGACCCATTGTCGACGCAGCCACATCCCTGGCCACGGGGGCAGCGTGGTGACAGGTGGCAGATATCAGTGACAGCAGCCAAGGTGACACCGCTCAATGGTCTCTGCAGACCCTCAGGCGGCCAGGGCAGCGCCGGTGTCTGCTCATTTTAGCGCTGCCTTGACCTTATGTGGTTAAACACAGTGAGGTTAGGTTCGAGAGTCCTAAAGCTAATGTCTCTCATTAGCTTCGTTCAGCCCTCTCAGAGATCTTCCTCCATCTGCTCCACTTGCTGTCTCTCTGTTTAGTCTACAGCTACACCAATTGGTACATTTCAGTCCATTTGTGTTAACGCACATTTTAAATTTGCACGTAATTAAAAATCCGTGCAGAAAATCTGAGTGGAAACACCAGAATTGGGAAAAGATGTCAAATTATTGCAAAAATGTTTTCAGCTTGCGAGATAGGAAAGTTGGCACACGGAAGAGGAGAGGATGTAATAAAAGCTGATGGAAACAGATTTTTCCAGTGCAGGTTGATGTTGCTGTACCTGCTGCTGCTTCTTCTTCTTCTTCTTCTTCTGTAGAGAAAACATTCATGTCACGCCGCCATGCACTGTTAAATTGCTTCACTCCACCAGAGAGACCTAAAATATAAAAAAAAATAAAGAGATGAGTTTCACGGGAGTACATAACTCTAATATTACTTGTTTAAAAAATAAACACAAAATGCCATCCAAGGGGAGAAGCAGCAATTAGATGTCACGGTATATCCGTGCTCTATATTGCCTATATCAAAATATATCCGCATACACTTAGTTTAAGGAAACCTGCCCTACTTCACATCTCTTCCAGCAGAATTTTTAGCTTAAAACTTGGAGACATAACAAGTGTTTCATTAACCATTCACTCACACACCTTTAGAATACATTAAAAGTAGCCTGACAGTAAGTAACACTCACGTGTTCCCTCTCGGAGTCCCTGTTCATCTGTATGTATGAGCTGCTGTTAACAGGCCCCGCGATGAGGCGGCATCAGGAGATCAGTGTGTAAATCTCGGTGCTGCTGCTCCTCTCAGCTCTAATGATGGAGAGGCAGCGGGGCTCTTTGACGACGCCTCTCAAACACAGTAGTCTACGGCTGATGGGAGCAAATACGGAGAAGCACGCTGGTGTGTGTTTTGCATGTGCATGCCATTGTGTGTGTGTGTGTGTGTGTGTGTGTGTGTGTGTGTGTTTGGTTTCCTCTGTGTTTGTGCCCACGCCGTATCAGCTCAGCGTGCACAGCGTGTGTACGTGTTATTCCCAAGGTTCACGTGTGGACAGCTATTCGACTGGCGTGTGCGAGTGCAATCAGATTTCAATCTCTTCCCTCTATATGGCTGAGCTGCTGCAGCAGAGGTGCCCCACAGGGAAATGTAATTACACCCTTCTGGCCACAGAATACAGGCTTCACTGCCCTATCTGTCTCAGGAGAGACAGCGGCTAGAGGCCCCTTCTCACTTGCAATATCAAACAGCAGAGATGTCACTAAAGGCCCGCTATATCTCCGAATTTTGTATTAAATCCTCGCTCCAATCTCCTCCTCTAATCAGCTTTTAGATCCTGGGGTTATCGGTGGCCTTTTGCTACAGTTTTGTTACAGTTGTGAATAATTTATGACAGAATTAACTGTGGTTGCTAAGAGCAGTGATTGGGAGATTTGGGAGCGCAGCCAAAATCTGGCTCAAGTTCAAAGCCATTTTTCTCAACAGTTTTTCTGTCTGATAAGCAAAATCTCATCACCGTGGTTGTAATTATTACCATAATTATATTAATCTACATTTCCACTACCTGGGTCCCCTCATGTATGGATTTGAGGAGTTTTTATTGATCAACCTGCTGTGCATTACTCTTGTCTGCCATCCTTTTTTTTTTTTATGGCCATGTCTCCTCCACTGCTCGCGATTGGCTCCTCTCTCACTGAGGTGTGTGCTGAGATGGGGTCCATTAGTAAGGCAAAAGAGAGCGGCACTCCCCACTCTCCTGGATTTGGGCAAACAATCAATGACAGCACTCAGGTAACAGCAGTCTAAGTGGTCCATTGATGTTACGATTGAATGAATACAGCATTCAGTGGTGACGGTGGGACTTGCAAAGCCAAACCAACTTTCCCTTCATATACTGGTGTATGAAACATCATCCAAAGCCTTCGGCCCTATTCAGGCTTTTAAAAGAAAGAAGGGATTGTGTGGTAAACAGAAGAAAAAAGTTGAACATTTTACCCCGTGAATCTTAGTTCGTCATCCATTTCATCCTGTTGTACCTAGTCATGGTAACTTACTAGAAGTGCGGCCCTGCCAGAGCACTTCTGTCTTTTTCATTTCCCTGATTTGCCACACTCCGACTCTACCTTAATCTCCATTTCTGTGTTCATCACCCTCTCTCTGTCCCTGTGTTTAGCCGGTCACAACTTCAGCTACCCACCGCCTTCACACCCTCACCCCTCCCTCATGCCTCTCCCTTAGGGTGTAGCAGCCATTGTTGTGCCTAATAAGGTTTATGGAATTACAGATCTCTGAAATTGGATTTTCTCACTCCACCAAAGCAGTGGGATTACGGGTTTAAGGCTGGGTGCATCAGGGCACAAATGACCTGTGACTGAACTGCTTTTTCTGAATGCACCCTCAAGGTGGGCAGATCAAGAGATTGACGTCTCAGAAAGCTCCAAAGAAAGACAGAAAGGCAGACAGGCTCCTCGTGTCTGTATGTACTTGACAATTAAACTGATTCTAAATCAAACATCTTTTTTGCTCGTCAGCGTCTGGATTTCTGCTTCTCTCATGTCCACCACTCTCACTCTCACACTCTCCTCCTCTGACTGTCCTCACAACTTTTGACTGTGTTTGATCTAATTCTAATCTAATGAATCTTTTGATCTTCCTCGCCTGACACTCACACACATCCCAGATTTCTACATCCCAAAGTAGCTCAATTCGTTCTAATCCTTCAAATCTGGCCGTAGGTGAAGCAATTGATTCCCAGTGATGTACAGAGATTTGGACTGTCTACCCTATGCTTATGTGTAATGAACTGTGGGACTCCTCTCCTTACCTTGATCCCACCACCCAAAAGATACCTTATCACAAATCCAGATCAATTCCACTCGTATTGTTCAGATGTGGCTGAGCATTAACTGCGACTGAAGTGGGGGAGCATCAGACAAAAGTGAGAAAGCGGCAGAGACAGGCAGCATAGTGAATGCAACATTGAGATGTTGGCACAAAGGTAGTGGTATTCATTAGAAGAAGTCCATAGTGGCGGCTTAGTGAACTCTTAATTGGGGAAGAGACAGGAGTGGGGATGAGGGATCAATAGGGGCAGAGCCGGGGTTCCAGCCCACTGAAATCAATCAGCCTCCTGCTCGACACGGCGAATGCAGCCAATCAAAGAAAACACGGCCCCGGGCTCCCGCTCATTTACCCTCCAAGTCAAACTTCATCAGGATCAGCCTGAACAGACAGACAGCTCATTCCAGCTTATCTCGATCACAGGAGGATGGAGTCGCTCAGTTGCTTTTATTTGTTAACGTGAGCATTTGATCTTGTTGCTCTGGAATGTCATTACAATTTTAATGCAACTCTGCCAAGAACTCAAGATTATTGTAACTAATAAAGCATGATTCATTAGCACAGGAGCCCGGTATGGAAAGGAATGTTAAATGAAACCCTACCATATTTTTACTCCACGGCTAAAAATAGTCTCTTTCTCCTCTCTTTCTTTCTCTTCCTCTTCGCCTGGGTAATAGCCATCTTTCTGCCCTGTCACTTTTTGATGTATCATCCTCTTATTCACATCAAAGACAAGGCCAGGTGTTGAATTTTCTCTCAGTTGCCACGCTTGTCACACTGCCTTGTCACCCGCAGCCTGTTCCAATCTCCTCCCTTCTTCCTCCGCCTCCCTGCTTATTTATATTAAATCTGTCACTCCTTTATTTTAGCGAGAGAAAAATAAAAGTAAATCATTTTTGCCATTTGCAGCCTGCGGTGTCTGCTGAATGCTGCAAGTTTATGTGGATGTCATCTTTGGCCAAATAAAATCCTGTCAAAATAAATGATGTCTCTGCTGTTTTGTATTGTTGTTGCACAAGTGAAATCCCTCCTCTTTGTTGTGTCCTTGGTTTCAATGTCTATGTCAGTTTTGTGGTAAGCTGTCGAGGAAGATGCTTCACAGTGAGAAACAAGCCTTGACTGCTTTTTTTTCCTGCTTTTTTTTATTGCTCCAGATGGACAGACAGACAGATAGACAGACACAGGTGTCCAGTCTCACCTCTCTTTGATGCCCATGAGTGGCTGGCAGAGCTGGCTCAGGCAGAGAGCAGCTGGGGTCAGAGACGTGCCTTGGCAGTGAGATACATGTGGGCTTGTAAGGTTCTCCAGGGTATTCTTAGCCGAGGTGCACATACCAAAGGGGTGCATGTGTGTGTGTGTGTGTGTGTGTGTGTGTGTGTGTGTGTGTGCACCACCGCACTGTTGTGTGCAAAGCATCTCACCAATGACTACATATGAAACATTAGATACTCCGTCAGTATAGAGAGACTAAAGTGACAGATCTCGCAGCGTGGTTTTGGAGATGTTGGTCGGTCTGACGGTCGGTCAGTCAGTCGGTCGGTCGGCTCAGATGTTCACATGCTGGACACTGACACCTGTCAAATCAAAACATGGATCAGACAGCTCCACTCCTGTCAACATGTCTTGGCAGGCGGACACAGAAAGAGGCCTTGTAGCTTATAAGAGCACAGATAGACGCTGCTGGAAATGTGGAGACGGTGTTAGATGGCAGCTTGATGGAACGAGCTGGGTGAAAACAGCTATTTTTCTCTACCTCAGCTGCCTCTGACGCCTAGTTTAAAGCAGTATAAGTAGGGATTTACTTGTCTGCCTGACTGAAAGTGAGCAGTGTTTACATAGCATTACAAACAGTAGCTGATTATTAGCACAATCACTAAAAATGTCCTGGAGGGTGAGAGGTAATTATGTTAAAAACGAGACAATTTTTACTCTATTTCTGGCAGAGGTCTAATTAAACCACCTCCCGAACTATTGCCTGCTTCCTCAGGCGTCACATCAGTCAAATATGGATTTTATCTTGTGTGAATACTTCCAGATACATGCGATTACAAACCATGTAGACTGCTATGCCATGTGTGGTTGTTTATCTCCATATCCTACTGTGCGTCACAGTGTTTTGGTCTAAGACAGATGTGTCACCATCCTCGGGGTAGGTGTGAGGGAGGAGTGGTGACTGGGAGTGGCATCTGGGCTCAGACTGACTTACTGCGTCGGTTAGGGAGGACAGAGACAATACAGGCCAGCATCAGACATGGATGAATCATAATGCATGCAATATTCATAGTATGAAAAGATGTTTCAAAAAACAAGCCTGAATGCTGTAGATATGAGATGAGTCTGGCTCCGTCTGAGCTCCTAAGTGGAAGTTGCATATGTTCCAAGTATTCATCCACTCCGGACTTTGTGTTTGCTTACAGAACTTGGCAGTCAGAGGCTGATTTCAGTGGGAGAGGAGAACATCAGAGACAGCTTGTTTAGAAAGGAAGGTAAGGCTGTTCACCTCTTACTCGCTATGAAAAGGAAATCTCGCTCTGCCCTCTCATTTCTACCTCTCACACGTAGAGTGCATTCAGAAAGTATTCAGACCCCTTCATTTTCTTCACATTTTTTCCTTTTATGTTGCAGCCTTGCGCTAAATTGTTTCAATTAATTTTTCAGTCTGCACTCAATGCCCCATAATGACAAACATAATCTTAGACATTTTGCTAATTATTAAAAAGGAAAAACTATAAACTAAATATCACATTGACAAGTATTCAGACCCTTGTAGACCTGTCTGAATACTGTGAAGGGGCCTGAACATTTTCTGAATGCACTGTATTGTTTTGTTTGTTTCGTTTGGGGGGGGGGGCATTTTTGCCTTTATTTTTTATAGTAAAGTGAGAGACAGACAGGGAAGTCAGGGAGAGAGAGAGGGGATGACATACAGCAAAGGACTATGGGTTGGTTTCGAACCCATGGCCGCTGCACTGTATAGTTGACTTGCATGAGTGGATGGAGGTTTTGTTTTGTTGCTACAGCTACTGTATATATATATATTTTTTTTTTAAGTATATTTTTTTTGGCTTTTGTGCCTTTATTGGACAGGATAGTAGAGAGAGACAGGAAATGGGGAGGCAGAGAGAGGGGGAATGACATGCAGTAAAGGGCCGTCTGAACCGGGGCCTGCTGCAGCGAGGACTGTGGCCTCTACATATGGGGCGCCTGCTTAGACCACTACGCCACACGACGCCCCATCTACTGTATATTTTATTGTATTTGCATATGGTTACTCACAGATGTTGACCAGAGCATGTAAAGTCGAGTCTGTGTCTGTGCCTGTGTCTGTGCCTGTGTCTGTGTCTGTGCCTGTGTCTGTGTCTGTGTCTGTGTCTGTGCCTGTGTCTGTGTCTGTGTCTGTGCCTGTGCCTGCGCAAGGTTCACTCACTCCAATGCAGTCTGCCGCTGACCTGTCCTGCATCTATTTTTTATGTCTATCTTTACAACTATCTGGGTATCACAGCTTCATCTGAGCAGAAAGTTAGCTTCTGATTATTGTTCCTGTTACCATGGATTCTACAGATCTCAGAGGAAACAAACAGCACAGCAGGCTACAGTTAACGTCAACACTTTATTTACTGTGGGGGATAGATCTGTCACCTCCAGAGGCGACTCATGCATCATGCTGCTTCAGTCAGCCTCACAATCACATCACCTCATTTGATCTGCCTGCCAGTGATTAGCATTTCATTCTGCACAAACAAGAGGATGGTTATTGTTGGCCCCACTGAGATAGAATCCATGATCAAAGCGAGCTGTGGGTTGTGTTGTGGCCACAGCAGATGCCCCCTCAGTGGCCGTCAGTCCAAATGGTAATTATGAAGAGATGAGAAAAGGGAATGAAATGAAAGATGTAGAGAGAGGGGGTGAGGTGAGGCTGAGGGAAATAGTTGTGAGAATTAATGAGCAAGCTACAAAGCTTAGAATTATTAAATCAATAGCTGAAAAATAGCCTTCACCCGCTGTGGTTTTGGGCTGTAAACTAGCTTCATGTCTTTACTAAACAAGCAACGATAACATAGGGCATTTTTCATGCTTTAAATCAGTATTTGGAAGCATCGAGTAAAAAAAGAAAAATGGAAATGTGTTTGTGCAAATATGTTGTAAAGAGGCAGTAAATCTGCCAGATCTGGAAACTTCACCTCTGCAGGATAACACTGTCCTTCTGGCTGTTTACCAGTAACATGCTTGTGCTGCTGCTGTGATCAGAGTCATCCTGTGTGAACAGTTGGGTAGCAGCAGAAGAAGCAGCTCTCAACACATGTGGGCATAAGATATGCACAGCTGTGCACA
The DNA here is from genome assembly GCF_002260705.1 of Seriola dumerili. Lineage (NCBI taxonomy): Eukaryota > Metazoa > Chordata > Actinopteri > Carangiformes > Carangidae > Seriola > Seriola dumerili. Next base: position 7,773,597 of record NW_019174343.1, on the reverse strand, counting down.
GCTGACTCATTATCACTTGCAAAACCATCAGTGTGTGTGTGTGTGTGTGAGTGTAATCAGCTCTCCTTTTTGATTAACAAATGACTCGCTACAAACGGCTCCTAATATAGCTGTGATAGTTTACTGTTTTGTTTGTGAAAAAAATATGCCTGCCTACATAACTTTTCTTGACGGAGCATTTGAGGGAGCTGAACTTTGATTTTCCTTCTTGTCTCCGTGACAGTAGCAGGAGCAGACAGGTGAATGATGCGCCTTTGGTAAGCTATTCTGTTTGAGGACTGATCTCCACTTCAAAACCCCAGTGTGAGGACAGCATTCACCTCACTCTTTCTTCCTCCTCTTCTTCTTCTGGCAGAGGGGGCCTTCGGCATTGCAGGATAAAAACCAAAAGTCTTCAAGAGAAACTCTTCAAAGGCGCAGTTCATCTGCCGAGTGAAGACCTCATCAATTCAGTTTTCTTCTCTTAAACCACTGTCCCTTCCACAGAGCTCTGGTTGTTTATGAACAGAGTTATGTGATATTTCTCATCCATTTCTTGCAGCTGGTTGCATAAGGTGCTTTTGATATCTTGTGAGTGATGAAGGAATATCTTCCCTTTTACACTTTGGGGGATTAGCTTGTTGTTGGTGACTTTTCCTCACATCCTCCTTTGGGTATATGATGCACATTTTGGGGCTCCGGGAGAATTTTCCTGACCCTCATTTTCCACATCAGCAAGATGAAAACTGCCAGCCTGCCTCCATGCCCCAGCCTGCCTTCTGCCCGCTGATTAAAAGTCAAATATTAAAGTGCTCTGTTGTGAGCTCGGCCTAATTGATTCTTTCCGCCGGGTGCACACAGAATGGGCTGACAGCAGGCGATACCAGGCTTTGTCAACATCGGGCATGTTGCCTGACGCTCAGGATGGCACCCCAATAAAGCCCCCTGTGAGTGTGCCAACCTGCGGCGCCACAGACAGAGAGGCCACTCGGCACTCTGGCCAAGCTTTATAGTAACAACACAGAAGCAGCTCATTCTTTTGTTGTGTGTCAGCTTCCATCGGCTGGCTGGGAAGTTGGCTCTGTATTTGTAAGGATGTGAGGGAAGTGTGTGTGTATATGTGTGCGTGAAAAAAGAAATCTCTTCTGCCCTCTTGCATAACCACTCAGTTAACTTAAGCTATCTGGGGCGACGGCGCTGAAAGGAGGTTTCATTTTTCTACAAAAGGCCATCTTCTTCTCGTCTTACCCACAGCTCTCCTGCCGTTCAGATAATTGCTTTAATGGCTTTTAATCACAGCCATGGTTAACAAGTAGCTTACCAAACACAGAATGACACCGAGTATGTCACCCCTGCCCACCGTGTGAAAAACGCACGACAACCGATTCTGGTTGAAGCCTCACATCTTTTGCTTACAGTGTTTAACCCTCCCTTGACTACGATGTAGGGATAATTAATTGAATCTTTCCTGCAGTAAAAGTGTCCCTCTCTCCTCCTCAGACCAAGGCACTGTCGCTCTCTTATCTGCTTACCCTATGAATTTACAGGCCATTTTATGTGCATCTTAAATTGGCTTTGCTCCCCATTTATTTTTAATGCTTTTCTAACTCACATATAGGAGGGCGCAACAGCAATCCTGGTGCTATACAGCGCTCATTAAATGCAGACATTCATCCACGACGCTTTTCTCATGAATCTGATTGACCTTTTCGCTCAGTGTGATCCACAGTAAAAGGTTATAGGTGCCTATTAATCCCCCTGTGCTTGAAAAGCCGGGTATATCTCCTGTCCTGTCTGATGCTTTATGTTCCACCGGAGCCGACAGGAAGGTGCGATAGGAAGGTCTGAAGGCGTGTGGGGGTTGAGGTCAGAGAGCTGGCCGACGGTGCGGTAATGACTCTATTAGTGAAATGGGGCCACTCCACACTCTGACACAGCACTAATTACAACACAAGGGTGATGAACTTGATCAAAGCGCTGGTAATTCATGTTTAATAGAAGAGAAAGGGAGAAAACGGAGGGAGAGGGCGACGGTGACGGAGAGAGGGTGAGCAGGTGTGTGCGGAGAGCCTTTTAAAAAAGGAACAAAATCACAACATGTACTTTCTCCACATGTGTAAATTGAATCTGTTCGGTATTTGAATTTTTTCACTTTGCATTTCAGTGTGACCGATTGCCAGCAAAGTCATGGAACGGTTTCCCAACTGCTTCAGTAGCAAAGGCCACAGAAAAGTAATCACAATATCCCCTCCCCTGAGCACTGAGCAGGGGTTTCATTCCTACCTCCATCCTGTTACTTCACTGCTGTAGATCCCAGAGGGGCTCCAGAGGCTGAGCGGAGGTCATGATCACAACCACAGGGGGGCTGACAGCTGGCTGCCTCTCTGACAGGCACCTAATGGAGGGCTAATAGGAGAGAGTGGAGTCCCCGAGACCACTGCTGTGACCTTGACATGAGCCCGTGGAGGCAGGCAGGTGGAGAGGAGGAGGAGGAGGGAAGGAAAGGTGAAGTGCCATTATAGAGGCTGACAGGGAGGTGGTTTAAATATCTCTTTCTCTCCTTTCTCTCTCAGTCTGTTTATCTGAACTTTGCTTATTTCTGTTGTCCAGTTAGTAAGCCTGCAAAGAACTTCAACACAAAAGAAGAGAGATTTAGTTTTTTCTCTCCTTGTGTGTGTGTGTGTGTGTGTGTGTGTGTGTGTGTGTGTGTGTGTGTGTGTGTGTGTGTGTGTGTGTGTGTGGGTGTGTGTGTGGGTGTGTGTGTCTGTGTGTGTGTGTGTGTGTGTGTGTGTGTGTGTGTGTGTGTGTGTAGGTGTGTGTGTAGGTGTGTGTGTATGTGTGTGTGGGGGTGAATGAGTCAGTCAGTCAGTTAAGTGTGTGCATGGGTGTTGGAATGCGTCAGAATAAATGTTAAAATTTTATTCATAGTTTTTTTTTTAAATTACTGTTAGTTGTTATTTCAGCAATCCCCTTCACTGGGTGAAGTGTTTAAAGTATTTTCTGTGTGTAAGTGCTGATAAATTATTCTGTTTGGGGAAAGAATTATTGAGATTACAGCAACGTCATCTTTATATGACTAAACCAAACTGAAAGATTTCCTTTTCATTTTAGAAGCAGATTTTAAGTTTCAGTTATTTTGAAGTAAAGTCTACTGCCAGTAGTATTTTGAACTTGATGACTTTGGCAACCGATTGAGTTCTTAAATCATTTTTTTTCAGCTGTTGCAACTAGACTCCATCTGAACCATGAAGATCGTCCAGGAGCACATGGTTTTAATTAAAGCTGATATATTTTCCAGTGAATATTTTAGTTCCAACTAAACTTTATTAGTAAAGCACTTCTTTGCAAAACAGGATTATAATCATAAAGTTTGCCAAAGTCCTGTCAGTTCTCTCCCATTGTATATTGACACAGAATGAGATGGATTCAAAGCACCAGGAGCCAATAATGTGTTGAGTCCAATGATCTGTGAAACCCCCCAAAACAAATTATGATTATTTGACTTACAACTGGAATGTGAGTATTTGATATTAACATTCATTCTGACATCTTTAACGCTCCTACATTTGTACATGAGTACAGATGCGCCAATATGTGTGTGTGCTCATGTGTGTGTGTATGAATGAGTGAGTGTGTTTGTCTCCTTCCTCAGTGAGTGAATCAGAGCAGTGGGAGGTCAGACCTGCAGGGACAGCCAATAAGCATCATCCACAGTGAAGGGAGCGCCACTACTGCCTGATCAATCTGAGCTCTCATTAAAAGGCTGCCAAGCTCTTTGCAACCCGATACAATATCAATACTGTAGCACCACAGAGAGACCTCAAGAGCTGTCAGGCAAGCTGCTGGCAGCTTAACTGTCATTACCGGGCGGGCAACATGCCAGAGACCCCCTTCATGGGCCACTTAGGCTCCCCCCATGGTCTCAAACACAGGTCAGGACAGACAGATGGGCTGTCTGGGCAGCTGGCAGAGAGAGATGGATACCGACCTGTAGAGGAGGAGACAGCTTGTGCTCTCTCACAATATGGAGGGATGATGTGAGCGGTTTGTGTTGACTGTGCGCAGCTACACAACGCTGCGGTTTCACCCGAGGCTTGTTTGTTTGTTGTCTGTATTTTCAGTGTTGGTCATTTACCAAGGATGATTACAAGGACCATCACACATGTTCGTGTTTAAACTGAACAAAAGACAAAGAGTTTGGATTTAAAAAAAAAAAAAACACTCACTGAACGCTGTAGGTGTTGTTACAATCAAAGGTTTTTGCCCAGGGCTTTGGCATATAGCCCAAGATTCCTGCTGGGAAAACCACAAGCTCTGAATAGGGCTCTGCAGTGATTTCTGAGTAGAGCAAATGGGGGGAATATAAGTGACCATACATAGAAAGCCTCTGTAATTCACATCATTGTGTGGAGGTCTCCCCTCTGTGCTCTATTCTTAACCCCCTGTGTGGTTCCGATAGGGGAGGGAAGAATCGGTGTGTGTGTCTCTAAACCCCCAGTAATCCACCGACAAAAGGGCCAGGAGAAAGCCGGCTCGCCATGATGGGGGGTTAGGACAGAGAATGGGAGGAGTGAAGAAGTAAACCTCTCCAACACCTCTCCAACCCCCAAGGGTGTGCTTACCACCAGATAAGATGGCCCCCACCGCCACACAGTAAAATATCCCTCTGCTCTGTAGGGCCTCTCGAAGAGCCATTGTTTAACAGGCGAGTAAAAGAATCCCGAGTCCATAGAAGTGATCACTTCTGCAGCAGCTCGACTGTAACTCTCAGCCCGCATATTGATTTATCTGGGCTGTCTGGGATTTATTCAGCAGGCGGGCAGAAGTTGTTTACTGAAAGTTGAAACAGTTATTGTCTGTAATCATCATTACGTCGGGGCCATTAGGAGCAGTCCCCACCGCAGGTGCTAATTTGATGATGGGAGAGGACTGGCATGTAATTAAAACACAACAAATGACAGCTTAAAACCTACGAGTCCTGTGGAACGTGATCTAATTTTACCAACATGTGTGCAGTTTATGAATTACAGGCAGACAGCCTTGTTTAGAGAGGTAATTGCATTATCGCGAGCAGATAAATATCACTGTATGCATCCCAGTAATTTTCCTCTCATCAAGCTTTTTTCGTATTATGGAGTTCTTAGCAGATCATAATTTGAGTGATGTTTGATTTCTCACTGTTGCAGCAGTCATGCAATGTCATACAGAAGTCACTTGGCTGCACTGAGGTCTCAGTGAGGTAGTTAGGTCTGTGGAACAATGGTCCCCAGCTGATTTGTCTGTAATCCATTTAGCTGAGATGTGACACACTGTAGGGGGGCTTTGCCTCTGGTCAATAAGTGCCAATAAGAAACAGCCATCACTCAGCGGGCTGCCCTGTCCACCAGCTTGCTCACTTGTTTCAGCTGTCAACCCCTGTCTCAAAGGAGCTGGCGATTGTGCCGCTCTTTCGGACGCACCACAAATGGCTTTCCCATACAAATCTCAATAGGACAGGAAAGGCAAGGACACTCGCAGACTGCAAAGCAGGAGCATTTCCCTCCGACGTCTGAATAAACCCATCTGAAGTGAAAACAGCTAGGTATTTACAAAACACCATTGACAGTTGCTCATTCTCTCAGTCTTAAACCCCTGGAGGTGGGGCTGTGGGGGGGTTGAACCCAAGTCGGGGACAATCGGGGCTCTGTTTGTGTTTTCTCTAACACCTCCGTGTTCTCTGTGGGCTCTCATGGAGCGTAGCGCAGGGGTGCAGTGGAGGAGGGGTAAATGCCGTGACCCTGCCATGGACTCTGACTGAAGCCCCCCCAACAAACCTGCAGACCACCACGCTAGCCCTACATGCCACCCGGTTGCTGCTGGAAACAGAGAGCGAGAGCGAGGTGGAAATTTGGCATCTTAAGAGATGAAGACTGAATTCAGTCACCAAAACATCCTCGATGCAGCAGGTTCTGACGTTGTTGTTTGTGACGTCGCTGCAATCCAAGCTCATTATGAGGAATATCTTGACTGAGATAGTTTGTTAAACCTGGAGGAGACAAAAAGCCAGACAGTAGCTACGTGATGCCCCTCTATTGCTGCTGGGGGCCCAAACAATTTGAGGACAATATAACCATATGAAGCTGTTCATTCCTCCAGATTCGCAGATAATTAGTCTAACTGTTCTCTCCTTTTCTGTCCCCTTGTTGGAGAGAGAAATTTGAAGTCTTATATGCAGTGTGGGTGTGTTTGCGTGTCACTCTGCCACTCCGCCTGTGTGTGTGTGTGTGTGCGTGTGTGCGGATGCGGATGCGTACGGTGTACATTTATAGTCAACAGAGGAGACCTAGGGAGTCTGTCAGAGCTCTTTGTTCTCCAGTGAGAACACATCATGACTGGGCCTTTTGTCTGAAATGACACCATCATACAGTCTTTTTCTTTTCCCACCTCTCCCTCGCTCTCTCCCTCGCCCTCTTATTTTTACCACCAAACTATTTGCCCAGCGACCCATTACTCTCTCGTGTTGAAACCATTTAAAAGATAATGGGCGTAGGAGAGATGGAGATGATTTTTTCTGGGTATAGACAAAGCTCTAACTCTGTGAAGAAGTCTTCCAAAGTACAGCGTGACTACCAGGAGCTGACTTCTGAGGACAGTTTCTCACTGTGTGTTTGCATTTATAATTTATCAGTTTGTTTGTGTATTACCCTACTTCCATGTTACTTTCACATACATACTACTTCATGAATATTATTTGCACTTTAAGTCACCAATCAAAAGGGGAAACTACATGGCCAAAAATATGTGGACACCGAAACATGACACACACATGTTTTTGTTGACTGTCTCATCCCAAAACTATTGGCGTTACTATGCTGCTAAAACAGCCTCCACTATTCTGGGAAGGTTGTTCATACAATGTTTGGATCCTGGCTTTAAAGATTTGCTCCCATTCAGTCACAAGCACATGAGTGAGGTCAGACATGGATGTTGTCTGATAAGACCTGGATCACAGTCACAGCTCCAGTTCATCCCAATGGTGTTGGATGGAGATGAGGGATCTGTGCAGACAAACCAAACAAACCATTTCTTTGTGGCTAAAACATCATTGTATTCTGTAGCACTAAGATTTCGCTTGCTTGGAAGCCAAACCGCTTGTCTGAATCGTTAGAGAAGGCGAGCCCAGGGAAATTAACAAATAAATGGAATGTACATATAAGATGGGTTGCTGTGTGTGTGTGTGTGTGTGTGTGTGTGTGTGTGTGTGTGTGTGTGTGTGTGTGTGTGTGTGTGTGCGTGCGTGTGTGCGTGCGTATGTGTGTGTGTGTGTGTGTGTGTGTGTGTGTGTGTTCCAGCCAGAACACATCATAGCTTCACCCCTTTTCTCAGGGCAACAGACTCACTGCAGGATTAATGATGTGTTAAGTACTAAAATTACTCTCATTCATATTTCACTGTCTAGGCAGCACATTCCACACGGTATTAAAGGTTAGGGAAGAATATAATGTATAAACAAGAAAAGAGACGCGCATAAATGTAGAGGCAAGCAGTTTAACACTAACTGCAGAAAGAAATATTTCACACTTGAGCCTCCTCATCGCAGCAGAAATCTCATTTTCTCACTTTTAAAGTGTAACCGCTGCTCTTTTGTGTCTGCGTATTCAAACAAAATGACTGTGCAGGTTCTCACTGTCATCTTAGAATGTCTGCAGAGTGCCAAGCTTATCGGAACCTGAGGGAAATCTAAATTAAATCTTCCCGGTGAATGGGATCAGCCTCTGCATTATCTCTTGTCATTCTCGACTATTAAAGTTAGTTATTAGGAAGTAAAGGCATATTTGTCAAAAGAATGTGGAGGTGCTATTTTAAACCAAAGCGCGTTTGGATAGGTTACCAGCCAGGGACCAGAGAGTTTGGACGGACTGTGCTGTCTTGTTAAAGGAGGCATTGTTTAAGATGTCGTCAAGCCAGCATTAATAACTGATAAGCCATTAGTTTAGAGGTCATCAGAGCAAATCATATGGGACACAGCTGTACTACCAGGATGCTTAAAGCACCTGTCGTGAAGAGATTGTCCTGCCTAGAGAAACGACAGCACTGGTGACTAGTTGATGCAGCTTAAATCTGCCAGTGTGTACATGTACCAAAGCAGGGACAGAATTCAGCACAACGCAAGTACAGATGTGGGTTTGGGGATAGTTGATAAGCACACAAAAAACATCAGAAAGCAGGGCTCACTTTCTCATAAAATGTAGTATGAGACACAACAGTTCACATCGGTACCCTGTAGCTATCATGGCAGCCTCTCCCAAAGCTTAGCCAAGTGTTTCAGTGTTTAGAAATATCCTGTCAAGGAACATATTTTGTCATTTAGGTATGAGATTGATGAGACTGATAGAAAATAATGACTTTGCTGCTGTGATTTTCCAGATTCTGGTGGTGGTGCAGAGATTTGCAATTAGAGAATGGTAGCTGAAGGATGGCACCAAACCATGGTTCTTATTATCATGAAAAAAGCATTCCATACTGTATTGAGAAGTGCAACCCCTCCTTCCACTCACACATACCCACACACACA
>NW_019174343.1:7698728-7765048 GCF_002260705.1 Seriola dumerili | reverse complement strand
CACACACACACACACACACACACACACACACACACACACACACACACACACACACACACACACACACACATAAACTGCTCTGAGAGAAAGTTACTCTCACATAGATGCATGCCGTTGCAGGATTTGCATCTGAATGACAACTTTTGTTGGTAAATTCAAGGGTCCTTGGAGATTTTGCACATTCTGTTCAGAGTGAGGCAGGCCAGTGGGAACAAAGTCACACATTAGCAAAGCCCTGCCAGCCTCAATTATGACCAAAGGGATTGGCTTGATAGTGTTGCAGCAGACCACATTCAGAACTGGATGTGTCTATTTAAACTTTCCTGGCCACTTCCTTTATGTTTTCCAGCAGTAGAATACAGCGGATGGCAAATTCCTGTGTCGAGAATGACGCAGAGGAGATTCGAGGTTCTCTGCTGTTGAATTCTGTTTTATTCTGTTCTATTTTATATGGAAGCCTTGGTCTTTGAATCTAGTTTTCATGTTTGGGAAAAATCCATCTGTAATGGATGTGCTCGAGCTTTGTTCTCTCTAGACTGTATGCCTAGAGGTTCTTTCCCTGTCTCACACTTGCTCCGTCTTTTTCTCTCCATCTCTCTCTGTCTCAGAACGTTTGAGATAGAGAATCCAGGAGTTTGGCTGCAAGCTTGTGGGCTTTCGCCTCCATATTTCATATGCATTATGAGACACCACTGATTAAATTGCAAGTGTATGCCATGACTCGTCCTCCTTCAATTTGTAATAAATGTCTGCTTTTTTCCCTCGGTTTTCTCATTTTCTGTCTGTGTTTCTTGCCTTCTCAGGGGGCTGCAGATTGGATGAATCAGACTTTATGCCTGTTTCAAAGCCCAAGGTGTTTTATTTATAGGGAAAAAGTACATTAACGCCTCTGCGAAATCTTTGGAAGATTTATCAAGCAGCATCCTCGCTGCCTCTCAGCTTCCTCACTGCCTCACTTGAACTGTGATACCTGAAGTACAGATGTGTGTTGTTGGGCAGTGTAACGTATCTGTCTGTCGATCCGGTGTGTGTTTTCATCCCTCCACCCTTGCCACCATCTTACCATCATGGCCATGCTGTGACATGGCTAGCTCTGTTGTCATGGCATTTATAATTCAGTCTTATCAATAAAAGATGGATGGCATTAAGTTTTTATTTGGTGATGCTGTGCTGCTGTCTCTTAGAGCCTCTTTACAAGCGAATGACTGAAGAGCAAAACTTTCCTCTTCTGTTCTGACTTCCAGGCATCACTTGGCATTAGTATAACCTTAGATGATCCTTAGTCCTCAAACATGCTTTTAGAAGCTCATTCCCTATGATCTCATATTCCGCTAGCTTACTCCCCAGCCCTTCCTCTCCGAGCCCCCAGCCTTTAATGAGTTTTGCTGAGAGTTATATTTACTCATGTTGTCTTGTGCTTTTGTCTAAAGTGCAAAAATTCCTCTTTCATTCAGTCTTATCCGGCTGAATCAGCATTGTCGTTTCGCAGTTCACTTAGTGCAAAAAGCTGATGTGGGCAGAGCTTTGTCAGGAAAACGAGCTCTAAATCATCCCAGTTTACAGAAACAACATGGCTTGCCTTGCATTATGAATGTGTACAAGCCATCACACTGGTCATGTTATTGGAGACTGAGAAGAGCTTGGCTAAGTACTGCTGTTTCCTAACGGTTGTCCATCTCTGTTTTTCCGCACATCTTCAAGGTATAATGGCTCCTGTCTGTTTGGACGTTATGGTTTCCTTTTTTCTTTGCGGTTTCATGTAGCATCTGCCACCCAGAGAGATAAACAATACGGGTAGATAAAAGAGAGCGGGTGAGAGCAAACTGGAAAGAAAGGACTGTATGTGTCAGTTAGAGCTGATAAAAGCCTGAAAATCCAATTAGTCCTCAGTATCTTGGGGAAGGAGGAAAGCCTCTTGGGAGTGATGTCAGGAAGTATCCACCACCATAGCATGTCAATAACACAGCATTTACATACTTGGCTATTGATAGTTCAGCGTGTAAAATCGAGCTGGATGTTTTCTTGTAAATCAGGACTATATTTGGTATTCTGTTCCTTGATGGGTTTTGCCCACATCAGCCCTTTGAACAGATAGAAAACTATCAAAGGGAAAGACCGTACCTTCCACTCCACAAACTGGAGTACTAGCTTAATATAAGCCAACTGAACCTATTCTTTATTCACTGTAGATGTGCTGGAATCCATTTTGGTGGCGAGGTAATTATTGTTGAATACAAACAAAGCTGGTTAAATGTGTGTCTTTCTTTTGCTGTTTTTTTTTTTCTTGTGGATTTCCTTGTTGCTGTTGTCGTGTTTTCATCCCATGCCAGATATGAAAGAGGGAGAGAGAGCACGAGAAAAGAGCAAGGACAATTTCAAAGCGCGTAGTGCCCTGGGTCAGAGCTCATGTGTTCCTCCAGGGAAGAACCACATGCCCTGAGAGTAGGGAAGCAGAGCAAACACAGCTGCTGTTGTACATTTTATTCGTATGCACGGGTTCACATGCTCGTGGTGTGTATTTGTGTGTGTAGGTTTGTGCCTTTTGTGCAAAGCAAGTCAAGTCCATGGAGGAGGAAGGAGGACATGTGTGGGTGTTTGTGTGACAGGGAAGACCTTAATGAGCACAATCCGGACAACAGTGCGGACCGGAGAGGAACAGGGAGTTTTGTGTTGGAGAGGAGCTCTCCTATATTCAGCCCACACTCACTTCGTCTGCTGTGACTCTGCGCATGTAAAGCTCCTCTCGTAATCACTTCTTCCCTTAAATGTTTAACGCATTTCAAATCTTTGCTTTTCATGGCGTCATCTTGTCTTTGATAAGCGCATCAGTTGTGTACGTCTGCATCCAGGCACTGTTGCATTTGTGTTCACTTGTGTCTGCTTCTCCCCATGGTTGAACTATTTTCCAGTCAGGTTTGTTGTTAAGGTGGAGCTCCAGTCCCAGCAGAGAGAGTTCGCAGTTATGTTGTTGTTATTGTCTCCATCTTCAAACAAGGAGTGCTCTGGCCACATACTCCTTGTGGACTCACAAACACGCACACACGCTCAAACCCCCACCTTTCTGTGACAGTGGAGCATCTCGGTGGATATTCACTGCGGCTTGTAAACCATGTTCATGATTATGGTCGTTGGGGTGTGTGGCTACTCTGATAAAATAGGGACAATCGATCAGTATTTCTCTTTAATAATAAATATGACATCTAACAGTTCAGTGAAAGGGACATGGAGTAAAATTGTTTTATTTAATTAAGTCTGCTTTGATTTAAAAGTCCATATGTATGTTTCATCTAATATTTAATCGTCAGTGTTAAAAATTACACTGCAGTGAAACACATTTATAAGACAGGTTCTTGCTTTATGTACTGAGGTTTAATAAGGAGTGAACGTGGCTGAACAGCAGCTATCGAATCACTTGTGTCTATTGCTTTGCTTTATTCCTGCAGTCATTGTTCCTGCAGCTCAGATTGTGCTCAAGACTAAAAAGTCAGGTAACTACTGCTGCGTGTTTGCAGGGAAGCATAACCAACGGTTGCCATGGTAAACTCAGGGGGATATGGTGTTAATGAAGAAGAGTTATTACAGAGCTAATAGGATTGTACTGTAATTTTGGTGAACTGCATGTAGAGATTAATTCAGAAAAGGCTCTATTTAGCACATAGTTCACTCTAATTGTTTTGTTAAACTTTCACAAGGAGAGCGGAATTTGTAATTTTCTGCACATCTAGAGGCAGTTTGCTTTCACTGATGTCGGTGATATTGCAACAATTATTTTTCCTTCTTTCATTTCCACAGGTACTTTAGTGCTTTCTCTGTTCCACACTGTGTTGACTTGGTATCATTTGAAGTCGGCGTTATCTAAATGTTTAAAGCAGGAGTCTTTTTCTCTCTTCACATTGTCACGCTGCTCACTGACCCCTGTCTTCATTTTCCTCTTCTCATCCTCTCTTCCTCTGTCTTTCTCCTTCACCTCTGCTCCCTACCCCTCCTCCAACCCCACCTCATCCCTTACATCCACCCTAACCCTCTCAGGGGGAGGTGAGGCCTGAGCTGGCCCTGGGCCCAGGCCCATTAGCCCCAGCCTGGCAGCCATGTGCTCATCACCAGAGATCATTACACCCAGCCAATGACACCACTCTAATGCATCATTAATGATTGATTAACGAGCTGAGATCAACCCAAACGGGTGCATTTGTACGGAAGAGCACCCTGTAATGGCTGCACAAGGCTTGCATCTGCTATTTTTTTTTTTACTGTGTTTTGTGTGTGTCCATGTGTGGGGGTTTTATTTTCATCAGTCTCTCTTTGTGTCTTGTCTCTCAGGTTGAGTGAGGAAGCTGCAGACTCCTGTGTGTGAAACGAAGAGCTGAGGAGGTGACTGCAGGGTAGCGTGATGGCAGGGCGGGTGCTCTCCGCCCCTCTCCCTCTTCTTTTGCTCCTCCTGGTGGGAGTGCTTCCTGTGGCCCAGGGCTCTGGCTACCTGTCTGGATATCGCCTGAGGTCTCGCCTGCAGAGGGACCGCCACATCCGTAACATCCGACCCAACATCATCCTGATCCTCACTGACGATCAGGACATAGAACTGGGTTAGATGTTTTCCTCCCTTAATCATTTCCTGTGTGTGTGTGTGTGTGTGTGTGTGTGTGTGTGTGTGTGTGTGTGTGTGTGTGTGTGTGTGTGTGTGTGTGTGTGTGTGTGTGTTTGTGTATCTGCCTCTCTCTATTTGCTTTGTGTCCATGTCCCATGGGTATGGATATTCTCTCCATGTGTATCCAACAGCATCAGCAAGGGAAAGTCAGCCTAATGCTGCCTCTTGGCACCATAACAACTGGTCCACTCAAAGTCATGTGCTCCCCTTGCCAACTCCTCCATTGCTGGCATGAAATGAGGGCGGCCTATGGCTTCCATTGTGCGGGTGCCAAACGCTGGCCATCTCCCTACCCGCTTAAGTCCTTTAGCGGCGTATTGGACTGGAGTGGCTGCATAATGGCCTCTGTGACACTCTTTGTCCTCCTGTGATCGCTAGTGAGAAGACTCCCATTGAAAAGCAGGAATTTATGGTCAAGCATCTGTTTCCCCAAACAATCACCATCAGCCTGAAAAGCTTTTAGTACACAGGAATCCAAATGGGTTACACTTTACCAAAAAGATTTATCCCCTCATTTACAGCCCCCCCCTTCTTTTTCTCTCACCATGTCCATAATGGTTTTTGCTCTTACCCCCTCATGCCCTATGTTTATATTTTTCACTCTTTACCCTCTCTGTTTTCCTCGACCTCTCACTATTTTTCCTCTCTAACTGCTTTATATCCCCCTGTGTCCCTTTCATCAAAATCCATGGCCTTTGAATCTCCTCTCGCCCTCCTATCCCTTCGTACAACCCCCCACGCCCCACCCCACTCTCTCTCTCTCCCACTGTTCTCTCTCAGGCTCAATGCAAGCCATGAACAAAACCCGGCACATCATGGAGAAGGGTGGCACGCATTTCTCAAACGCTTTCTCCACCACGCCCATGTGCTGCCCGTCCCGCTCCTCCATCCTGACAGGGAAGTACGTGCACAACCACCACACCTACACCAACAACGAGAACTGCTCGTCACCCTCGTGGCAGGCCCACCACGAGCCGCACACCTTCGCCGTGCACCTCAACAACTCTGGCTACAGGACAGGTGAACACTTCAAGCCTGACCCAAGCTTCACACACGTAGTTTAAGTTGAAAGTTTCACAGATTCATTGGCGCTTGAGGACAACATTAACATACTGCTCGCCTGTTCCTCACTCAGCCTTTTTTGGAAAGTATCTGAACGAGTACAATGGCTCCTATGTGCCCCCTGGCTGGAAGGAATGGGTAGCACTGGTGAAGAACTCACGCTTCTACAACTACACCCTCTGCAGGAACGGAGTACGAGAGAAACACAGCAGCAGCTACTCAAAGGTATTAATGCATTCCTCTCTCCCTGAGAGATAAACCTACTTACCTTTACAGAATGAATCCCTGCATGAAAGTAAAAGTTAAACAAACCGTTTTTAGATTAATTTTAAAAGCATTACTTTTAACAGTAACAATATTTTGTAATTGAGATCACTAAATAATTCAACTTAAAAGGCATCATGTTTATCATTTCTAAAATCATAATTTTAGTTAAATACACAAAATGCGATGCATACATATATATATATGTATATATATATATATATATATATATTTTTTTTTTAATTTCATGGAAAGAAAACATGGCTGAATGTTTCCTTTGGTGTAAGCAAATCAAAAATAATGATTTTTTCTAACTTGAAAGCATCATGAGGGGATTAAGATGAATATGTGGGTTTGAAGGAGTAAAGTATGATCAAGTCCAGTGTGGGTCATTATTTATTTAGTAGATTTTGACACACAGACACAGTAAGTCAGTAACGGGCACTGACCCAGCACAGTAAGACCTTGACGTCTGCTTTTTTAGTCTCCACTGTCACTCACTGAGTGCCTGATGGACAATGTCTGCCCGCTCCACAGGACTACCTGACAGACATCATTACCAACGACAGCATCAACTACTTCCGTATGTCCAAGAGGATGTACCCTCACCGCCCTGTCATGATGGTCCTGAGCCACGTTGCTCCGCACGGTCCAGAGGACTCCGCCCCCCAGTACAGCTCTGCCTTCCCCAACGCATCACAGCACATGTAAGAAAAGAAAATTAGGGAACCTCTAAGTGCGAGAACAAACATAAGATTGATGTAATTAACCAAGCTTTGAGCCGCAGATTGTTTTGGGATGTTTTATGATAATAAATTCACCCGCACAAATAAGGGGAAACAGTTTGAATAGAACTGCCTTTGCCTGTTTGGTGTAAACCAATTTGGCTTATGTGGGACAAAGCTGACAAGCAAAAGGGTAAATTTTTACATTTTCACATTCACAGCTATTTGCTTGCATATGAGTCATCCACATTCACGCTTCCTTTCATTTGACCCAGAATGACACAAATTCCATAATCTCAGCTCGATCTTATCTTCCTGTGCCTGCAGTATGCTGTTGGCAGCTGAGCCCTCTCCACCCTCTCCCTCTCCACAGCCAGTGTTTCACTCCAGTTTATTTGGCTCATGTGTTGTTCACATTAGTGCTACCACCATAATGAGCTCTGCTAATTTGTACCATTTTGTCAGCCATGATCAAAGAGAGGCATGAATGATGTATGTTTAATGCATAGGTAATTATTTAGGTGCACACACACACACACACACACACACACACACACACACACACACACACACACACACACACACACAGACACACATATAAAACATATGAGGCTCGGTCTTCTTCGCCGTCCATGCTTCTGACTGGCTGTCTAGTGCTGCTAGCTAATGGCAGACCTGCTACTGGCCTCGAGAGACAAATCCAAGGCCAGTAATGAGACAGCAGTTTCTGCCCCCTCCCTCCATACCCCTCACACCCTCCTCTTGCTTCATCTAATCCCTCCAGCATCATTAACCTGTGCCACACAGGCTTTATACACAGAATACTCTGAAAATTCAGCCCCAGTGTCTTTGTACAAACTTTTAATTGCTCTTTCTCCATAAATTTGCTCTCCCACGGGTGATGTTTTCTGAATGCGCCTGTGCTGGCTACTCTCCTCACTCCATCTCCCTCTGCCGTTATCAACCACATGAAGAGAGAGAGGCAGTAAAAGTCTGGCACTCCTCTGGTGATAAACCTTCTTCTCACCTTGGCACCTTGCAGACACATCCTCACACTACATTAGAGCTCCCACTGTGGACCAGGCTGTGCGAGACATTAGCATTTCTAAAAAGTCTAATCGATCCACTTTAAACCTTAAATATATTTTCTTCTAGGATCCCATTAGCTATTTAGCAGTGTTTATTCGCAAATAATTAAAGTTCCATATGGCTCGGAGTTAAATATTGATCAAACTGTGCTCACTTTGTACAGGCCATTGATTGCAGTGCTTTGCATTTTACATGGTGTATGTAACCTCCAGTTTAGCATTGTATAAACAGTTTTCTGGCTACTTTGGAAAGAAAAGGATAAAGGCAGGCAGATATGATTGCTGTGAATGCATAATGTAACTGTGCACACATTGGTACATTCTCTATGATCCAATTTACAGCAACAGAATATGGAAACTACATATAGACATGGAAAAAACAACTGAATGCAAATGTATGGTGAAATATGCTGACATATACTGGAATGAGTCATGTGCTTTGCGATGTCCTCTTTTTAGGATGTAAAAGAAAGCCACAACATTTAAATGTTAATAAATGAAAAAGTGGATTTTTGGTTGGTGGTTTAATTTGAAGTGTTTCTCTCTTCTCCCACTTTCAGAACCCCCAGCTACAACTATGCCCCCAATCCAGACAAGCACTGGATCCTCCGCTACACAGGACCTATGAAGCCTGTCCACATGCAGTTCACTAACATGCTGCAGCGCAGGAGGATGCAAACCCTGCTGTCTGTGGATGACAGTGTGGAGAAGGTAGGCGGACCTGCAGGCAGATAGACATATGGTTAAACACAGAGGCACACATGCACACACACTTAAATGCACCAGACACACTCACATTTCATCTGACAGTCTCAGGTCCTGGGAGATCTGTGCTTGTTCTGACTGGGGTTGTGTAATGTATTCACTGACACACTTGGTAAATTGTTCAATCCCTTTTTCCTTGAAACTGGCACAGGAGACTTGAGCTATCAAACGTGAAGTGTAACTTTTTACACTCTGTGAGTGTTTGATGACTTATATCCTCCGTAGGTGTACAACATGTTGGCGGAGACAGGGGAACTGGACAACACCTACCTCATTTACACCTCAGACCACGGCTACCATATTGGCCAGTTTGGCCTGGTCAAGGGCAAGTCAATGCCTTATGAGTTTGACATCCGTGTTCCCTTCTACGTGCGAGGACCTAACGTGGAACACGGCGCCATGTGAGTGACTTAGTTTTCTGTTATTCATACAAAATTCTCAAACTAGATGCTGTAATCTATAAACACATTATGACAATGTGACCTTTATAGTAAATTGCTTTTAAAAATATCACTTAATTCTTGCTTCCCTGCAGTAATTCTCATATAGTGTTGAACATTGACTTGGCGCCGACTCTGCTTGACATGGCCGGCGTTGATATCCCAGCAGAAATGGATGGCAAGTCTATCCTCAAGCTGCTGGACACAGACAGGCCAGTCAATAGGTGAACACACTCATCAACTAGTTTGCTCACTATCTTGGCATTCAATCGACAATCGAAGAATGGCATTTAAAATGTTGCAGATTAGGTGGAGATGTGTCAAGAAGTAATTTACCTGAAGCTTTATTGAATCTCTGCTCTTTGTGTTTTCTTGAATGTTATGAAATGCACAATCCAAATACAAATATGTAACACCACTTTCTTTTCAGCGCTGTACAAGGATGGTATTTGAAAATAGACTGTATGTTTGTTCAGTGCAAATATCACAGAGTGGTTTGACAGGTTTTTTTATTTCTTTTTGCTCATTTCCAGGTTCCAGTTGAGCAGGAAGGGAAAAACATGGAGAGATTCTTTCCTTGTGGAAAGAGGGTATGTCTTATTGATCGACCTTTTACAGGACATGTTCTCATTCCAGACATTGTCTCCTGGTGACATCAGGCTCCTTGTCTTTGGCTGACAGAAAAAAAACTTCATGTGTTTTCCTGTTCTTTCAGGAAGCCTCCACACAAGAGAGCCGATGGGAAGGAAATGGCCCAGGAGGAGAACTTCCTGCCAAAATACCAGCGGGTGAAGGACCTGTGCCAAAAAGCAGAGTACCAGACCTCCTGCCAGCAGCCAGGACAGGTATCTGACCTGAAAGAGCTAGAAAAGACAGCTTATTAAAGTTTGAGGAGAACGACATGGAGTGTAGCTCGCACAGGGTGATAATTTGCAATCTGGTTGACAGTTTACTGAGTGTAATATAGTCATTGTGCTCTCAGGGTTCCATTTAACATCAAAGTCTCATTTTTAATCCTTCAAAATTAAGTGCACTGAGTATGACATGTGTTTGCGTCTGTGTTCATGTGTATAAAGAACCGTCTGATTTGCTAAGAAATCTGAATAAAAACACTGCACAGTAATTTTAGGTTAACCCCATAAAGGATATTTTTAATCAAAGGGTTTCTGTGCATCAAAACTGATGCTGTGCTATAGCCTGAAGACCAATCATCATCATATTTTCCTCTGCTGTGTTTCAGAAATGGCAGTGTGTGGAGGACCCGACTGGCAAGCTGAGGCTGTATAAGTGCAAGGGCATGGCTAGTCTCTATGCCCCACGTATGCAGGCTCTGATGGCCAGCGGTGCCTCCCAGCTATCTCTCGCATCCAACTCAGAGAGCTGTAACTGTGGGGATGTGGGCATCAAAACATCAGTCCTGAAGAGAAAGAGGCTGTTCACCAAAAAGAGTGAGTTGGTCTTGTCACTCACATGTGCCATTGTTCCAGAAGTTATTAATAGATATGATTTTGTTCAGAAAGACACTTGTTCTTTACTTTGAAATGTCCTTGCAGTAGCCTACAAAGCCTTGCCAAACAGGGCCATTAATCTCAAGCTAAAATAGCCAGCTTTTGAAGTATTCATGAGATGAGAAGTACGTGTCTGTGCTGCCATCAAGTGGTGGACTGGAGTAGACAAGTGAGCCTTTAATCACAGGGCCTTGAAAGAAATAAATATAAAACCTTGTAAATTATTCATGGAATATGAAACCAGTTGCATGAAATGTTGAATCCTATCATCAGTATTTTTTTTTGGCAAGTGCCGGCCTTCACTTGTCCACATCATCATAGATCCTGATCTACAGTATCCAAAACACATCCTTCTTTTTCCGTCTTATTCAGATTCCTCTGTCTCGTCTTATTCAGAGATGAAATCCAGTAAGAGTGTCTCTAGGAAGCGCTGGGCTCGGTCTGTATCATTTGAGCTGGATGGAGACCTGTACGCCGTGGACCTGGAGGAGGGCTACCGGCCCCTGGGATCCAGGAACAGCAGCTGGACCAGAGACAGGAGGAGAGGAGTGGGGAATGAGGAGGACAACGAAGAGTTCAGTGGTATGGGGGTCACAGCCAAACCCACCACCAGCAGCAGACTCACACCGCCTGCTGCTCTTAAAGTCACATACAGGTGTGTGTGTGTGCGTGTGTGTGTTTGTACACTCTGCACTGATATGTAATGTTTAAGGTTAAAAATGAAAGAAATAACTTGTTAGGCAATAATTTAGACTGTAGATGGATGATTTTTAGTCTGGCTAATATGTTTGTTTGTTTCCTGCAGGTGCTCCATTCTTATGAATGACACAGTAAAGTGTGATGGAGGACTCTACAAGTCCCTTCAAGCATGGAAAGACCACAAACTACACATCGAGCATGAGGTACTGACACATTCTCTTCCTCATTCCCCATTTCTCAGGTTGATTAGTAGCTTGTGGTGCATAATGAGGTTTGTGTCCTGTTGTGTTTAGATTGAAACACTGCAGACCAAAATCAAGAACCTGCGTGAGGTAAAAGGTCACCTGAAAAAGGTGCGACCAGAGGAATGTCAGTGTAACACTCCCAGGTGAGAATTCATCAGGACCACACTGTCACCAGCAGCTTAGTGATATCACCATGACTTTGACAGTTGTCTTTTGTATTTTCAGTTATCTCCTGAAGAATAAAGAGACTTTCAGGCTAAACGCAGGACGCATGCACTCACTTAGGTAAAGATTTACATTATGTGACAATGACTGAGTGACTGATTTTTATTTCCTCTTGCAGATTGACTGTATTGAATTTTGTTTGTTCTCATTAGGATGCCGTCCAAGCAGAAGAGTCAGTGGCTGCAGAAGGAGCAGAAGCGCAGAAAGAAACTACGTAAATTCCTGAAAAGGCTCCAGAACAATGACACCTGCAGCATGCCTGGCCTCACCTGCTTCACCCATGACAACCATCACTGGCAGACTGCCCCCTTCTGGACAAGTAAGGAATGACATGTATTTGTAGAAAATGATTTTAAGAATATTGTGTGGAACATTTTTTATATTTCCCAGAGCAGACATGATGAAAAAAATATTTTTGGGACACTGGTGTAATATCCGTTGTTTTCAACTCTTACCCCTCCCTTCCTCACCTGATCCCTCTTCCTCCCTCCCTCAGTGGGTCCATTCTGTGCATGCACCAGTGCCAACAACAACACATACTGGTGCCTCAGGACCATCAATGACACACACAACTTCCTGTTCTGTGAATTTGCAACTGGTTTCCTGGAGTATTTTGACCTCAACACTGACCCATACCAGGTATGTCGTTTGTACAGACACACATATAATGGCAGCTACAAAAATAACTTACAAATAATAACTATAAAATAATCTCACAACATGATTGATAGTGCATTCCTGTGAACACAGGGGGCACAGATTTTCCAAAGATTTCCAGAGATATTCCAGAGTTTCCAAAGCCCTTGCTGACATTGCGCCCTTATTATTCCTGCAGCTGATAAATGCTGTCAGCACCCTCGACCGCAACGCTCTGAATGCAATGCATCAACAGCTCATGGACTTAAGAGGCTGCAAGGGACATAAGCAATGCAACCCGGAGAAGGGTGAGTAAAAAACCACCAAGGCAAACATGATGGATTACAGTGTCTCCAGTAATTTCAGCCTGAGACTAATGTTACCTCCACTTCCTTTCAGGAGGAAAGGAGCGAAACTACTTCAGTGAATACAGGTATTTTTTTTCTTCCTCCTGCAGCACAGCTTATTACTTTTACA
Organism: Seriola dumerili; assembly: GCF_002260705.1. Taxonomy (NCBI): domain Eukaryota; kingdom Metazoa; phylum Chordata; class Actinopteri; order Carangiformes; family Carangidae; genus Seriola; species Seriola dumerili. Next base: position 7,752,269 of record NW_019174343.1, on the reverse strand, counting down.
AACACTGCAGATGGAACTCATGTTACAATATGAATTCTGAGAGGTTACAGCCTCCCTAGTGAGTCTTTGGTTATGTTTTTTGCTCATTATGAGTCATCTGGGGAGTCAAGGAAATGAAATACAGTGATGTTGTGCTGAAATTGAACCTCTTCAAACTGCCATGGTTCCTTAATGTTGTGATCAAAGCCTTTTCAGCATGCAGTAGCAGAAGCCAAAGAGGGCCAAAATACAAGCCTACTTTTCAGCTTCTGCTGTTCCCTTTTTGTAATGAAGCCTAATTGCTTGTCTCTGCTGTGCGTGTGGGGGTGTATGTGGGTGTGCCTGCTTGTGTGTGCGCATGCTTGTGTGTGCACCTGTGTGTGTGTTTTGTGTGTATATACCTGTGTGTCTGTCTCCATGCACATGCATTTGCCCTGCGCGTGTTTACGTGCTGTGCATGCTTCAGGCCAGTTCATCGTCGAAAGAGGCCAAAAGTGAAGAAGCCTTCCTCCAAATCGCTGTGAGTTTGTCATAACCCATCTGTTCCTTTGTAGTCAGCCAAGTTCTACTCCTATTTCTATCCAGATTTTTTTTTAGCTTGGTAAGATGACCCAGCAGCATGCCCCCTCTCTCCTATTTACTGTAGTTCTGTACTCCTCTAATTACAGTAACTCTCATTTACCTGCATTGCAAAGCAACACCATCTTCTTTTTCATTCACCCACTCAAGTCAAATTCAGTAAAGCAATGCAGATGTGAAATTGTCTCATTATGTTGCATTCTCAGTCCTGTTATTGTCATTTCTTACTTTTCCTCGCAGTGTTGGTAGGAACAGACCACAACTGGAGCCATGGTTTCCAGTGAATGCCTCAAGTGGCACATTTAACTCACAGTATTTGTTTCCCTTGCACAGAGGGCAGATTTGGGAAGGGTGGGTTGGTTAACCACCTGCATTCCACAACCAACCACATCGCCCTCCTCCAGTGAAGGAAGGAGAAGGGGGAGTGCAGGCAAACCCAAGGACCTTGACTACACTTCGATGGACCATAACCTGAGATACTATTCTTCTCTAATCTGGGTTTTAATTTTTGAGAGAGCTGCTCTTTGCAGCCCTCACCCAGACAGAGGAGATGCTGAGACTGAGAGGAAGCTTAAAGACTCTCCGACTCGTCAGTTCTACCTTTGCACACCTTTCATACCCATTTACATCCTCTGTTGCCCTCAGCTGTCAGGACCATTAACATCAACAAGATGCTGTGAATCAGGTGGGACAGTTTGGTATCCGCAAGCCATTCACTCCAACAGTACTGCTTGTAGATAATATATATCAGCTTTAATCAGCTTTCTTTCATGTCGTATGGAACTAGGTGGAAACATGAGTTACATGACAACTCTGCTGCTACGCAACGATGTCATGGCCTCATGATGTCTCTGTGGTACATGCTAAATCGTTAGTGCTTCGAGTCAAAACAAGACATTTTCTTTCCCTGCACCATTTTGTCTGCACATGGAAGTGGTGTGGACTTTTAAACAACCGACGGTAACAAACTCTTTGCCATAATCTTTTGTATAATAGTTGATCTTAACGCTGATGAATGTCCTTTATGAAGCATCATCTTCCTCAAAGCTGTGAGATATGAGGTGACTACAGTTTGACTGCCTTGATCCAAGCACATACAATGTCAGCTACACCTTGGACAGCCCTACACTAACCACTGTCTCACAACAATACAATCCAAATATCCAGAATATTTGACCACTGGCAGAATACGTTATTAGTGAATGCCATCTTACTCCTTTGTATTGTCAGTACCACACTGTAGAAATATCAAAAAAGTTTGTTCAGCTCGCTATACATGGTGCTACAGGATAACAATACAGAAGTAAAATCTTGCTGTACAGTACAGTATGTATTTGAATGTATGTTGTGCAATTAATATAAATGTTTACAATATTTTTTATAATACTGAAGAGGCAGACCTCATTGTATGATATGAGTTGACAAAATGAACATATAGGGAGAAATGTAGAGAAATTCCATTGCCCTCAATTTGTATGTTTGTCCTTTCCTTATTTACATCGGAAAAGCACTTAGAGGGTTCACTGTGAAGAGACGCGCCATGTACATTTAATGGATATTTTACTCTGTGCCAGAGGAAAAACACAAGTGTAATACTTATTGATGTGAATTTTAGCTACCTGCCTTTGTTAGCTTCTTTTACTTTTTTTTTTCTTTTTTTCTTTTTTTTTTAGCAAATATTTCCATAGACCTGAGTGCTGATAGTAATTGTGAATAAAGTGTTGTTTGACCATAAACATGACCCGACTTTTATTTTGACATTAGCTTTGGTTTTCTTGGGTTCCTGTCCAGCAGGTGTCTCTGTCTGCTTGTCCACAGGTTAACGCCGGCGTTACACGGTTACTTACAGCTCACTGCAACTACAGTTGTGGAAAGACAGCAAGTTATTATAATGAAAGAGAGAGTTAAAGTCTTCAGCTTTGTAACTGACTGGGTCAAATGAGAATACATTGCATAAATGAGCATATTATATCTCTGATATTCAAATATGAATCCAGTAATCAAAGTATCCCTCATGCGGGTGTATGCTTAGCACCTTCTTTTCAAATTGTGGTTTTAGCAGAGGTGTAAAACTCAAGCTAAAATCTGGTCTTATTTTACCGAATATTTGAATAGCACATCTTTTGCAAGTAAAAAGACTTTTTTTTAACTGCATTTTTGTAACAACCATAATAAATAAACAGTAAAAACTAAGTGTCACAAAATAAATGTATGCAGTTATCTTCATTCACAGAAATAATGACAACTCTGGTTCCCAGGAAATAACTTATTTTGCTATCACTAGAAAAGTTGGCAGACACGTGATTTTTCCGTTGAAGCCTGATGCCACAGTTAGATAGCAGATAAAAGTTTAACATGTTATCACTCTACTTTGTTTAGCCAACTGAGCCACTAATGTCATGCTTATGGTTTGGCTCCTACTCTCCAACCAGCTTAATCGTGGGGGATAAAGGGTGGGGGGTGAGGTGGGGGTGCAGACTGGGTGACCCCCATACCAACCTATGACTCACGTGCAGAGGCGGAGACTCCATATCGGATTCACCGCCGGAGGACAGTACCGTGCTCACTACTCGAACAGCTCTGTGCTCGGAAAAGTAACCTCAACTTAGACACTGGCAAAATATCGTTTTCCCTTTGTTTACGCCTTGTTTACAATGTGAAGAAAATGGCCGGGACAAGGTAAGTTAACTCTCACTTTAATTTCAAACCGGTACAAAGTTTAACTGGAGAAAGTTTAAAAGCTGAGGCTCGGCTGTTTTGCTTTCACCCCGCCGCCGCCGACAGCTTCCTGAGGGCAGCCAACAGTGAACAAGACCACACCGCTCAATGATAATGTTCAAGCATCTGTGTAGGTAGTTTTAAATTTTAAATGTTACTTTAAGTTGTGTGAAAATGATTTACTACACTGAGAAAGTATAGTAATGTGAAGCGATTAGTTTGAAAGGATTTTTTAAAAACCCGAAATTCAAATTGCATTTTGCAGATTTATTTACGTTACAATAACGTTGGGCAGTTATAAACCATGTTAACTGATTTGTAGTTTGCTAGCTCGTAACTGAGGAAAAACTATGAGAGACGTTTGGCTCTTTTTAAGTGAAGTTTTGCCTTCATTTACTGTTCGTAGTAGAGTTGAATCAGCTAAAAGCCGCTTGGGTGATTGAGCCTACTTTCCATGTTTTTTTTATCATCACCACCCCCATCTTGTGATTTCTTTTAAACTGGTCCACAAGTTGTTTAAGTCTTTGCTGTGGTTAAAAGAGCAATAACTAAAACGGAAGGCAAATGTTCCACAACCCATTTGTTTCTCCTGTTTTTACTAGTGGAAGGTAACTGGGGCTTGTTAGCCACTGGTTTGATCTGCACATGCTGGATTTCTTCAGCATCTGCTTTGACTGCACATGTGCATTAAAACTTTGTTTAGCTTTCATCGGTCGCCTGAGACAGATGGTTTGCTTTAGTCCACACCGTTTATTTAAAGCTACTGAGATGTATAGGATAAGCTACTTTTGGCTCCTTTCAAATTTTCCCTTCAACTGTTTTGATACACATATTTCAGATGGAGACTTTTTAGTGCTGTGCCTTTTTATATAGTTAGGACTTGATGGCTGAAGCTGAAGTTATGAGAGTCTTTGATGTTTCAGTATTCTCCCTCCTATGTGTGGACCTGATGTTGAATACTGTGCCATGTACACCGTCTGACAAAAAAGCTGCCCAGTCAGATGTCATTTCTATAGCCTGAAGCTGCTGGCACACCGTGCCAACCTGACATCCTGGGTGCGGCAGTTCCACCATCTCCCTGCCCAGCTAGAGCTCATCTGATGAGTGTTGGGAGCATTTGCATGGTGTTAAATTTGTGGTTCCTAAAGACATGTTAACTTCTCTATCTATCCAGTACTACATCCTTATCTGTCTATCTGCTATATCACTGGCAGGATGGCGTGAGCGGACAATGGTCCATTTGGTTTTTCTGCCTCCTAAAACCTGTCTGTTGTTCATTTGGGTTTGTCAGTGTGTGGGGCTGACTCTATAATAGGATCTTGTCTCACTGTTTGTCCTGCTTGCTCACAACAGTATGCAGACAAAAGAACAAACTATGCATCCCTCTGACAAGATGGATCAAAATTGGGTCTTTTGACAAAGACCAGGCAGGATGTCCATCCTACAGAGGATGTGACAATAGACCTGTTTGTTTGACTTTTGAGAGGAAGTGATTTTGAAGCTTGTGCTCCAGTGATAATGTCTTGTTATGGGTTGTGATATGTTGATATTATATCGACTGTGACTGGGCTTTTTTTTCTTTTTGGGTGAGATCTTTTTGGACATACAACTTCAAATCATATATACTTCCAGCATCTTCTTTCCTGTTATCTGTACTGTAATCCTTGTCACATCCATGTGGATCAGTGCTCTTAACACACACTTTTTATCTGACCGTCACAATGACACTGCAATGAGGTTAAGGTGATTTTCCCAAACACATTTATATCTACTTGTACATCCACTGACATTTTGAATCTTCCCTCTGTGGGGATTAATAGCCAGTTTAACTTCCTAGCTCCCACTAGGTTGAACCTGATGCTTAAGAGTGCTGATCATCACTCACTGGCATTACAGAGGATAATAACTTGTAGGATGGCACAAGGAAGGCTAGACCATAAGGATGAATGAGTCATCTGCTTCAAAAGACTTGAACAAGTCTGTATAATTGTAATGAGCTGTCACAGTGCAAAATTTAAATGGGCTCTTTACACAAACATTATACACAGAAATTGAATGTTGAAACAAAGGGATGAAATGTAGTGACAGTCTGCCAAGAAATGAAAAGTTGTAGCCTCTGAAATATACCATTATGTTTGTCTCTTTGTAGCACAACCCCAAACTCAGTTGTTACTATGAAAAATCTGTCCCTACACACTGTTCCCCTGCAATGGCCCCTTAGATTATAATCCACCCCACTGCTCCCCTTGGGCCTGCACAGACACAGCGTTAACATCTTCACCAGGCTGCTCTGCATTTCTAATCCTGGAGAGCCTGCCGTCTGCACCTTCACTTCCTCTGGAGGACAATCCGGACATGTTATTCCTGTGTGGCTCCTAAATCAGCCGCTGACCCACCCCCACCCCCTAAACACCCAGTAACTCTGCTCTGGGATTAGACTCTGGCCTCGTTTGTCATGTCAGCAGGGGAGGATTCGGAGGGATGTTGTGGTCAAACTCAAAATGAAGTTACTAACTGCTACTGGTGGTTGACAAGCAGGTCAGATACTAATGGAAAATGTTGTTTTAGCAGCACACAGATGGCAGAGTAGGAATGCTGGGGTTTATTTTAAAAAGACTGCAGGACATGTCTTCATTTATAACATGTATGACCCTGAATGATACGACAAAACAAAGTTTGGACAATGAACATTTAGAGTTATTAAGCACAATTACATCCTAATAGGTTAATTCATTTTTTTGTCTTTGGACAAGTGACCCATTGTTCCTGCTCTGACAGCTGGTGTACTGGACAGAAAGGCAGGCCTGTTTGTGGTAAACACCCTTAACCCGCCATCAGCCTCTCCTGCACATGTTCACTCTCGTCCAGAGTCTTTTCTGACCTGAAAAGTCCCCACATGCTCTTCAACTATGGGCAAGGGGTGGATATTAGGAAGGACAGGGACTTCTGTTTGGTCAGGCTTACCCCTATAAAAGGGAACTTATTGACCCTGTTGCGGAGTAGTGTCTCAGACAGACAGTGACTGTTCAGCAGAGCAGTAAGGGGGCCGGAAGTTCCCAGCATTTCTGCAGAAAGCGGCAGTATTCGTGGGAGAAGGCAGGATGGCGGGACAAGACAATACTCTCCATACAGAAATGACAGAGTGCTGCTTCTCTGCGGTCAGTTTGTAGGCGGATTACTGCGAGGGTATCTGAAGTAACATTCAAGACTGCCAACACAAAAATGTTCTCCTGGAATTGGTGGCGAGGTAGGCATTATTATCTAACATCTCATGAAGAATCAGTTTGTTGCAGTGGGGGTGAACACTTTGGCAGCTACAGGGAGTGAATTCACTCAGGCCATGTAAAATCGCTAGTTGGAGAGCAGCATGGGAAAGACTGGCTTTGCTGAAGGTGGCTGAGCGACCTTGTGAGATCCGGTCTAATCCAGTGCCCGTGAAGAACAGAAACTGTCTCTAGATCTGGATTAGGGCAGCTGTTGAAAGAGGTCACCGTAGACCCTGTATACATGTCCCAAGCTCCTCCCTGGCCCTTCTCTGATTGGCTGGGCTCGCTTGTGTGGAGGCAACACAGAGAGTTCTCGTTGAATTAAGTCTGCCTGTTGATCTGACAATAGTCTGCATTGTTCTGTACCATCAGAGGCTTCAGAATAGGGTGCATTTCACAGGCTTTGTAATGCATATGGCCGTGAGTCATCACAGGACATTCTTGTCAACTAGGTAACCATTTTTATTCCTATTCCCACAGAGCTCACAGACTTATGTAAAACAAGAAACTGTTGGCAAGTGCAGCAAAAAGGAATAATTTTTCTGACTTCTCAATCAGATGAGTGTGTTCTTTCACAAGGAAACTGTCAACACAGTCTGTTGCCTTCCTTTGTGTTGAAGGGAGTACAGGTTGGAATTGTGCAGAAAGCTTCAAAATGCGAAAAGTCCACTGTGCATTTTTTTTACCCACACCATAGTTTTAAAATAGATCCCATGTCCAGCAGTGGCACACATTGCTATAGGCCTAGCATATAGAACAGTGGCCAAACCCGACCATCTGGTTCTTGCGGTTTTAGGCGTGTGCAGTCATTCTAGTGACAGAACTGCCAATCATGCTGTTCTCAGATACTAGAAGATGAAAGAGTTCACCCGAAGTGTATTTACTCATCTTCACTGAGTGATGCCAACATTTCCTTGTTATCAGATAGGCTGTTCAGGTGGTAAGTCTTTTGCTGGATTTTTGTCACCTTTACTCCTGCAGCAAGAGAGATGGAAACTGTAACACTTTCATTTTACATATGTGATGATCATGGGACTGTCCAGTATCTTTACTATTTTTATTCATTTCACCACTGTTATAACCAAACTTTCACCATCAGTATCAACAGCTTGTTGGTTTCTTATCCATGCAGGCCTTTTGGAGGTGAATCAGGTGACAGAGTGAGCTCAGGAGTCTCCCCCCCCGGTCATCTTTATCCTCCCATCCTAGCCTTGTTCTCTTTGCCAGGCATGTGGCTGCCCGGCTGTTTGGTCTTAAAGTGCTTTACCTCTCTCCCCCTCCTTGGCACCCTGCCGCCCTGGTGCCTGGGCCGCCTAACACAAGTCCAGCCCTATCATGCCTGACGTGTTTCGTAGTGAAAGACGACCCCTGGACTCATTTGCCAATGTCAGCACGTGGCAAGTGAGGAATGGACACTGACAACTGCTGCTGAGGGGGAAGGGGGGTGGGGGGGGTGTGCAGTAGAGAGAAAAGGTATGAACCTGTTTGATGCCATGTGGTTCAATTTGAAAACTCTGATTATGTGCCCACATTTAGTGTTTTCTATCCACATTAAAAGGCAAAAACTCAAATGTCTGTCAACTCTCCATGATAACATATTTTGTTTCAATATAGCCAAACACACAAGCTTAGTGTTGTATTGATTTTTCTCAGAAGATTTAACATTTTAATATGTTATAAATGCTGCATGCTAAAAGGGTAATGGCGATTCTTTGTCTGGGATGTTTGAGACTGTTTTCTAACAACACAAACAAAATATGTCAATGAAAACAGTGTTGTGTGATTGGATCTATGAAACACAAAAAGCCAAAAGAGTCAGCGGGGAGAGACAGTTAACTCAAACTAAGTTTGAGTATATCAATCATTTAAGTAAACTGTTACAAGTCATTTGTTAGTGTTTTCAAAAAAGTCCTGTCCACGATACTGCTGGAGCTTGCTGTTTAATTTCAAGGTTCAACAACAATTTGAAAGCTCAGTTGTTTATGGTGGGGAAATGGCTTAGTCTTGAGAGACTGAGAGAAAAAACATGTATTTTCAAATTTATTTGAAAAGAAAAATTGCAAAAGTAAGTAGGCTTTTGAAAGTCCCATCCATTTCAGGTCTCATCAGTCATTCCTACTTCTCGCCCATTGATTTTTCACACCTCCTTGGCTGTTATCAAGGTATTAGAATAATAAATTCACCTGTAGAAATTCTAACAAGAGGCAAAAGAGTAAACAAGACGGGCATTGTGCTGCCCTGTGGGTCTTGTTTACAAAGCACATCAAGCCAGAGAACAAGATAAATATACAGCATCCTGACCCCTAGCATTAGCTTTATGAGGGTTTCTGTGGGGATGAATGCCAAGTCACCTCTCAGAAGTCCATTACTCTGCAACAGACTCAGCAGTCTTTATGCCGGCTTGTTTGTTGTTAAATTAAATGCAACACACACACACACCCACAAAATTGTACCGTGAGTTTTACTGACCTGTAACCCTGGTAACTCGGCAGGAACGGGAGGTGTTACACAAAGGGACCAAAGAATGTGTGCATGACAGGTGCAGGTTTTTTTCTGTCATCTGAAACATGTGCACCATCCCCTCTCCCTCTGATTGTTCTGGACGCCTGGGTGGAGTGTAGGAGCCCGCACACGCATCCTGAACAGAGACGACTCATATACAGTACACCTCGTTCCAACTGTTTCCAGCAGAAACATTTGGGTCAGTTTCCAGGGAAAAAACATGTGACTTTGCAAAGGCTGAATTATGCTTCTGATAAGGACAAAAGCCTTACTCAAACCTGATTCATGTCTTCGCTGTCAACAAGTACTGGCAATGGAAAAATGTGTGTTATTGAGAGTTTCTGGGGTTAACTGTCAGCTATATCAGGACCCTAATGTAGCTACGTAGCACCTGTACACATGTTTAATAAAACCAGCCATCAAATATCCTGACTGAAGTATATAAGAGGAAAACTGCATACATGCAGAAAACTATCTCTGAGCCTCTGAGTTTGTTTCAGTGCAGGCTTGTCTTTGCAGTGCTGCAGATGGGCTCACATACACTAGAGCTGCTGCCTTCTTCACTCCAGTTAAGGGGACCGTGGTCACAGCACTCAACATGCAAGGTTTATGGTTACGCTCTTCGTTAGTCAAAGCTACTGGAACTGCTGCCAAGCACTCAGTAGTCACTCTGTGTCCCTGCTCTTGTTTTACAATATTTAGATAAGCAGGTTGCCTAGCAGCCATGCTGAATAGACTTTGTACATGGTTTATACATAATCAAACAGTAGTCTGCTTTGGGCAAATCACTCCTTGTATTATATTGAGGTTCAGGTCTCTACTTGTCCCTGTCAGAGCAAATTACCAATGTTTTTTTCATTGTTGCCACATTTTTAATAGTTTTGTACCTGTGCCTCTAGGTGAGTGATTACTTATTTTAAGGCCAGTATCTGTGGAGAAAGGCTGTTTTTATGTCTCTAAATAGGAAACAGCAGTTCTGTAAATATACCGGCCAGGGTGGACCTTGGCACTTGTTGCTGCGCCTGGTGAACAGAGCGCTATGGTTTCCTAGATGAATGGCAGGCCCTGTGTGAGAACTCAGCCTGGCTTGGTCCACAAGGGACAGTCACAAGCAGCAGCTCAGTATAGTCTGTTGTTGGAAAAGGTTAGAGGTTACCTTACAAGAGCACTAAATGGTAAATGGGAGTTTAATTGGCTTGCTGGTTTTGCCTGTTATCTCACCCTAACAAATTTATGGACAAATGAATGCAGTAATACCCCCCATTTGGCTCAGTTCCTGAAGGCATGCTATCTGTCATCAGAAATGCCACAGTGGCACCGAAGCATAAAGCTGCATTTCAGCCATTTCTAGATTATCTGATGAAAAACTGCTGCTATAGTTTAGTCAAAACTCTATGTTACACAGAGAAAACAATCTTTTTTTCTCTCTGTATGGTTTATCTTTTTGATGAAATCAACAACCATGTTGGTAATTCAGTTTGTGTGAAATCCAAAAGCTGGACAATGACACAAGCCTGTGTGTTGGCCTATTTCTAGAGAATGCATTGTGCAGTCCTCTACGTTTACCGTTGCTGGGAAAAGTGCCATTTACACTTTGGCTTCGGCTTCGAACAATGGGGCAGATTCCATGAGCTATATTCTGTTGTTTCCCTCGCTCTGGGAAACCGCTCTCAGTTCCAGTTATTTTTGGAGCTGACTGTAAATTGTGGAAGACAGATGAAGTATTTCTCCTTCAAAAGAAGACCTCTGGCACATTGGGACTGGGAGTAACAAGATGGTTAAGAAGGTGTGCGTACTTCTTTGTGTTTGTGTGGGTGCATGTGTCACTTTTGGCCTCTTCGTCTCAGTGGTGGCCTTTGTTTGCACAGATTTTTTTTTTACAATTTGACAAGCTTTATTTTTAGTCACTGTGGAACAACCATGGGCTGCTGAAGCATCTCCTTGACCCAAATGGGAGACAAAGACCCAGTGTGCCATGGGATAGCAAAGAGTGTGTTATTACACACAAGTGTAAAGAGCCGATTAGATTGCATACACAAGTTTCCAAATATGTCACAGCTGCAGACAGTTTTTTGACACAGAACTGTCTGATATCATCAGGTGAATGACAAACCCTGTTAGATTAGACAATGGAGTTTTGAAGAAAAATTAAAGGAAATTCTCAATGAAGCGCGCTGCTGGAAAAATAGCTTCCACAAAAAAGGGAAAAAAAGTATCATTTATATTCAGCAAAGTATTGTGTCAACTAAAAGTTATAGGTCATGAAAATATTTCTAGAGGACTGTGTAAAATCCAACTAGTCCCAAACTCTCTCTGATCTTGTGTTTATTGAAAGCAGTGAAGGACCACACAAACTCCTAACATGGGTCTCTGGCATACGAGTCGGTTTAAATTACATTGAGTTTCCTAGAGGTAAATCAGGTGCTGTGTCCTTCACTCATAGGATCTTGTGTGTAATAAGCTAATTTTAGATCAATATAAAACATTTCTGTTGGAGTTAAACATCGCTGAGCTGGTGCAGACTGCATTCCAATCCATTTATGAGCATTTGCAGCATGAGGCAGACTGCCTCGGTTGTTTGGAGTGCTGCACTATACTTTTGTGTCTGCTTGTCGAGTCAGGGAATTGCCTAAAGCTGAGTAGGCTGAGGTTCATTTACGTGGTACCACAGACAGTAACTTTTCAGCAGAAATGTATAGCAACGCCGATCCTGCTCATTAAAATTTTAGTCCACTTCAGGCAATTGAATCACTTTTATCTAATTTTGATAGTCAAGCTAATGTAATTCTGGTGGGAATAAATAAAGTTTCATTGTAAATGTGCAGAAAAAGTGTTTTGACCTCAGTCATGGTAGATCCTGCAGAAGACAAGTTCCTTTGTATAAGACAAACCCATGTAATCTCTCACATGTTGTTTGAGTGGTGTTCCAGGAATTTCAGAACCTGAACACCAGTCCGTCTTCCTGCTTATCTGGTCATGTCAACAGAGCTCAGCAGGCACTCTCTCAGCTCTAACTGCTGTATATTTACCCAGAGTGAACAGTCCTTATGCAACCACTACACCCCGTGCTGCTAAACTCTTCAGCCGAGGCCTCCACAGTTGACCCTCAAACCCTGGTTTCCTGTTGGGGTGTACAGGACACCGTGCAGCATGTTGAAGTCTGTGCTGGTTTTCTCAGTCTCATTGCTAGTGTGAAGTGATGGAAGCCTGAGCTTTCTTTCACTGCATGTTTGTAAGCGATTGGTTCATTTGTATTCAGATATAAACACTGCATTTACAGAGAGCGATGACAAACACAGAGCTTAATAACAAGGAAGGCAAGTTTGCAGAGATCAGTTTCTCAGTGTGGGAAGGCCTCTTTTTGACGCTGGGAGCAGAGAAAGGATAAAGGCTGTGGTATGTTTGGGGTTGTATTAACTGTTTGGCCTCTGCTTTGAATGTCCATTTGTTAGGCTTCCCGCCCATTAAGTGTTGTGGATCTAATCAGTCTGAAAGTCATCTTCTTATAGTTGGGCCTCATGTGTGGGGCCCCTCTCTTTGTGAGTAGTCAGACTGTAAACACTACTCTGCAATACTGAATCCGAGCCCTGTTACAAACAAACCTTCACACTAACATTTTTTGACACTTTTACACTTTTTTATGCAAATTTCCCATCTCATCTTCTTGTCATCCCAGATGGGTTAAAAAGTATAAAGTATAAAAACATCCTACATTTTGAGTCCTCTAAGGTCAGGGCTGCTTGCCTGGTGTGAGGGATTGGACCAGATGGCTTCTCAGCATAGAGCAGTGGGACCCAGGGGTAGACAGTATGTAGAAGGTTCCTATATCCTCTCCATGTTTTTTCTATGTTTACCTGGCTGTTAAATTAACCTATGGGGAGCTGGGGGCTGGTGCTGGCAGAAAATAAAAGAGGTTCAAGTTGATACTAAATGCTTGATGAACAGGTACACCAAAATCACTCAAGGCTTTGCAGTTAAAAGGGAGAACAGCTGTTGTTCTCAGTGAGTTGTAGCCAAAGGAGTGACATTGCAACCCTGCCAGACCTGACTGGCACCACACTCCTCTGTGTCTATTTCTGAGGCGGGGGGTGCACACAGGGTTGAATTGGAAGGCACATGAGAAACGAATGTGGGTATTTCTTGGACACTGTAGGCACTCTTATCCTGGCTAAGCTTTGTGTCCCTTGTGATCATCACAGGTAGCCTGGACTGAAGGCTCGTACCACAAACAACCATGACAGGGAGAAGAAAAGCTTTTCTGTCCTGAGAAAGCTGGGAAAATATCCAAACCTATGGCAGATTCTTGTGACACTAATTCCTCCCCACTGGCACTTTCTCTTAAAGATGCTAGGCTAGATTTGGGTGGGATACTAAGGAAGAGAAAGCACCTAGCCTTGCCAGGACCCTCAAGTGGTCATTACAAGAGAAGAGAAGGGAGCGTTGTGATTTGTTGGATATTTTGAGTCCTTCCTCTGGCTCTGATCTAGATGTCTACTGTGATACTGAGCTTGGATAAAGGACTCTAGCTGGCTGTTTGCAATGTTCCCACATGGATTTTCTGTCACAGTTAAGGCCTGCATTAGGGAACTAGATCAAAGGAGTCATAATTGAGCCCAGTAAAGGGTAGCGTGACCTAGATACCAGCAAACTGCAGTCCTTGCTTATTTGTCAGATGTATTTATTGACCCTGATTTTTTTTTTTATGTGGGTAGCTACAGCACATACATTATATAATTCAGTTTCAATATGATACACACTTTGTTTAACACAGGTAGACTGCCCTATAATTTCTCTTAAGTTCAGTCCATGGTCATGGTCCCTCTTATCTGTCTATCTGACTGTACTTTTCTGCTTTGTTGTCAACTGGGCTGTCTTTTCTCTGTTTCTCTCTCTGCCTCTATCTCTTTTTTTGCACCTCCCCTCTCCACTGTCTCTTGTTTTATTGTCTATGTGTGTTGTGCTGAGCTGGCTTCTGTCACCCTGTGATTGTAGTTAAGCTCTGTGGTTTTTGCGTTAGTAGCACTCAGAGTGTATGGTTCTATTTGGCCCCTGCTGACTCCATGCCTGGTGTCTCACTGAGTGTGTCCACCTGTCTCCTTATTCAGGAAACACACATACACGCCATCACTCCTGCCGCTCCATTGCCTACCAGAGAGATGACATCACTTCTAACACACACACATACAGATGGATACATGTAGGGGACACAAACACTGACACACTCTCCATATGGGCAAGTGGGCATTTTTGAGCCTTTCAGTCTGTCAAACAGTGTGAGTTGTTTACTGCTTTTTAACTCGATTAGTATTCAGGCGTGACTGGTGCATCATCGCATCCTGTTGGTAAATAATCTGTTGCCATTTTCAGATGCAAACAGCACTTTACCCTTTATCTCGTTTCTTTCAGTTCTGATTGGGTGGAGATCCTGGAGCCACGCTCCCGTGAGCGTATGTACGTGAACTTGACCACTGGTGAGTGCGGCTGGGATCCCCCTGTAGGCGTTCCTGTCCGCCAGGCAGACGGTAACCAGTGGTGGGAGCTGTTTGACCCCCAAAGTGGTCGCTTCTATTACTACAACTCTAGTGGCCGCCGCACAGTCTGGCATCGACCCCAGGGAGCCGATATAGTACCCCTCTCCCAACTCCAGGCCATGAAGCGAAGCAATGAGGCCAAGCGGACTGGAGGGGGCGCGGACAGGCACCACCATGGGACCACGGGGAGTGTCAGCAGTGTAGGGAGCCAAGGGCGCTGCACCCCTCTTCCTGAGCAGGACGGAGACAACCCTATCCCCATAACCTTGGAGACCAGCGAGGAGACTGCCAACCCCGAAATGGACCCAGCAGTAGACAGCAGATCGCAGGGGGACGGAAGCAGCAATGAACACAGCACAGATGGCAGCAAAGACCCACAGAGGTAAGCCTGACCAGACTTTCAGTAGCCTCTACAGTAAATCTGGAAAGAGAATTGCGCGTAATCATTAGTGGATCGTATTACCAGGAGAAAAGTGGGGAAATGTGATAGTCATCGCAGCATGTGGTGTAGTGAGTCGTAATGACTTTCAAATGCTTCTGCCATGAGAACACGCAGGATTATTTTGACTTTTGACCACTCGAGCTGAACTCAAACTGCTTTTTTATTTTCATTCTCACTTATCTGAACATTCCATATGTCCCATGTTTCCATACTGTTGCCTGTGAACTCTGCTCAGCCATTTCAGCAAATCGCTACCAAATGGGGAGAATGGTCAGTTATATTACAGAGCACGACATTTCCCCCACTCACGCTAGGGTTACTGGTGCAGAACGGCCCCTAACAGTAACTCCTTCAGAGACACCATCATGTGCTTGGCGTTGTGGCCTCTTCCAAACCACCATCTCTTCCCTCCAAGCCAGATTCCAGACATGCCACTTCTGTTTCCCCTGGCACAGGGCCACTGAGGCCGTCTTAGTGTCCTTCTGTGTGCTCACCACCACCCTGTTCCTCACTGCTCCAATGCTCATTTCATTTTCCTAAAACAAATCTAGGCCCCCAGCCATCAAAGACTGTAACGCCTCTTATGGGTGAGAGATTAAATGTGCATGCATGAGAGGCATGTGAGAGAGTGTTGTCTGTGCTTAATAACAAGCAGAACCTTTACATTCCAGCTGCCTATAAACAAGGCGAACCCCGCTGGTTTTCAGAGGCTTTGCCATGGCAACTCTGACTCTCGGGTTCCTTCTGGCTCTTCTTGTACCTCACCTTGGCCATCCTCTGACCCCCTGATCCTTTGGAATTACGCAATGTTAGAGGGGGAACTAATTGGTCAGCCGTGGTTGTCGACTGCCACCAGCGGAGCCCTGTTGCATTCCCTGGTGTGTGTTAAAACCCCCACACACGGGGTCCCACTCTGCCCCAGTGACTCAACCTTTCCCAGAACATTTTCTGTCTTCTCTTAAACAATGGCCAGCTGTGTTCCCCCAAAGGAAAGCTGAGGAGTCCAGATCTCTCTATATTGCCATTAAGAAAACCCCTCATTATGCCGCCTTTGCTTGTTTACTCTGAACCAAACAAAGCAGGTATAACCACAGTATGTGATTTTTAGACTCCGGTGAGCTGGAATCAGAGCTGTTACATGTAAAACAACAGCGTCGTCTGTCCTGCCATGCCAGCTCTCCCTTTTATGCAGGGATCGATTTGGTTCTGTGACCTCCTCGTTTTGCAGGCTTAAAGGCGAAACAACAATGCCCCCTCATTCTGTGCTCATGCCTTTTATACAGAACACCAAGGCAGAATAGAGGTGCAACATTCCCGCCTTGAGCAGGCCGTGTAGAAGGGGCTTTTAAACCACTGAGGCCTGATACCCTTCTCAGCCATATGGCCCTTCGTATGCTCACTAGCCTCCATCTCTGCAGGTAATTGGATACCAACTCAAAAAGCACAGAGGGGGTTGAATGTGACAGCTCAAAATGGTTGAAAACAAACTCTGAGACATACTTGCCTTCAGTTAATGGCCCACCTAACTGATAATGACAAAGATCAATGAGTAAGAGCAAGGGAGAAAGTTTAAGTGAAGAGTTGGTCATAGTGGTTTGGGGTAAGCTAATTGTTCTGTCCCACCCAGAAAAGAGGAGTGTCACAGGCTTTCATGACAACATAGTGGTCTTCCTGTTTTTTTGATCATACTGCTTCTGGTCATAACTTTTTTTTGTTCCTCAGAGTAATGGGGCATTTCATTGTTTCAAATTCCACAATGTTTGGTTTGAATGTCTCAGCTATTGTAGACATGTCTTCACATGTTCTTTCTCCCTCCTTTTTTTTTCTCTGTGAAATTTCAGCAGAGATGAAATGTTATTAACTTATGACTTCTGAAAAACAATGCTGTTCTCTGTGGAGAACAATCCCAGTTCTTCCAACACCAGTTTCCTTTTGTTTTGGCCTATTAATATATCTGTTCATACTAGATAAAAGAGTTTCCAAAGTTTTCACACAGCACACCCTTTGTGTTATTCTAAGCACTGGTTGGTTGATGCAGCTTCCTTTCTCTGTCTCTCTCTCCCTCTATTTTTAAAGATGATCTCTGTATTCATCTACATACATGTTTGTAGGAAGTGTAGACATACGACCACACTCGACTTGATTGCCAAATCTGTTACTCATTGGCCAAGTCTTATCACATATCCTGGGAATTTCTGAGCATTTTGAACCTGTGGAGCTCATCAGGGAAGTACCGTGTTCTCCAGGGGTAAACATGTCAGTCACATGTGGTTGTGAGCACAGGAAACTAAAGCAAACTGATCTCTTTCCATGATGTAGGAACTGAAGGTGTTATGGATCAACTAGCTTATAACACCTGTATTGAATTTCATCCACCATTCAATACACGAGTGTGTCTGTCTGTTGTAGTCATCAACCAGGTAACATCTGGGGCAGTTTCACCATACATAATGTGTGATTTGTGTGTATGCCCGTCTTCACTGTGTGTGGGCTCCTTTCTACAGAGCTTTTAAGTCACAGATCCCTGCTGAGGTTGTGTGGATGTTAAAAGTCTGCTGAGGACGCACAGCAGCATGAAGTAAGACAACCCACAAGTGACCCAAGGTGGTTCACATCAGGGTCACATTACTCTCTTGTCTTATGGGCTGGCCTGGGGAGTATAATGGACCACTAAAAGGAACAAAGGCCCCCACTTAAAGCCAGTTGTCCCCCAGGGTCAACCAAAAGCTTACTCTAAGCAGGAAGTGTAGGTATGCTGAATGGTGAAGAACACCAAATGACTTGTATGTGCCCTCTCATTTAGCCCTGTAATGATATAGCAGCGCACTAGCATTCAGTCTAAGGCAGTCACACTGACATTAGACACTCGTCTTTCCTGATTGTCGGCTTTGGACTCCTTTAAAAAGATTCAGAAAGCTTACACAGATGTTCGTGTATCAGTATTTAAGTGAACTCAACTCTGTCTGGGTTGTTACATTGTTTATTTTTGTGTGTGCTTATACAAAGGACTCTTCACTTTAAAGAGGAGACAAGATATTTTCACACTCATACTTTATATGTGTGCAACAAGATTAGTTTAAAGGGATGTTGATGTCTGATGTATTTTAGGGAAGGCAAAGGGCAAATGTAGAAACCTCTCTGCAAAAGACAGGTGTCTAACAACACAACCACCTAAAAAACCGAACTGGAAACATTGTCTCTTGATTTTCTATTTCACTTTCTATTTTGGGGGATTTTTTTAAATAAACCCCATGTTTGAAAGAAAAAGTATAAAAAGGCCAAAAGAAAACAGACTTCCCCTGATACACTTGTGACTGTCTTACTGTGAGTCATGTATGAGAGATCACCAGTGGGTTTATGTAGGAAACGAGGGGGCGTCTTATGAGGTAGATAAAGTTTTTAAGTTTTAATGAGTCACACATTGTCTGAATGTTTACTGCCAGAGCACAAGCCTCTCATGCTTTTCATCTCCCGCCACTCTGAGGACGTAGCCACAGCATTTTTACACACACTGGAAAGAGTTGTTTTATCTCTACACTCCTGGTGTGGTAAGCTCATTTTTCAGCTCTTTCCAGATGGAGTTTTAAGTCTGCCTATAATAAGAAAGTAGTTTTTTTCCTTTGCACTTTGAACCTTATATGTGCCTTAGTGCTTTGGTCTGGTTAGCTGTGACAATGTCCTTATTTCGTTTTTTATCTCTGCTGTTCCTCTGCAAGTCTTTCTCATAAATGCAAAGTTTATGGCGGTGTCAAGAACTAGATTACAGAGCTAAAGTTTTATGTGTCTCTGAAGCAGAATATCCAAAACCTCTTGTTTTATTTTTGATATCACTGAAACACTGCTTTTACAGCTAACTTCACTCTGCTGTTGTGGTGTGGTGGAGTATCTCAAGTGAAGAAGCATTGGCACCACATGTATACTGGCCTCAGGCTTGCTGCTTCAGCTGACTCGCAGCATGAAGAGACATTATTAGTGGTGTGTGTGTGTGTGTGTGTGTGTGTGTGTGAGTGTGTGTGTGTGTGTGAGTGTGTGTGTGTGTGTGAGTGTGTGTGTGTGTGTGAGTGTGTGTGTGTGTGTGAGTGTGTGTGTGTGTGTGAGTGTGTGTGTGTGTGAGAGAAAGAGAAGGGGATCCAGTTTTAATCATGTCAGCCAAACAGTGTGCTATAGTGGGATTTGGCCTCATGAGAAGAGTTGCAGATACACTTTCAAATTCCAGAGGCGGGTCTCTCTGGAATCTAGTTGGGTTTGGCCGTATCCTGTCTCTTCAAAATGATCCTAGTGGCTGTCCTCTGGCCCATCCCAGCACTCCTCACAGGGTCGGGCTGCGGGAGCCACAGACATGCACAGCTGGTAGACATCTTGGCTCAGACGAGGGAGGTGCGTCACTTCAGCTGTTGCAGGACAGCTGGCTCTCTGGAGGTGTCTTACAGGAACTAGGGGGCTACCAGCTTTGTCCCAAGCCCAAAATGTTATTCTATGCTTCTGCTTCATAATTTTATGACTGCTTAAAAGTGAGAAGAAAAATCAGCATTGAATGTTGGAGAAGGGGGTATGACATTGTCCTCTGTGAATCCTCTTTGTCTTTTCAGTTTCCTTCCTCAAATCGCAGTGATCCCATTGGTCCATGCTCTGAGGTGTTTGTGTAGCAGAAGCTTGGCCTGTGCGACCTCATTTCCTCTTCCTGTCCAGCCACTGTTAATAATAACCTCTGTTTTTCAGACCCCACTATTCCCAGGGGGTAAATTTAAGAACTTCCAAATCCATATCCCTATCCGCCAAAGTGACTCAGCTGATGACTTTTCCAACAACAGTTATTCCAGGCAGGAAAGAAAGAAGAAACAGAACATCTGCTGACAGCAGTGAATTTAGTAGGCTATTGAGACGGCCTGACCACAGGAATATTCAGAACAGTGACAGAGGTATCTGAGACTGTGTTTGTGGGTGTGAGACACCAGTGCTGCTGAGATTAATTGAAATTTGCTGACCGTTAAGTTGATTTGCTGCCCCAGAAGCCAATCAGATTATCCCATTGGTGTCCAAAGGGCCTCTAACTTTATTTTATCTTACATTTTTCAGTCTTCCTAAAGGTCTCACATGCTAGCTCCAGGTTCTGAATAAATGGGTTTGTAAGTGTCAGTGTGGGCATGCAATAGGTGCGCTGTGTGTGTCTAATCATGTGTGCTTGAGAAATAGTTGAAATGGAGATCGTCTCTTTGCAAACAGTGAGACATTTAGAGAAATCTGGAGAGTTCTTACACTCCCAGTGATAATTATCATGTCTCTTTTGACCTCTGTGATAAATTGCTGTGCTTAATCCCCTCCTTCAGCTAACAGTCAACACCTGACAGGCAACACACCCTTTCCAAACAACTTTCATTATGGTTAGAAAAAGGTCCAGGCCTGTTCAGTGTTACGTAAGAGCCTGTCTGTTTGCCTGACTGTATCTGGAGGTTGAAGATGGCTCTTTCAGGTTGAGTTTCTTCCCTGCCCCCTCCCTTTTGCACTCCATTGCTGTCGTTGAGGGAGGCGTCTCCGTGACGATGGCACAGCCACACATTGTGTTGAGGCTCCCCACACTACCACAGAGGCCCCTGAATGGGCCCTGAGGAATGCCAGCCTTCCCGCTCATTCCCTTGCTGCACTCTCCCACGACTAATCCCCACCCCTTCTCATTTACACATGCTCACACCCTGCTCTCTTGTCTCTCTAGCTCTGTTCTCCTTCACCCCCCGGCCCCCCATCCCCCACCAAGTGTCTCCCTAGCATGGGCCTGTTGTATTTTCTCACCATTGTACTGTCCTTCTCTCTCTTTTGGTCCAGAGTTTGTAATCATACTTTATTTGGTTGACCCTGGGTTTACTGATATGTGAGTTGTTCTAGCTGGGTAATGGGATTAGAGGCTTTGGAGGGAGATCGAAGACACTGTACAGCCTTACTGTTGCAGTTGGCTACTCGCCCCCATGCGATGGTGGTGATCATCACACCAAGCTCCCTGCTGACATCTAACATAATGTGCCAGTGCTGGAGGGGGTGAACATGCTAGACCTTTGCTGAGCCTGAGTGGGACAATGGCAGGCAAACAACAGAGACAAAGCCTGACAAAATCCCTCTGTCCTAGCGCTGTGAGCTGAACTTAGCAGGGTGCTCCTCGCAGGCCTGTGAATGTATTCAGTTTCAGTCCCTGAAGAATAGTCTGTTTAGTGTTGTTACCAAAATCATCATAAGATATAATTTAGGGTTTGTATGGACAGGATGGAATAATATAGAGCAGTGTTGTGTTTTTTGGACGGGAAGATGTATCTCATGGGCTACTTTTATCCAAGGATATAGAATTACCCATGTATAAAGTCAAACATTTTGTAAAGCTACATATAAGCCCTCTATTATCAAGATTTAGCCCATACTTCCGCCCTGTGTGCAGTGTGTGAACATTACATTAGGCATTTCCTGTTTGTGCTACATATGGAGAAGCCCTCTCTCCAACCCTGTGCAGCACCTCCTCAGACAGGAAGTAGTGGTCACTAGCATTTCAGGGTCAGTTCTCATAAAGCACATCACCCCAGCAGCCAAGAACATAGGCGACAGATTTGTATTTTTGACAGTCAGTTATTACGTGAAGCCCAGAGATAGAGTTTTTTTCTGAGCAACAAGTTTTGATTTTTTTGTGGATAATTTGATTATTGTTGTTCTGTGTTTGAGGTCTGCCATGTTCCTTGGCTACTTAAAAGAAAAGCCTTGATGTTTCATGTGTGAGCCGTTTCTGCTGTAGCAAACCGGTGCCAAACAGTCAGCTGTGTGTCAGCTGCTGAGGTGGGAATGATTTTGTAGCATTTGTATCACCTCCTCCTGCTTGACAAGACCAGAGTGAGAAAACATACACTGTTTCAAAGAGTACAAACAGTGGCTTCTCACGTTTACAGCTGTCATCTATCAACCCCCCACCTTCCCCCTGTATAACCTTACACACTCACGCTTGCGTGTAACAACTAAACAGTGGTGGTTTGGGGTGAATCCCATCCATCAGAGCTTCTTGTCTTCACACGTGTCTGTCTGTCTGTGTGTGTTATGTGTTATTTAGGCAGTAAACTGTCTTGATTGGTCTCGGTGAGACAGGGGACTTGGAGCGTTCCCAACAACAATGGTTGTGGTAGGCTGTCCTGGTGCTGTGCCAGGTGGCTGAGACCCAGCTGTTTACAGGCCCTGCATGGCTGGTGAATCTGTGGGACCGTTAGAAGATGAGAGCCTGTTTACATTCAAACTACTGAGGTGGTGTGACTCACTCTATAGACTGGAGGTGACACAGGGTCCTGAGAGAGAGAGAGAGAGAGAGAGGACTAGAGGAAGTTGCCGTTGGCTTGAGGACCTCAGGGGAATTGTTTCAGCATTGTTCCAGAGAGATGTGGGGAGGAGAGGGGGGTCACTCCGCCTCTTTCTCTCCTCCCTCTGCGTCCTCTTCCTGCCGTTACAGCCGAACTCTCAGCTGAGTCTTAGTGCTCTTGGAAAAGGGAAGCTTTTGAACACTAGCTCTGGCTCTGTTTGTGTTTGGATTTACAAGGACAGAAGGTGAGCAGCTTTGATCTAATTAATTACCCCACTGAATGTTAAGTAGATGTTGGAGGGAGGCATGGTTGGTCTCCTTTGCCTGCCTTCAAACTTATTTACCTGTATGACCTTTGATTAAGCGAGGTAGTACATTGAACTTGTGTATTCTGTACTGCATCACGTGTCTTCCTCAGGCCAGCCGCCAACTGTGTCCATATGTATATGTGCAGTAATGTCCGCTTTAAACAACACTGGTTTAAGAGGGCAAGTTTTTGATCAGCTGAGGAATGAAAACTACTGATTGCAGGGGAAGATTATGAGGCGACAGCAGAGTGGAGGGCAGCAGACCATTGCAGCGTGACCAGATTGATGGCAGATTGTTTTAAGTTGCTGGGATTAGCAGTGGCCCATTGGGTTTGAAGTTAGCCAACCCGCCCAACCAAAAGGAGAAGAATTAACCTTTGGACTTGGGTGAAGATCCCCTCAGCTGTGAACTACTGCAATCCTGACTTCTCTCAGATCAACCTCTTTTCATGTGGCCTGCTGGTTTACTGCTCAATTGTTCATTCACTGATTCAAATGGAAGACTTTTATACCACATGACCTACAGAAGCTGCTTCACACCCATTCAGCCTTCAGATGTTACAATACATAGCATTACCCTATGTATATCATCCAGAGCTGTAGTCACACATGTTAGGAGCAGCTAAGGATGGGTTTCAGTGTGATGTGTCAATATTTTTAGGCCCCTGGTTCACACAACACACACTGGAGTTATTGTCTCTTGGGTTTGACCAAGCCATTACGACTGCCAGACTAAAAATGGAGTAAAGTCTCTGGAGGTCAGCGAAATGTTAGCAGAAGAATTTGTGGATTGTTGCTGATTTTCTCAGCCCTGTCAGCCTTGAATTTTTTTTAAAATAGATTAAATATAACAAATGGCTTCATGCCTGTGTATGATTGAATATGATGAGTGTTTTTATGGTATTGTCTGTTGACTTTTTTATGTTTACTCAGACTTTGTTGCTTTGACTTGCGTCAAAATAATTTTGCTCATGTTTTGTCTTTATCAGGGATGCTTCTCAAAGATGGCAGCCTGCACCTGGTTCAAAGGCAGCCATGTTGGTGAAGGTGAACAGCATGAGCCGTAACCAGCCCAGCCCATCTCAGCAGCATCTCCAGCACACAAGCAAAGCCAACACCTTCACCCTGCACCCCTCCAGCAACAAGGCCCAAGGAGGACACTTAAGCTCCAACCAGGGATATAAAACTGCTCCATCTGGAAAAATGGCAGCTGACGCACGTCAGGCCCATCACCTGAGAAAAGCTAGCAATGGCAGCTTCTGTTTGGTGACATCAGACAGTAGCCACCCCAGTCCGCTCCTTCACAGGTCACAGACCAGTACCCCACGCCCCATCTCTCCACAGTATGGTTGCACTGCCCCAATCTATGATGAGCCAGTTTCAGACTGTCCCATATATGATGAACCCCCTATAGACATGGAGGTAGAGGGGGCGCACCTATACAACGGACAACCTCTGTCTCGACTGACACCTACCCATAGCCTCCAGAAGCCCAGACACCCCCAACCCCCTGGTCCGTCTCATTCAGGGTCCAGGCACAGGAGGAATCCCTCTGCATCTGACTACAGCCCAGCTGGTCTGGAGTGCATCAAGCACATGGTCAATGTGGACCCCAAACAGGGGCTCCTATCTGGCTCTCCCGTACCCACACGTACCCCTTCCCCTACCTCCAGGCAGGATCCTGTCTTGACCCAGCCTCAGCCACATCCCCAGCCCCAGGCCCACTCTTTGCCCCAGCTCCGAGGCCAGTTGAGAGACAGAGAGCCGGGGACCCCAGGCCCAAGCACACTGGACAAGAAACAAAACTGGCGGGTCCTGGAGGCCACTGTGCAGCGCGCCATGGAGGCACGACACAGCAGGCAAAGCAGCCAGGCATCGCAGGATTTCCCCTCATCAACACCGCAGGCCACAGCAAACTATCAAGACTCTGGTTACTCCACTGGCCCCTCCCCAAGTCTGAGAAGAAAGAGCAGGAGGAGGGTTGGAGCCGGTGGTGGCGCAGGAGGCAGGCCGGGGTCAGTAGGCAGCAGTGGGGAGCTGTGCGCCCTTAATGAGAGGCTAATGGCCGAGATGAGGGAAGTGGTGAGTCGTTCCAACACCATGAGGGAAGTGAGAGCAGGACTGGACCCAGAGATGGGGGAGAGGGTTGTCATTCCGCGAACACGCTCCCCCGCTGACTCACTCCGGTGGTATGGAGGAGGGGGAGGGGTTTCAGCAGGCAGGTGTGCATCACGAGAAGACCTCACTGGGGCTCCCCGGTCACTAAATAGGGCTGGTAACCATGGCAACCCTGCCCTGACACCTCTGGAGATACCAGGGAGGCAAAAAAGGACATATGAAAAGGTGGACACCCTGGAGATGAGCATCAACAGCCAGGCCAGCCTTTCCTCACCAGAGACCCCAGGACCACCTTCCCAGGTCACTGTGTGTGTGTGTGTGTGTGTGTGTGTGTGTGTGTGTGTGTGTGTGTGTGTGTGTGTGTGTGTGTGTGTGTGTGTGTGTGTGTGTGTGGCAAAGAGCCTGAGAGCATGACTTAACAAGTTATATTGTTAATAACAAAACAGAGAGAGAATAGATCATAGCCAATCCAAGATTACGATACTTGCCTGTCTGATTATGAGCTCAGTTGTGTCTGTGTTGTTGTGTGGTCTGTTTACCTCAGCAGGTTTTCTTGGATTCAGCTTTGTTTGGTCTGGAAGTGCTCTGATTGCTGATGTCTCTCCAGATTCACTATCAGATTAGAAAATAATTCATTCTCACTGTGTCAGATGAGGCCGGGTCAATGCCTGAGTAAAGCATCTGCATATTATGGGAATTTTTTACTGCTGTCTTTGTATCGTAGATTGTCTAGTCCTGAGGGAGCTGTGAGTGGAAGAATGGACATGTCCACTTCAATGAACGTGAAGATTGTTTGGCTGAGCAGAAATATTCCTCTCACTATTGGGGCAGATCAGATTTTGTTGTATTTTGACTTACTTTGCAAAGCACTAAAATACAAATAGACACATGTGGATGGACCGTGGTTTATCTTGACGTCAAGGATCCTTACAAAAGGTGCACATGATTGAAGATGAAAGAGCTATTTGACTTCTGAACACAGTTATATAAGTAGCAGCATGTGGAGCCCATTCCAAGTTCTGTTATTTCTAATCTCCAAATCCCCTCTTGCAACAGAACACACCCCATGCCTCCGTACATTATAGTGCTGTTTTCAGAAGCAGTCCCACTGCACCTCTGCAACTATGAATGTTTGATTCAACAGGGAGCTCTGGGATCAAAAGTGTGAGGCTAATCTGTCTCTTTGAAAGGAACACAAACCATTTTGTGAGTAATGCCTCTTACATTCCAATCTTGGAAGCGTAAATGTCCCCAGGACATTAGACAGTGGGCAGGCAAGGCTCCGCTGACTATAATGGCCACAGTCCCAGCATTACCTGTCATCCTCTTACCACCGTCCATCTGCCATGCACTGCAGGTACTGTATACTCATATGCCAGCTCTGTGCTTGGGCATCTGGGGACCATGCCAGACCAGAGTGATTCAGGACATGGCTTCCCTTGGTCAGGAAGGAGAGCCGCTGTGGCCCATATGGCCAAGGCTTGGCAGGGATGAAGGGGAAGGGGGGGGCAGGCTGGTACCAAGGTTTATTGGTACCAGTGTAGTTTTAGCATGTTAGACAACAGCCAAGGAAAACTGAGCAGGCCCCCTAAGCCTGTCCTGGAATGTTCTTCAGACCTGCTGTTATATCACTCACACACTCAAAGATTATGGCTTGCTATGTATGAGCAGCTCTACATTTTCCATATTTGTTCTTGCTGAAAGACCTTTAAACTAACTTCAAAGGATGCACTGAAACTCTGACCATTTCCACAAAGAGCACGAATAATTTATGTTTATGTTAAGCTGAGAGCGTTTTCCGCCGTTCCACTGTTGTGTCCCAACCTGTAGTAAAACTAAATTGCCACCCTGTGGTGGCGCATCTGTAAGATATCTGTGTAATTTACCGAAAGTACAAGTTGTACAGTATATATCCCATTCCTTAGTTAAGCATGTTCTTTGTTGCATTTGATCTTATGGCACTGACCTATGTCACTCACCCAAACATCAGCTCAGTATGACTGTATCGACTCTCTGCCAAAGCCAAACCTCAGATCTGCTCCATTTGATTGAGAAACCAAAATCTAAAGTCCAGCTTGTCTGGCACTCTTCAGCTATATATTAAATCAGGGTCTCATTGGAAAGATGCATTTTGTTTTATGTTCCATTAGTAAATTTCAGCTTTGATTCTGGCTTGAGTTTCGTGTTGTTCCTGGCTGTTTACAGAGTATATCTGGATTACTGGCTTTCTCTCTTAAGGGAGCTGAGGTGTGCGCTGTGGTCATAAACTCCACCGCAGGGATCACAGGGAGGTCTTGTGTAGAGCGTAACTTTGGTTTTCCAGAGGAAGTGAGCCTGGTATAGGGAGGGATGGGGTAAGGAAGGATTGTTATGCCACTGTCTGCTCACCTGCTGCTGAGACCAAGGTTCGTGAGGATTTGGGGAGATTTTTTCCCGGTACAATTCTTTTCTGGCATTAGGAAATTAATGTGCAGATCCAGCAACAATTTCCCCTCGAGCCCCAGCACTGCAGAGTACAGTGGGCGGACGGCAGCTCAGCTCGAAGACTCTGCAGCTACACACACACACACACACACACACACACACACACACACACACACGCTCACACACACAGAGTTTGTACCTCTGCTGCATTCTTGCCTCACCCCCTCTGTCTCCTCTTCTTCTACCCTCCCTCCTACTCTTCCTCTGTACAACTCCTCTTCTCTATCTCATGTCTACCTCTTGTTCCCCTGTAGGCGGGCACCCTAGAGCTGCAGGCTCAGTTGGAGAGCCGAAAGAAAGGCATGGTAGATGGGCGGACCGCTTCCCTGGGCCCCCACCGCCCTGCCAACCATGACAGCAGAGAGGGAGGTGATGGGGCAGGAGGAAGAGCAGGAGGATCCTCCTACCAGCTCTCTTACGCCACCCTGCGGCAGCCCCCACCTCCCGACATGGGCATGGAGGACTGGGCCAGCAAGCATCTCAACATGCACACACAAGGCCTGTTCCGTCGCCGAGTCTCCATCGCCAACATGCTGTCGTGGAACCGTGGATCCATCAAAAAGCCCATGCTTGTCACCAGCAACCGAGCTGTCAGGAAGGAGGCCTGCGAGATGTTCAAGCTGGTGCAGGCCTACATGGGAGACAGGCCTTCACGTTTGGACCGCCGTCACTGCGCCCTACTCATTGTCACCAAGTGCTGGGACATGCCGGGGCTGCGGGACGAGCTGTACGTGCAGCTGGTGAGGCAGACCACGGGCAATGCCAGCCCCAGAAGCTTGGCGGCAGGCTGGGAGCTGATGGCTGTCAGCTTGGCCTTCTTTGCCCCCTCGCCCAAGTTCCGCTGCTACCTGGAGGGCTACATCCAGAGACACACGGAGCCCACCAGCGACAAGAAATGTGAGTCTCAGACTGAGCAACAGGGTGGGTCACCTTTCTTTCTTCTGTACCTCCCTGTGTTGTCTGATCATCAGCATTGATTATGTAGGCCAGAAAGATATCCCTTTTTTAATTATCCTCTCTATTATTCTGTAGAATTATAATTTAATTTAGTCAGTATGATCATCATGATAAAAAGTACATTATTGTTTTTAATAAGTCCAATAATTTGATTTTCGGCCTTGTGTTTATCTAACTGATCACCAGAAATTTGACCTTTTCTTCTTTCTCTGTTTCATAGTGACTCAGTTCATATTGGAACAGCAGGAACTAAAGCTGAAGAAGAATTCAAAGTCCAGAAAGAAGCGAAAACAGAACACAGAGGAGGAAGAAGGTAAAACTACTGTTCATTTACCTGCTCTTCAGTCCAAAATGTTGCTTTAAAGGAGCTATTTGTAAGTTTTGCTATTGTAATTGCCAACATTAGCATTACCAGCTGTTTACTTAACATTTTAGAAGAAACAGCATCAAACTTCATTCCTTTACTTGCCAAGAGCTGTCTCCAGTGGCAGAAAGCAATCTGCTTGTTTTGCTTCTATTTCTATCACTTCTACTGAAGTTACCTTTCTAACCAGCTAGCTCTGGTCCAGCCATACTGTCTAGTCACTTTCCAGTACCAAGTCACTGTGGTGTCAGTCTGCTCCGACGAAGTAGTGCTTCTCAGAAGGTGTATTATAACCTTTTGTATCATAAACGCAACGATGGCTGAAGCTCTCACCATGACTGGTAAGTAAACACCTGTTAATGCTAACATTGGCAATGTAGCAATAGCAAAACTTACAAATAGCTCCTTTTATGAACATTGGAGCCTCTTTATTTCCAATTTGTACAAGTGTATCTGTTGACAGAGCATGAAGTAGGTAGGGGAGGGAGTCTCAAAGATGTTTTTCTACTCTCTTTAAAAGCTAGAGTCTGTAAGCTACACAAGCCATTACAAATCAGACATATTGCTCCCTGTAGAGTGACCGGTCTGACTGGGATGGAAAATTCAGCACTGTGCAGTTTGTCAGATGAGTACATGCTGATGTACTTGCAGACACAATGAATGGATTTCACAGAAAGTTGAACTGAAAAAAACATGTAGGATGAGAATGTCAGAAGGTTCTGTACGCATACAATGGACCACACTGTGAATCATATTAGCGGTCTCTCTAGCCACTTGCATGTCAGGCTGCCATTTAAGAGGATACCTACTCATAGGCACGTGCCCTCATTAGAGCAGACCACACTGCCAGCTCTGATGATGATGTCACCAGAGAGGAACCCAATCGTCTCACAGTAGACACCACAGCAGCGGCCTCACACATTGTACTTGAGTGACTCAGACTCAGTGCTTTATGCTGGAAATACTCCAACTGACTAGGAGGTCACAGAGAAAGCCTACTGAACATTTCTGACTAACTGTAAAAGTCTTTAGAGGGAGGAATCTTGATGAAAGCCAACAACAAGAAAAAAAGGTCTCATATGTCCCAAAACAGCATAATGAAAGCTGCTGTTTTCTTGACGGATGGAGGAGCTGGAACACGTACATTGTGTCTGACCAGAGCAACAAGCAGCTGCAAGCAGCAGGAGTGGGAGTCACATGTGGGAACTGAACCTCTTGTCAGGCCAGACCTGGCCTATGCTCAGAAACTGACTTCTTGGGGCTTGCGGTGGGTTGGTTTCAACCAGCACTTGGTTGGCTTGGATGAGCATCTCATAAACAATAACCAGGATATGACTGAAGTTGTCTCCTCAACATCCTTTAATGGCTTTGTGTTTTTGTTGTTAAGTTTAGCTGCAGCCCATGTGTAGACAGGTGTCATGCCGTTCTCTGCCTGGTACAGTACACTCAAGCTCCTAATGAGCTCATATTTCTCCTGGGCTTTGGTTGCTCGGATGTTGTTGTTGTTTTCATGCCTTCAAACTTGATGTAAATATAGACGACCAGTTTGTCCAATCCCTTTTCACACCGCAGCAAGGGGCTCTGCACTCTTGCTTTTCTCCTAGTAAGTTACAGCCTCTGTGGTGGGAGCCCTGGGAAAAAAGCCTGTCTTTGCCAAGATCAAGGGCAAATTATTGGTATGATCTCTCTAATTAGATGTAATTATAGTCAAACTCGGTCAGTTTAGCAGAAGTCGTGAGCGTGTGTGGGAGTCACCTGTTTGCTATAAATCTTGGGGCTTTGGCTGTAGAGAACATGCTGGAAAGTGTTTGTTACTTTTTGAAATCCCATCAGTAAGTTTGTCCATCTGGCCCTGGTTCAGGTGTCTGATACAGTGGAGTTTCTGGGAACAGGAATGGACCCCATGAGATCTTAGTGTTTGGTGTGAACTAGAAATGAAAGATGGCGATGTGTCCTTTTTATGAGCGCACACGATGACCTAACAGGCAAGGCTTTCTGTTTGCTTTTAGTGTGGGTACGAGAAGTGCACAGAATTTCTAGGGATTTTTTCCGGGACATCAGGTTCTTCTGCTGCCTGAGTCTCTTGAGGTACATCCTGCCTCCTCTAATATAGTTCACTTGTGACATAGATCTGGGCCCTACAGTAGCTACATAGGTCAGGGACAGCAGACAGGGAGCCTCTGTGTTTCTCATTTGCTCCCGAGGCCTTTATGTGTGTGTACGCAGATGAATCACCTGAACGTTGGATGTGTAGGCTGGATCCTGTCTCTAAAGCTTTTGTTCAACAGCAGTAAATCTTCCCTCAGTCTGACAGTTTAGCCGGGCCTGCTCTAATCCCCATATGCTAGAATCACACTGTCAACATGTCTCTCCAATTACCACTGCCAGCCTCTCATACTCTATTTGACAACTGTGGGAAAAAAACACTGCTTGTTCTGTTTGTGGGAAAGAATTGGAATAATTTATTATTTTGTGTGTTCAGTAATACCTGATGGTAAAGGGTTTCATTTAGGGTCTTTGAGGATATATCAAGGGTGTGCATATTGTTTCTTGTGAGGTTGGGTTTCATTGTTCCTCAGTCCTGAATTTGCCTCTTGTGTCACCTTACAGGCTTGCCTATCAGCACATATGCCAAGTTCTGCCATCGGAAACTGCAGAAGGTGGCTATCACTGGTGGCAAAAAGGTGAGTGAGAAGAATTAAAAAAAAAAAAAAAAAAAGAGTGAAGCTATAGATGTTGCATTTACATGCAATCAAAATATTTCATGTCCATATCATAAAAATAGGACATATCTGTATGAAAGTAGTGATTCGCATCTGAGTCATCCTAGATACTGTCACAGAGGGAGACATAATTACAGGCCCACTGGCACAGTCACAGGCAGAGACATAAACATGGACCCAGTCATGGCAGCACAGCTGCAGACACAGCCATGATTAGTATCATAGTCCCTGACATACCCAGGCAGTAAATCTCCTCTTTTCTTACCTCTCGCCCCTCCAGGGACTACGGAAGCCCACCTTGGAGGAGATCGACCACAGTAGGCGGGCCATCATCACCCCCTCCCTGTTTGGCAGTTCTCTGGAAGAGGTGATGGAGAGGCAAAGTGAGCTCTTCCCAGACAGGAAACTGCCCTGGGTGCAGGTTCAGCTTTCCCAGTATGTCCTGGCTCTGGGTGGGGCTCAGACAGAGGGCATCTTCAGGTGAGACAGACCCATCTGAGCCAATTACATGCCTCGGCTTGAGCTGTGTGAGAGATGGGGATCCTAGGAAATTAGAAGGGGATCTTATGTACTGCGTGTGTGTGTGCTGTATTGTATGTATAGTGTATATAAACAAGTGTGTGTGGTCTCCTGCATCCCCTTATTTCAAAGTAGGCTCTCTCTGTGTACAGTACACAGAACAGACAGCAGAACAAACAAGGTCCTGCATTGCTCCTGAGACCAGCTCCGTTTAATTTGATACTTCATAATATGTGTTTACATTACTGCTCAAGCTTAAAAGCACGTGGGAGCTTCACAACCATGTGTTTGTGGAGGGCTTTCTCTAACAAATTTCACTCTTTAACATCTTGACTTGTTTAGAAAACTGTTCCTTTTCGTCAAACGTAGTATACACGGATCTCCCTGTGAAACCCCACTCCCACAAAGGGACTTTCCTGAGTGTTATTTAGTTACATTATGTTTGCTCTGGTTTTGTTTTGTTCTAAAGAGGCACTGCAAACAAAGAACAGAGTATTTTCAGTCACCAAGCCACATTTGAAGCCAATTGGGTGTGCACTTGTAATGGATTTGCCACAGGGCATGGAGAACGTTTAATGATAGAAGAAGAGGTCCCTCTTGTGGCCACTGAGTGTAACTGACGTGCTGTGTTTTATCCTCAGAGTGCCTGGAGACATTGATGAAGTGAACGCACTGAAGCTTCAAGTAGACCAGTGGAGGATCCCAGAGAATCTCTCTGACCCCAATGTTCCTGGTGAGGGAAAGATGTGTTTTATGTCACTCATATGTTTTTGTGTTTCTGCATGTGTGGTGTTTGAATATGTGAATAAAAGAGTGTGCTCATATTGCTCAGCCTCTCTGATGAAGCTATGGTATCGGGAGTTGGAGGAACCGCTCATCCCCATGAATTTCTACAAGCAGTGCGTCAGTAACTGTGACGACCCAGTGGCGGCAATCGCTGTGGTGCAGTCTTTGCCTGAGCTCAACAGACTGGTGCTCTGCTACTTCATCCACTTCCTGCAGGTAACCACCATGTCTCTATAGATTTACAGTCCTCTCAAACACAGCTCTACCATGCTCCCTATTCCACTAACACAATTATGACTATCGTACAACGATCTTTTTTGGCACTCTCTTTTTCTTATTTTACTTTTCCCTTAAGTTTGTTTTTAATGAAGCACCATGTGACCTTTGTCACAGAAACAGAAATTATATTGTATTCAGCCCTGAAAATAAGGTAATTATTGCCAACTAAAACTAATACAATAATACCTCAATCATCAAAGAACAAAAAATAAAAACACAAAAATGGTTTATATACTTCAAAAATAAAATGTCAAATTATTTTAGTTTAGTTTTAATCTTTTTAATTTCTTGTTTAATGCCATATGGTGTTTTAAAATGGGTGCTCTGTTTCTGGCTGTTTTTACTGACTGGATGAAAATTAATAATGAAGATTTTTATTTAGTTATTTTTATACAAAATAAAAGCTCAGTTCAAACTAAAACTTACATTGAAAACAAACCTCAACTAAAAACTGAAAATGAAAAGTATTAATCGTTTGATCTTTTTATGTAACTGAAAGTGACTCATGTGTTACTCACTGCAGGTCAAAGGTCTGTCTGTACACTCAGCCTTGCTCACGGGTTCCTCTCCTTATGTCCTGATTATCTGTAGGTATTCGCTCAGCCATCGAACGTGGCTATAACGAAGATGGATGTGAACAACCTGGCCATGGTGATGGCCCCCAACTGCCTCAGATGCCAATCCGACGATCCACGAATCATCTTTGAGAACACACGCAAGGAGATGTCCTTCCTGAGGATGCTCATTGTTCACCTGGACACCAGTTTCGTTGAAGGGGTGGTATAGACACCAGCCCCTTTTACACAGCCAGTTCAAGGCAGGAATGTTGCGTCTTTATTCCGCCTCGCCGTTCTGTATAAAAGGTACAAACATGGAATAAGGGGGGAATTGTTGTTCCGCCTTTATGCTGGGTGTGGAGGTAGTCACAGAGCCGTATCCACGTCTGTGTCAAAGGAAGAGCCGGCACTGAAGGACAGACACCAACACTGTTGTGTTACACGTCACCCTTCAGATTGCGGCTCACCGCCATGCTATCTAGAATCATACACTGGGGCAGCATTGTGCCGGCTTTGGTTGGTTCATTGTAAACAAGCAAAGGCAGCATAATGAGGAGTCTTCTTAACGGCAATATAGCTGGATCTCTGTTTAAAAGGGGCTACTGTAAACCACCTCACGTTCTGGATCAGCCCTCCAGCATCTCCAGTTACACATTTACAATCATGCATAAACACTGTCTCTGCTCAGACCACACTGGAAACTCTCAAGGTAACATATTACACTTCTTACAACACAAGTGGTGTGAAATCAGCTTGGACTTTGGGCCAAAATGGCCCCTGCTTTGTTGCTGAGAGACAATACACATCACCTGGGCTTTCACTGTGTTTTTTAATACAAAGATCCACAGTGACGGTTCACTTTAATGACTATGTTTTCTAACTGCTGCATGTGAAAACAGATTTACTGGTTCTTTTCTTACTCAATGGGTAGTATTACAGTCACATTGGACAACTGGGCTGTGTAAAGTGAGAGTCTTACAGTATTTACTTCAGAAGTATTCACTTGCACAAAAACACTTAAGGCAGCAGTGTTGACGCTGTGCTTTTTTTTTTTTTGGTTTCATTCAAGTGTGTGTGTGTGACTGTCAGAGAGTGAACAAAAGACACAGCCTTCTTCTATCATGTACAGAAGATATGAAAATATGAAAAGTAAAAGAACTCTTGTAATCGTGTCTTATTAATAAGCTTGCCTGTGCTGTTTTGAGTAGTCGTGCTGATAGCTGGCCTCCTCGTATTTCATTTTACGAGACACAAGAAGCCGTGCTGCCACAACTATTTTGACAAGAGTACAGAGTCTTTGTTTCAAAGCACAAACTGGAAGGATGTGCGGAAAGCACTTTGTAATTGTTGGTGGCAATTTTCTTGGAACTTGGAAGTGCTTTGATTTTCTGACTAAACACTCAACTGAAGCCTGACAAGAGTGTTGTAATTAGACTTTATGTCATAGTGATGTGGGAGGCTGGTTATTCAACTGACACTCTTTCTCTATTATCTATAAAAAGTCTTTAAATTGGAATTGTGTTCTCTTTTGTTTGTGGTGTGTATGTTTTTTTGGCTCAGGTCGTTTGATAAAACGGGTGTTGGTTGTGATAACTGTACAAGGCCACCCTCACAAACACTCACATTTGATTAATCTAGCGCAAACCCCTGTACTGAGAATGGAGTATCTTTTAACTGTCAAGCACTATGAGAATGTAGATTAAGCTCTTTGTGTCCCCTCTCAGGCTTTGCCGATGTAAATAAATTCAGTGTGTAAATAGTATTAACTCTCAAGTGTATTCTAATGATCCAGGTTAAGGGTGAAGTTAAATGTGGCTGTAAAAAGCAATAAAAACGTGTTTTTGTAATTAACTGTTCATTTTTCTGCTGTAACCACCTGCCTTTTGAACACAGGACTGATTCAAACCACTTTCCATGTATGTATATGTGTGTTTGCATACCTTCTTGTTAAAATATGGAATGACTGTCCATAAATAAAGGTTTGTTCAATTGTAGATTGGATGCCTCGTGTTTATTTTTTGGACAATCCTGCCTTTATTTTGATTGTGGATAGCAGAGAGGAGACAGGAAATGAGAGGAGGGACAACATGCAACAAAGACCTCCGGCAGGAAACTGGAAACTACATGGTCAATGTCATGAAATTGGTCACTGGAGAACATTTAAATCTCTTCTTGTGAAGAATTAATTCTGAATTTACAGTACTTGGTATGATAAAATAAATACTGAGACACTTCATGCATTAATTGATTAATAGAATGTTTATCTACAAAATAAACTTAACAAACAAAGAAGGTGAGACGTTTAATTTCTTGTTTATTCTCCTAACCACTTAAATCATTTTGATTTTGATCTAAAATGTCAGGTGAAAATTAAAGATGTTCTAAGGGATTTCCGAATTGTTTTTGCATTTACATGTAAAGGATTGTTATGATTTTGATTTTGTTTTTGTTTATTGTTTGTGTTATGTTATGTTCTTGTTTATGCTGTATGTTTTTGTTCAATGTATTATGTGCACAGTTTAAGGGGTTTATATAGGCTAAATACCCTAGGCTTAAAATACCCCAAAAGGCTATCCCGTCATTTGTTCCTTAAAATATGTTAAATTTTTCAATTAAGGTCAGAGGATCACCTCAAATACTGAGAAAATGTTTGTATAAATTAGTGGACTGTAACATATTAACATATTTTTAATGAATTAAAAGCACAGTTTATAGGGTTTTCAAAGGTAAATGAACAAACATAAGAAACCTGTCTCTGAAGTTTCACCTTAAATGAAAAGTTAAGTTTGTCTTAATCTAGAAAACAATTTAGAAAGCTAACCCTAACCCGGAACTCTGCATGTAATCCAGTACAAATAATTTAATATGGTACTATCTATTCAATTATCAATGCAACAATCCCCTTAAAATTTCAGTGACATGCCATAATTAGATTATTATCAATGGTTATATAAATGGAATTTGGAATGGAGTTTTCAGACTGTTAGTGTTCCATGAAAGCAGAAGCAATTNTATGGAAAATTAAGGGATTAATTTTATGGAGGTTCTGTCTGGGATGTCTTTTTTACATAATATAATTTAAATGTTTTCAGACTGTTAGTGTTCCATGAAAGCAGAAGCAATTACCCTATATTTCTCAATCTATCAGTCCTGCTGGTCACGGTGATGGCCCCCAACTGCCTCAGATGCAGATCCGACGGGATATTTCTTAAAAAGGCCCTTTTAAAGGATTTGCAATGTGTTACACAATGACAAACAGACAGTAAGAAACTGTTGTACAGTGAGACTGTCATGGTTTGCTATGGCAGACACCTTTTGTTAGTTTTGTTTGGACTTTTTGCACTTCCTGTTTTATTTTATACTTGGTTTCCTTGTGTGTCTCAGTGTTTTGCTCCCTGTCGTGGTCCTGTTTTCTGTGTGGTGATTGTCTGCCCCGCCCTAATGTGTTTCACCTGTGTTCAATCACCCTTGCCTCCCTTGTCTATATAGTCTTTGTGCTCCCCTTTGTCTGGGTCGGTTTGTCACTGTTGTCATTGTTGTCTCTGGGTTTGTCCTTCACGTCTGTTTATTTCTGGATCTTCCTCAAGTTGTTCAAGTCTGGTTTGTCTTCAGTCCGTTCATGTTACCTGTTGTCATCCCCTGTGGTTCCCTGTGCGTGTGTTAGTTTAATAAACCTGTCTGCACCGTCTCCCATGTGTTGGCTGCATTTGGGTCCAGCTCTTACCCCTCAAACCCTGACAAGCCCTTACAGTTGTGACAGAGACCAAGAATGGTATCAAGCCTATAAGAGGGAAATCCTGACCTCTACATGCTGAACCCAAGTGGACATCCGAACAACTTTTGGCAGCTTCCATGAAAAAACTAAAAGATTTCAACTAAGACATAGAAGATGGAGAATATGTCTTGCTCTATCTTCATGGGTCTGAGATAAAAAAAAAAAACCCTGGGACTGACATAGCCTTTACCATTGAACACAAGAGGCCATTGGAGAGTCTTAACAAAGGATCACACTGTACACCTACGCCCTTGAGGCCTTATTGTCAAAGGACAAGTACTGAAAAACAGTATGTATGTACATGTAAAAAATCTACTGAAAATTCTTTTTGTGAGTCTTTTCATTAGGGTGCACGGGTGCTGGAGGGTATAGCATAAGTGTCAAATACGCAGTATATACATACTATAGAGTATGTTCAATATATAAATGAGTCACAGTGTTTCTTTCTAATCTGACAGTACTGTTCTCATTCTGGCCGCCAGACAGAATTCAAAACAAATAGACCACTGTTTAAAAATGGATGAATAGTCACAGCTTTAGTAATTGTAACGTAATGTGCTCTGTAGGTAAATAGTTCATTTTGTTTGTGGAATATTGTTCATACTATAGCGGATATATTTATTTCGGCTGATGCCTTACTTTAACCTAGAATCACATGTATATAAACCTGTAAGTGATGGTTCATAATACACTAATGTGTATTATGAACACAGACAGGACATTTTAAGTGTTTATTAATTGACAGTATTTGTCAACAATTATAACATCTTTGAAGACATATTTTACATTATTGCAGCTGTGTTTGGCTATATTTTCATTCATTTAATTTCCCACCAGAGGAGTGATAGTTGATGAAAAATACATTAATGAACTATCTGCCTACCACCATTTCTTAAATGTGTGTATACTAATAAATACCAAATAAGGGGGGCTTGAACGTGGAAATCTTCCAGTAGTTGTTCACATATCCCCCATGCTGTGCACTTTTTGACTTATAGAATTACAGCAACTGTCAATCTTTATTTTTTGTAGGTTCGGGGAGGGACAAGCAACACCCTAGAGCTGCATCCTTTACTCCTCTTCTCATTCCTGTGCCACACTGGAACAAAGCTGACAGCTTATGCTGTGGAGAACATCTTTCATGTGCAGTTCAGTTCACCTGGTTGCACGAACTGTTCTACATAGAAGGTTTTGACTGTTATATAATTATAAGAACGGTGTGGAGAATTATCACTGCAACAAACATTGATCTATAAAGTAGAAGTTACATCAGCTCAAGAAACCTTCAATTAAGACCATTTTTTCCTAAGTATTGTTACACACAAAGGGATAAATCCAGAATCTCATACAGTGTGGTCCATAACAATTTAAACAAATATGAGGGTTCCATTGTTTTGCCACATGTGGTTTTGCAAAAATGACAAACCACCTCCATCTAACAAATAAACCCAGGTTTAGGGCAGAGTTAACTTTTTTATCCAAATGTTGCAAATGTGCCATTTTATGTTCCTGCCACAGTTGAAATGCAGGGATGTTCTTATAGCTGAGAAGTTTTAACTTGCACTTCATGTTATTGTTAAACATTGCAAGCCACTCCGTTAAACAAGACATGCTCATGTTAATATTTTGATTGTACTTTTGATACAATTCTGAAGAACTAGCCTATGTTAGAGTTTTATTTTGACAAGTGACAGTTTTCTTTAAAGACCAAAGATTTTTGTGAGTACAGGAATGCATGATATATTGTTTTGCACAACTGAAGAGTTTGAGTTACACACAGAGCTTTAACCTTGTGTTTACTAAATCACTGACGCTGAGAAAAACATTGGTGTAAAATCCAGAGAACAAATAAACTTGTGCTTCCAGAAGCATGACGGTAAACAGTTATTTACATTATACTGTCTATATGAGTAGAATAGAGATTATATAACAAAAACTCTTCATAGTGTTTAAAGGACTTTCACAGGATCCCCAAAATCAATGCCCTAGATAGATAGATAGATAGATAGATAGATAGATAGATACTTTATTTATCCACTAGGGGAAATTCATGTAAAGAAACATGACTATGTTTGAGAGGATTTATACTGTAAATGCATGATTTATTATACAATACTTTATAGGAAATACATTATTTTGTGACTTCACTGAGTAGGCCTAACCTTATTTCTTCAGGGACAGACAGTACACATATAGGGAAAGTTTTCTGCAAATCAAGGTATGTGCATCAGTGTGGAACTGTAACATATAAATTCATCACATTAAGGCATTTTTACCAGCCTGAAATCCACAACTGTTCAATTGAGTTGGTCTTGGTTTCCTTCTACTACATCCTGTAAACAATATGCTTTGGATGGACAATGGGTGGTGCTATATGCCCAGTCATCTGTACAAAGGTGTGAGCAATGACTTATAACTTGTTCAGGGCCTCTCACTTGCTTGATCCAAATGTATTCATATGGAAAAATGGTATGTTCTGATGGTGGCCTCCATTTGATTCATGTATATGCTCACAAAAGGTTTGTATTGCCTCTGCCTTAACTTCTTAATTGAGGTCAATTTATAATGGATTTAGATGTGCTTCGTTTCACAACTTTGAGCTGTTTAACAGTCTATGAAAAATACTTAAAGATAATATTTAAAAAATAACACATTTTGGCATTTTTCAGGAGATAAAGGGGCTTATCGGAATACATGACGGTTCGGGTCCGTTGTACGCGCATGCGCATTGTAGCGCCACACAGCCCGCGCCGGTGGTGAATGCAACTGGGAGAAATTCAACTGCGTGATCTGGAGCAGACAGGCGGAGGCGGCGGTGCCTGCACTGTAAAGGGATTACACTGCACATTTTACACCCAACCGGACAAAGAGTGATCGGAGAACAGGTAAGAAGCACAATTCGTATCCTCCCCTCGCATTTCAGAGTTTATAACCCCCAATGAAATCGTGAATGTGGCCCGTTTGGTGGATGCATCAACAGCGTAGATGGTGCGATGCCGCATGTCGGCTTTTTGAGTTCAAAACAAACGTGACGAAGTAGGTAATAAAATGTTATGTTTGTACATTTCGCTGTTCTGTTTGTGCAGCTACCGGTATGTTTCTTGGTCGCCGTGGGATTTTTCACTCGGGGCTTTTAAATGGCTCCGTGTTTTTTCAGTTGGGGAAGTTTAATGCTTTACATTTCCACGCTGCTCGTTCTCAACAGGAAAAGTATGAAAAAGTAGGCCTAGCGCGAGGCCCAGACGAGCTCGGTGAGTGACAGCCGCATGGCCAATCGGATGCGAGTATCCCGCCCCCGTGGGTTTTTTCGACCAGTCGTACTTACCCAAGTCAGTGACGTGGATAGCCGTTTCTCTTGCGCTACGCCCACTGGTTATAAAACACCGGACAATAAAGTGTCAGTAGCGGTAGAAGTGGTCAACAATAGATTACCCGGATCAACGTGAGGCAACATGTTGTCGTCGTGTTTTCTGTGATAAATCACTGATATATGTGAACAGTAGCGACTGAGTGCTTGAAACAAATTATAACAATGTGGGGTACCGTTTTCTCCATTTATAACAGTAAAATATCGACCTACAATTAAACGAATCGTTACAAAATGTGTCTTGTAGCCTCACGTTTAAACGGCCGATTACTATCCGTTTCCTGACTGCGGATAGTGCCATCACCAACTCGGTGTGCGCCCTGCCTGTGTCGCCGTCGTCTGTCTGGCTCTCTGCAGGCCGTTAAAATACCAAATTTCACGTTTAATGTCGTATTTTACTGAATAGGATGTTGTTCGGTCTTGGATGTCGCGCTCGGCATCTTCATGCAAAAGACGGATGAACCTAAAGGTGTCTTTACCATTGTCTCCTATTGTGTCTATTCGTGAAATCGGCTGACCAGAAAACACGTGGGCCGAGTAGTGTGAAGATATCCGGTTTGTGGGTTTCACTGAGAGCCAATAACTCCACTATGGTGAACCGAGTCAACCCGGAAAAAAAGTAAGGCGTTGTGATATATAATGTAAATCTTTTAGCCTTTAATAAAGGGTGTCGACATCAGTCCGGCCGTTGTGATTTGTATGTCTGTCAAAAGAGGCTCTGTCGTGGGGGGGGGGGGCTATTTTCTGTTAAAACAAAAAGCCAAGCCTTTTATTATGGCCGAAGGGCTGAACATCTCCCGTCGACTACGGCCTGTATTTGATGTGATACATAGACAAGATCCCAATGAAAGATGGATGTGCTGTTAAATCAGTCAAGTTATCCTGGTGCATAACTGCCTCCTTACTGTACTAGTGGGTGCTTACCACCCACCTTAGCATAGTGAAAGCTATGCTATGTTAGCTTAGTCACTGTTGTACCTTCTCTCATTGGGCCTTCTTGATAGGGAATTGAAGAGCACTGAAATTAAATAATGCTTATTTTTATTTATTTACTCCCATGAGCAGTGTGAGTTCGTTCCCAGATC
This sequence comes from Seriola dumerili, assembly GCF_002260705.1. Classification (NCBI taxonomy): domain Eukaryota; kingdom Metazoa; phylum Chordata; class Actinopteri; order Carangiformes; family Carangidae; genus Seriola; species Seriola dumerili. Next base: position 7,710,612 of record NW_019174343.1, on the reverse strand, counting down.
ACTGAACATCTGGTATTAGTTACACATTTCACCACCATTTATGTGAAGGGCATGGCTCACCTTAAAATGTCAGTTTTCCCTTGCTGTACACTGTGTTGTACCATCTTAAAACATGTGTAATCTGTAGTTTGTGTGTGTCTACACTTGTAATATCTTTTCCCTGCCTGGACTGCATTATTGTTCTGCTGGCACACAGTGGGAGTGGCTTACTTGCCTTTTTAACACCAAAATTGGTACTCAGGTGCAAAGCTGTCTTTTTCCACCTTCCTCTGTCAAAACAATTGTTAGTAATGACGTGGGAGAGACAGAGTGGACTGCAAGATTGCCTGTCCTTGCCCTCGATAGTCAAGTGTGTTGTGTTCTTTGCAAGACACACCGTTTTTATTAGTAGTGTATCCAAGGTCATATGGGTATAGTTTTGATTGGTGTTTATTGGTTAATGTGTGTGTGTGTGTGTGTGTACAGGAAGGGAGCCTTGATGTGGGCAGTATGAGTAAGACGCCCCCTAACAGAAGAGGGATAACATTTGAGGTGGGAGCTCAGCTTGAGGCCAGAGACAGCCTCAAAAACTGGTGAGTCATGGCCTCGCTCATTCCTCTCCATCCATGTTCACTTCCCACTCTCTCACTTAAATTCTCATGCTTTCCTTTCTGTGCTCTGGGTTAGCTGTTCTGTGTGTCTTCAAAGATTAAAAGATTAAGAAAAGTGTGCAGTAAGCCACTCAGATCTTTTATTGCATCATTGCTCTTCTATCTGTAAACAACAGCTGGTAGTGTGTGTGTGTGTGCGTGTGTTTGTGCGTGTGCTCAAGTAGCCAGCAAACCAGCCATCGACCTGGATTAATAATGAAGGACTGAAAAAGGATTTTTAAATCATATTGTAAATTATTTTAAGGGTATAATATACTAAAATACAAATGAGAATTATCATTGTTACACAAGCAAAGATGTTTATTTTTTAATTAAACCCACATGTGACCTTGGCTTCGAGCACAACAATGTGATCAGCCTTTTTTAGTTGACTAGTAAAACCTACATATAAATCGGTGACCCCCGAAAGTTAATACATTCTTATACTAATTACTCTACAGTATCAGTTATTAATTGCATTAAACATTACATGACCTAACTCCTTTTTATGGACACAGAAATACAGTTGATATTGGTTCTCCTAGACAGCTACTCGCACAAAGGCAAATGAGGTCAACATCCAAGGAGTCAGAATAAGAGATTGTTATGGAGGTTGTAACTTTGGGTGTAACCTCATTGTGTTTCTTTATGTTTACATCAAAACCTATTCATTTCTACTGACTTGCCACCCTCATTATGTGTATGAGATAAAGGATAAGTAACTTAAACATGTAGAACTACCCTTCTATCAATCAATCTCAACCCTAATTGCATCCCAATCCTGATCATTGAATTTCTTTTGTCCACTAGGTATGCTGCCAATATAGAGAAGATTGACTACGAAGATGAAAAAGTACTAATCCATTACCGTCAGTGGAGCCACCGCTACGACGAGTGGTTTGACTGGACAAGTCCCTACCTGAGACCCGTGGAGAGGGTCCAGCTGAGGCGACAGGGCCTGCCAGACGACGCTCCAATACCTGTAAGCTAAGAACATTGCTCATGCTTTGTTTGACCTGTGGTGTGTAGACAAATTGGGATTTCTCCACCACTTCTAGGTTATCTTGTGTACTTCTAGCCTTTGTTCCACAGTGTATTTATACATATAGTAGAGGGGTTCTTTTTCTGTATTTCTTTGGAAAAAAAAAAAACTAATTGCATAAGCTAAATGTGTATCTGCTACTTGCAAGTTAAATTTGAGCACTGTGTCATTTTAATAAAGATGACTTTGTTAGTATTAAACAGTGCCAACTCCCATGATGTTTTTACAAGATGCCCACAGTATGTCCTAGATTGAATGTCTTTGTCCTTCTTCCAGGGTTTTCATGTGAATGACAAGGTCCTAGCCAGCTGGTCAGACTGCCGTTTCTATCCCGCTAAGGTCATTTCGGTCAATAAAGATGGTGGGTATTAATAATCTCGGGTGTTTTTAGTTTTTAGTAGGACTACCTTAAAATGTTTTCAAAAAAGAAACTAGTATTGTATAGCATTCAATGATAGCAAAATGGCTTTCTCTTTAACTGGGAAGAGAAACTGTGAACAATTACTGAAGTTATCATAGGAGAATATCTCACATTAAGAACAGAAAGAACAATTGAAGCACATCTACTTCAGACCTAGTCTGTAAGCAGCCACCTGACTAGCAGCTGGGTGGACTGTATATAAAGCATGGTTTGCAACAGCTTGTTCTCCTTTATCCCTCTCAGCATCCTACACTGTGAAGTTCTATGATGGCGTCATCCAGACAGTGAAGGGGATACACGTGAAGCCATTTATTAAAGAGGTAAATTTAATTGGTAAACATAGATCGATAATTAATCTCGTATACATATGTGAAATACTCTTTGTTTATTGTTTGTGTTCTGTCAATCATCACCTTGAGCATCATTTTCAACTCTTGTTTCTTAAACTAACTCTTTGTCCTGCTGACAAATAGAGAGGTGGTGGGGGAAAGTCTAGGTCCTCGGAAAGGAACATGGTTAGGGGGCTCCCAAACCGCAGAGACAGGAGGACTCGGGAAAACGGAGGTCCCAAAAACAAGCGCGCCAGACGAAGCACTTCTGACCAGGAGGACAGCAACAGTGAGGATGAGGAGCTGGAAGAGGGGATGGTGAACGAGAAGAACAAGAAAACAAATGGTGAGCTGGAAGCTGCGCCCACTATCAAACAAGAAGAGGAAATACCAGAGCAAGCAGATCAGAACAAGTCCAGGGATGCAGAAAAGGGGACAGGACTCACAAATGGAGTAAAGCTTGAGGAAGATGACAAACAAAATGATGACAGTTGTCATGTAAACGGAGAGGTGAAGGAGGAACAGGTGGAAACGGAAGAGAGTGGAACAAAGCCATATACAGAGTCACCCAAGCCATACACAGAGTTACCAACTCAGCCATCGGCACAGACAGAGCAGGTGTCCGTCACTATGACAACCACAGAATCCAGTGACGATATGGAGCAGAAGGCAAACGTCCAATCAGAAAGCTCTCAGCCTGCAGCAGATGTGCCACCCCCTCAACCTGTGAAACGTAAGTGTTAATGACGTAAATTAGCAGAAATGTTTTCACTGGATCCGACCGATTGTGAAATAAGTAACTGAATGCAGTAAATATTACATAACATCAGGGTGTATTTTCAAGTGAATAAATCAGTGTTTTCTTTGATAGCGGTAAGGAAGCAAGGTTTCCACAACCCCAACAGATTCAGCAGAGAACCATGTGAGTACACCCCAACACTTGGTAAACAAATAGTCATCACTTGCATTCTTCAATGTACTTCCTTTACACATCTCACTTTTGTTGTTCTCTGTTTTAGTGTACCGTGTTATCAAAAACCAACCTCCTCCCGTCCTATCCATCAACCTCGACCACAACCCATTTAAGTGCAGCGCTCCGGGCTGCACAAAGTCATTCCGTAAGGCTAAGCTGCTGCACTATCACATGAAATATTACCACGGTGAGGAGCAGCCTCCCGAGGAGGAGCGCAGCCCCACCAGAAGCGTCCAGACCAGGGCCTCTGAGAAACAGGCTACAGCCACCGGTTTGGATGGTGCGAAGAGAAGGCGCACCATCTCTGCCTCTATGCGTGAGTTCCTCTGCAATTATACTTTTGTCCCAATTGAAGTCACAGAGGAAGAGTTTTATAGTAAACTGGGTCATCTGCTATTTCTGCTATTCTCAAACCAAAATGTCTGTCATACAACAGTAAGATCAGAAATGGTGAATTATGACATGATGTGATTACTTATCATACACCTTTAAAACAAGGCTGAATAGTAAGTATGCTGCACCTCCAGCCTTGCATAAACATTAGGGCTTTAAGCTTATAATTGCCCTTCCCTTTGACTTTGCTCAGAGTCTGTTGGAGGTGCCATAGCTCCCCGTGGTGAGGTGAAGACAGCAGGCAGACGCACATCAGCCCCACCTGCAGTCAACACCCAGGGCCATCAGCAGAGGGCACTGCTAAGGGAGAAGAGCAAGGAGAACCAGCTGGACAGGAACGGATGCCAGCAGCAGGACAAGGACTCAGACAAGAGTGGCTTTGACATTGGTCAGTATGATGCTGTCAGAAGGTGTCGTTTATTAGGTGAAAAAGACTGCATTGTGTGTTACATAGAGACTTACCTCTTGACAGTTAGTTTCCCTTCTTTCAGTACATATCTGCTGATAGAATAGTAACCTCTCGTGTTAAATGTTCACACGGGGCTTAACTTCTGCCACTTAACGGTCCCCAGGGTCAGTAAAAGACAAACTGAAAGAGAAACCGAAACAGAAGGACTTCCTCCGCATTAAACTAAAGAAGAAGAAGAAGAAAAAGAAGGCCAAGTCTGGTAAGAAGGGGTCGCTGGCATCGGGCCTCCTCACATCTCTGCTGCTCTGCATGTGCATTCACTGTGACATTGTGGAAATGGCTAATCTGCAAAGCATGAAGTACTCCATTCATTCCTCTTGGTTTGGTGGCTGAGCCCCTGTGTGTGGGAGAAGTGTTACCTCTGTCGCTGGCCTCTGTCACTCCATTGTGCCAAACAAAAAGCTCCAACTCATTTCTTTTACCTCTGTTAATCATAGTTTTTACTCTTTAATGTGACAGTACTGGAGATGAAAAGCCAGATTTTATTGTGGCACGGATAGTGACTAATCCAAACACAATTTAAACACTGTTTTCTCTTATTCCTTAGACACTAGTGTGTTGGGCATAGACACATATATGTATAGGCTACCTTACACTGATTGGTTATGTCACACAGTTCAAAGGCCTGAAATGTGGGCTATATGGAGTTTCTCAAATTGAGTCTCCCAGACTGTTTTTGAGTCTATCATGTGTCCATAATGTTTGTTGTGCCACGTTTTGTCACCTCCTGATGGGCGTTTGTTTAGCATTTTCAAAGTTGACATTTTTGTTCTACGTCTGCTTCCCCCCCCCCCCTGTATTAACAGACTACACAGGTAGTGAGGAGAATATTGACATCTCAGTATTGGGTCTTCAGTCCAAATTGAATGTCCCACTCAAATCCCCCCCCTCACACAATCACAAGCCTGAGGCCTACCCCAGCAGGCCCGGATACAGCTACTCAGAACAGATACATGTGGATGGTGGGTATCTCTATGACTGTGTGTATGTGTGTGCGCATATTAGTTTGTGTGTGTATGTGTGACTGTACATGGCCTCCTCTCCCCTCCATTCTTCTATTTCCTTTGGATTCAATCCATCATGCGGTTGTTTTAGTTTGATCTGCATCACACTTATTATCTGTGTCCAAATGTTATTGTATATAACAGGATAAAACTGCAGCATAAAACTGGCTGCTGTCACAGATAAGACCATGTTTTTGTAACGCTTGGTTGATTGAATCCTGAGCTGTGTTTTGCTGCTACGCCTTGCCTCATCATAATCCACAAATATTCATTAAAACTTGCATAGTGCAACACATTGTAATTGAGCTAAAATTTAATTCAAACTTAACTCAATCAAGAGAGAAGGAGAAGTTAAATCCTGACAAGTTGTGTGATTCTCATGAAAAACCAATAGTTCTTTTTGTCCCTGTTACTGTAGATGAGGATAGCATCAGTGACTGGTCCACTGACAGCTGTGGGTGGAGTGACGATGACTTTGGGGTGGATTTGGATGTCACCACACCCCCCCTGAGTGTGGACTCTGGTGCTGTGGACACTAATGACCAGGAGATAGTGCGATGTATCTGTGAGGTGGAGGAAGAGAATGACTTCATGATTCAGGTGAGCACATTGTTTGTTTCTCACTGCTTATAGTTTGTCTATTTTGACATTGCAGGCTTGTTTTTTAAACTTAGGGCTGTACAAATGTAAAACATTATATGTTATCCTTCCCTCAGTGTGAAGATTGTTTGTGTTGGCAGCATGGCACCTGCATGGGGCTGCTGGAAGAAAATGTCCCAGACAGATACACCTGCTACATCTGCAGAGACCCACCAGGTGAGGGAAAAACAACCCCTCTAATCCAACATTTTTTTGCTGCTCATGTTTGGTTAATCTGGTAGAGGACTGTGTGCCCTTCTTTTTTGAGGCAGTGAACAGATGACAATTTGTATTATTAAGTGCACAGTGATTATTTTTATGGGAAAGTATATTTTTAGGAGACAGTGCATTATAAAATTATGCTGTTTTACATTATGATCCTAGCATTCACTTAAAAAAAAGAAAAGAAAAGAAATTCCAATAAGGCACCAATATTTTTTTTGTTGTTTGGTTGTATGGTGGATGGTTTACATAGATTTTTGCTTTAATTTTATGTTCCCATGCATCAAAACGTTGTCTTGTTTCCTGCTAAGAGAACCATGTTTACCTCAGGTTTCAGTAAACTGGATGTGAATGTGGCAAGTACAGCCAAGAATGTGCTTCCAGTTACTGAAAGTGATAGGAGAAAATAGGAAGAGAACCGGCATTGGCCATTGATTATGCTTCAAATAAACCCTAAAGCATATTAATTTGAGTTCCTCAACATCATAAAAAAGTGAAACTACAGAATGTTTGTGCTGCAGACTGTCTTTTGTCTTATTGATTTTTAAATGGAAACTAAAAATAGCAGGCTGTAATTATTCTCCCCTGGCCTATGCATTAGTTGGATCATAATGCTAAATGATACAGGCTTTTAGGGGCTTAACAAGTGTGTCCACAGTAAACGTGGTAATAAAGAGCGGCATAAAAGACTGTTTTAAGTGGCAGTGTGCTCATACTTTGCCATGGTGGAGGAGAGAGCTGGTACGTATGATCATAGCAAGTGAAACACATCACCTGTAAAACTGGGACTTGTACAGTTAAGTATTTGGTGGACTGTGCACCAAGCAAAACCTGCTGCACATCTGTATCCTCTGCTGTGCAGCGTGGTGTATGAGCTCACACTGTATTTGCGTTTGGACTCTCAATGCTTTAAGCAAAGCAGTCTATAATTCCCTTAAGCCACTAACAGTGACACTCTAACTAACCAACTATAACAGGAAGCAGATATAGCCTAGTTCTTAAAGAGAGACTCTTGATTACCCAACAATGGCTTTACTTATTGTTACAACTCAAAGTCTATTCTAAAGAATTTCTTTTGCATATGATAACATTTTATTGCACTTCCCTTTATCATTCCCAGGTCAGAGGCAGAGTCTGCGCTACTGGTATGATCGCGAGTGGCTGAGTAATGGTCACATGTATGGCCTCTCCTTCCTGGAAGAAAACTACTCTCACCAAAATGCCAAGAAGATCACCACCACCCACCAGCTGCTGGGGGACGTGCACCATGTGGTAGAGATCCTCAATGGGCTGCAGCTCAAGATGAACGTCTTACAGTGAGTACAGTGAGTACAGAAGAACTGTATGAAGGGATAGTTAAACTGTGGTCTAAACTTTCCTTTGGCCCCTCAGGAGCAACACTCACCCTGACCTGCAGTTGTGGCGGCAGCCATGGAAGCATTTGGAGAGGTCACGGACTGGCTCTGACTCATGTCGGGGCAGTGACGCAGCTCCGTCTCCTGTGACTCCCGATGAGGACATGAGTCGAGGAGAGATTTTAATGTCCAACGCTTTGGAGAAGCTGAGCCGGGCTGCTACAGCTGCCACCTCCTCTTCATCCTGCTCCTCCCCCTTCCCATCCTTCCAAGACTCATACATTACCAGTGAACACTGCTACCAGAAACCGCGGGCATATTACCCAGCGGTGGAGCAGAGGCTGGTGGTAGAGACCCGACAGGGCTCAGAGCTGGAGGACAGCATGAGAAGCACTGAGGAACTCCTGGAGCGGGAGCAGCGCTACGGGAGCCTGCTGGAGACAGACAAGCCCAAATCAACAGGCGCCAGTAACAAGGTTGGGATTTATTACACAGCAGACGAGGATGTTTGAAGTGCAGCCCGAGTTGTCACTATAAAGTGGTGAAATGAGTGTAACCACTCACACTCCACTGTATGAATGTGAATGTTTTTATGATAATAATCAATAGATCACATAAGTTATGATAGAGAAAATACTCAATCATCAAACTTGAAGATACGACAACAAACAAAAACTACAAACATTGAATGCCAGCAGCAAGTGTGGGTGCAGTAACATGTCCACTATGACGTAGTAGAAAAAAAACAAAATGACTGGTGTATGGAGATATTTTGTATTTGACACAGATCATCAGGGACAAATTGTAGACAGCCAAAAGACTGTGACGGTGCCACACAGCACCAAATGAAAAGAGGAAGCACCTCAAACTTAACTAAGCAGCTCAAAGACAGACATCCACATCTGTACATAGAATTCAGGGTGAGTGAGTTTCAGTTTTAACTTTATATCAATAACATGTCCTCAACATGTTCATGTCCTGAAATGTTAGTTAGTGTTTGACCTGCAACAGCTGGCATCTGTCTTAGTGATGGGTGTGTGCATGCGCAGCAGGCTCTGTTGTTTTCTGTTTTTAGCTGTGGTATCAAATTTGGTATTGCAAATTGTGGAGTTCTGTTGGTATTGGTACAGATTGCCAAATTTCTGCTATCATGACATCCCTTATTACATCTGTCACTCAAGTGATTCAAGGTTGTGGTTCAACCTTTGTTTGACCAAAAATCATGGTGTAATTATCCCTTTTGGTTGTTCATGAATTTTGTGCATTGGTTTGGCAGAGGGTTTTCATATAATGAGGTCTAAACCTGGTTGTAATGAAAATCTTGTTTGATGATTTCACCTGAATGTTTCTAGGCTTCGTTGGGTGGCTCGTGGTCCCAGGCTGAGATGAGGGATGAGGGTGGTAGAGATCCTGGAGAGGCCGCAGATAACAGCAGGCAACAACAGTGGCAGATAAACCTGCTGGATCACATAGATGCAGTCCAGGACGAGGTATCGCACAGGATGGACTTCATTGAGAGGGAGCTGGACGGTAAGAGCTGTGGTGGACTTGAGACTTAGTTACTAACGTTGCCTCTTCAGCAGGGTGGGGAAACAGAGAGTTATTGTCAAAGGATCATTAAATTTGAGTTTAAAAGGTGAAGGTGTGGGGCCTCGGTGGCTCACCTGGTAGAGCGTGTACATGGACTTAGTCCTAACTGCAGCGGCCGTGGGTTCAAATCAGACCCATGTCCCTTTGCTGTATGTCATCCCCTCTCTCTCTTTCCCTGACTTTGTTGCCTATCTGTCACTGTACTATCAAAAATAAAGGCAAAAATGCTTACTGAAAGTGATAGGAGAAAATAGGAAGAGAACCGGCATTGGCCATTGATTATGCTTCAAATAAAACCCTAAAGCATATTAATTTGAGTTCCTCAACATCATAAAAAAGTGAAACTACAGAATGTTTGTGCTGCAGACTGTCTTTTTGTCTTATTGATTTTTAATGGAAACTAAAAATAGCAGGCTGTAATTATTCTCCCCTGGCCTATGCATTAGTTGGATCATAATGCTAAATGATACAGGCTTTTAGGGGCTTAACAAGTGTGTCCACAGTAAAGTGGTAATAAAGAGCGGCATAAAAGACTGTTTTAAGTGGCAGTGTGCTCATACTTTGCCATTGGTGGAGGAGAGAGCTGGTACGTATGATCATAGCAAGTGAAACACATCACCTGTAAAACTGGGACTTGTACAGTTAAGTATTTGGTGGACTGTGCACCAAGCAAAACCTGCTGCACATCTGTATCCTCTGCTGTGCAGCGTGGTGTATGAGCTCACACTGTATTTGCGTTTGGACTCTCCAATGCTTTAAGCAAAGCAGTCTATAATTCCCTTAAGCCACTAACAGTGACACTCTAACTAACCAACTATAACAGGAAGCAGATATAGCCTAGTTCTTAAAGAGAGACTCTTGATTTACCCAACAATGGCTTTACTTATTGTTACAACTCAAAGTCTATTCTAAAGAATTTCTTTTGCATATGATAACATTTTTATTGCACTTCCCTTTATCATTCCCAGGTCAGAGGCAGAGTCTGCGCTACTGGTATGATCGCGAGTGGCTGAGTAATGGTCACATGTATGGCCTCTCCTTCCTGGAAGAAAAACTACTCTCACCAAAATGCCAAGAAGATCACCACCACCCACCAGCTGCTGGGGACGTGCACCATGTGGTAGAGATCCTCAATGGGCTGCAGCTCAAGATGAACGGTCTTACAGTGAGTACAGTGAGTACAGAAGAACTGTATGAAGGGATAGTTAAACTGTGGTCTAAACTTTCCTTTGGCCCCTCAGGAGCAACACTCACCCTGACCTGCAGTTGTGGCGGCAGCCATGGAAGCATTTGGAGAGGTCACGGACTGGCTCTGACTCATGTCGGGGCAGTGACGCAGCTCCGTCTCCTGTGACTCCCGATGAGGACATGAGTCGAGGAGAGATTTTAATGTCCAACGCTTTGGAGAAGCTGAGCCGGGCTGCTACAGCTGCCACCTCCTCTTCATCCTGCTCCTCCCCCTTCCCATCCTTCCAAGACTCATACATTACCAGTGAACACTGCTACCAGAAACCGCGGCATATTACCCAGCGGTGGAGCAGAGGCCTGGTGGTAGAGACCCGACAGGGCTCAGAGCTGGAGGACAGCATGAGAAGCACTGAGGAACTCCTGGAGCGGGAGCAGCGCTACGGGAGCCTGCTGGAGACAGACAAGCCCAAATCAACAGGCGCCAGTAACAAGGTTGGGATTTATTACACAGCAGACGAGGATGTTTGAAGTGCAGCCCGAGTTGTCACTATAAAGTGGTGAAATGAGTGTAACCACTCACACTCCACTGTATGAATGTGAATGTTTTTATGATAATAATCAATAGATCACATAAGTTATGATAGAGAAAATACTCAATCATCAAACTTGAAGATACGACAACAAACAAAAACTACAAACATTGAATGCCAGCAGCAAGTGTGGGTGCAGTAACATGTCCACTATGACGTAGTAGAAAAAACAAAAAAATGGTGTATGGAGATATTTTGTATTTGACACAGATCATCAGGGACAAATTGTAGACAGCCAAAAGACTGTGACGGTGCCACAACAGCACCAAATGAAAAGAGGAAGCACCTCAAACTTAACTAAGCAGCTCAAAGACAGACATCCACATCTGTACATAGAATTCAGGGTGAGTGAGTTTCAGTTTTAACTTTATATTCAATAACATGTCCTCAACATGTTCATGTCCTGAATTGTTAGTTAGTGTTTTGACCTGCAACAGCTGGCATCTGTCTTAGTGATGGGTGTGTGCATGCGCAGCAGGCTCTGTTGTTTTCTGTTTTTAGCTGTGGTATCAAATTTGGTATTGCAAATTGTGGAGTTCTGTTGGTATTGGTACAGATTGCCATTTCTGCTATCATGACATCCCTTATTACATCTGTCACTCAAGTGATTCAAGGTTGTGGTTCAACCTTTGTTTGACCAAAAATCATGGTGTAATTATCCCTTTTGGTTGTTCATGAATTTTGTGCATTGGTTTGGCAGAGGGTTTTCATATAATGAGGTCTAAACCTGGTTGTAATGAAAAATCTTGTTTGATGATTTCACCTGAATGTTTCTAGGCTTCGTTGGGTGGCTCGTGGTCCCAGGCTGAGATGAGGGATGAGGGTGGTAGAGATCCTGGAGAGGCCGCAGATAACAGCAGGCAACAACAGTGGCAGATAACCTGCTGGATCACATAGATGCAGTCCAGGACGAGGTATCGCACAGGATGGACTTCATTGAGAGGGAGCTGGACGGTAAGAGCTGTGGTGGACTTGAGACTTAGTTACTAACGTTGCCTCTTCAGCAGGGTGGGGAAACAGAGAGTTATTGTCAAAGGATC
>NW_019174343.1:7481688-7698703 GCF_002260705.1 Seriola dumerili | reverse complement strand
GATCATTAAATTTGAGTTTAAAAGGTGAAGGTGTGGGGCCTCGGTGGCTCACCTGGTAGAGCGTGTACATGGACTTAGTCCTAACTGCAGCGGCCGTGGGTTCAAATCAGACCCATGTCCCTTTGCTGTATGTCATCCCCTCTCTCTCTTTCCCTGACTTTGTTCCTATCTGTCACTGTACTATCAAAAATAAAGGCAAAAATGCCCAAAATATAATTTAACAAAAAAAAAAGGTGAAGGTGACACCTGCTTATATCAGAGGCCGATCAGTCCATGAAGTTAGTTAATGTCAGCAGCCAAGTGTTTCATGTTATTAACAATATATTAAGTTTGTGTGCAACAAAGTCAGTTCTGCAATTTTTGACCGGATGAGGTCACAGGGGATCAGCTGGTAGATAATGCTAATAATTTGTCTGTGTAGACATGCCAATGAAGATGTGAAGCCTGCCAGCCTATTACCAATGAAGATTCTTAATAGTGAAAGATAGAAAAATAGAAGTCCACCTATTTCTTTGCTGAGTCTGACTTTGATGTGTTTCCTGCCTTAGTTTATGGTGACAATATAATATTACTGCAAAGTTCAAAGTTACTCTCTCTACACTGTGAAGTGTAGAAGGCTTTACTGAGGTTTCCCATCCTGACTAATAGACAGTTAAATGTCACTTGGTGTTGAGCTGAATGCAAACACATTTGCTTTTGATGATACATGAAATTATGCAACAGCCCAGAGGTCATTGTCATGTACAACTGGCTGTGATGATTGCATCATACCTGGGTTGGGCTGTTCCAGCAAACCAAAACACTGTGCTTGAGAATTGTGTAATGTCTTTGTGGGTTGAAAGAAATATGTTTGTACCCATGTGCTCATCCCTGGTTCTTCCTCTGCTCCTCATCCTCAGTGCTGGAGAGCTGGCTGGACTACACCGGAGAGCTGGAGCCTCCAGAACCTCTGGCTCGTCTGCCTCAACTCAAACACCGCATGAAACGGCTGCTGACACAGCTGGGCAAGGTGCAGCAGATCGCTCTGTTCAGCTCCACATGAGGGCGTCAGAGAACAGCAGCAGCCTCAGGCACCTCACAGCATGCAGAAGCAATGCAGCGGAGGAAGCTCACAAGTCTCTTTCTGGCTGCAGAGATAACGATATTAATGCAAGTGCAAGGCTCGGATTGTTCAGCACATTCTCTCTGACCTGATTTCTGCTGCTGTTTCTCCCTTTTTTTAAAGGGTTTTGTGTGGTGGAATCTGGTGCTACAGCCAGCCAGTGTCTCATATGAATATTTATATGAACATGTATGGAAAGTTAGCATCATAAATCAGGATTAAACACAAAAAGTAACCTCGTAAATGCAGGAGAAAATCCTTAGGACCACATTACACTTCTATGGTTCCCATGCAACTTTAAACCTTCTGAATGCCTTTTTGTCTGAGCTACTGCTTAAAGTTGCCCTGTCTCTCTCAGTACACAGTGCTTTACATGCAGAAGCTTTATATTCGAAATTGCAATCGTTCCTGAACCTCTTTGCAATAGTTTTTTGAACACATTTTCAAATGGTCACTGTCTTTACATTAACCATATCCCAAAGTTCAGTTTGGTCACCTGTCATGCCATACTGTGTTAAAAGTCTTTGCTCTACGTTTGGACAGGTAGTAACTTGAAGACATCCAGTATGTAACGACGCTGTACAAGCAGCCTCTACAAATGATTTGTTATGTTTTTGACCTACTCAAGGGTTTGTTTTATACTACACTGTGAAGTTATTTTTGTCTGGAATCAAAGGCATCTTATTTTCAGCTTTAGAGACGATAACAAGTGTGATTTCCGTTTTGTCTTAAACTGTAATGCTTCTTTCCTAACAGTCCTCATCAGTGTACCAGTTTTATCAGTTAATTTTTATGTGTTTGTCATGTTTCTGTATACCTTACTTCAGTTTGCATCGTTGTCGCTGTAGCACTTGACCTATGATTCACTGAAAACTGTAATGTAGGCTTGTCTCTACTTAACCTAGCATCTTGTGCTTTGTCAATGACAAAACTACTTAGAAGACATGTAAAATTCTTTTTTTCTGTTCTGTTTCATCTGTTTATTTACAGCATTTTGGCTGTTTGTAAATATGTTATTCAAAAATGTGCTCTTCTTTATTGAAAACAGTCTCCAAATACAAATATTGTATGCTACTGTACTGTAAGTGTCTGGCTTAGAAGCAGGGAAAATGTCCAAAACAATGCAAACAGATTTGCTGGTACATAAATAAACTATCATTGTTATTAATCACGATGGACACATTCTTGGCTATTTTCTCACTGTGTTTCTGACAGGCTGGGTAATTGAAGAAGAGTGCTCCTTCTCATCCTGTTTATCCAGCTGGTAGTAACTGCCAGAGAAGTCAAAGGTTGCATCATTCAGACTTTGATGTAACATTCTTTGCAGCCGATTTGTTACACAATCACATTGAAATTAAGGGCAGCAGTACTCTAGAGTTTGAAGGTGCAAGCTTGTGAGCAAGTGAACCAGAGGTAATCGGTGCTAAATTCCCTCCTGCTGAGATGCCACCGAGCAAGGCATTTGAACTCCAACTCTAAAGTGGTGTTGCTCACGAGCCAAAAACGTCACTGGTTGCACTGGAGAGCTCCATCAATGGGAGGGAGAACTTTATCTGAGGAAAAACACGTCGAAAAGAGGTTGCGTGCATACTTTGATGTAATATTTTTATTGCATAGCCGATTTGTGCAGTTACATAATCAGATTGAAAATAGAAACTTGATGGGAATTCTAATCGGTTAATCTCCAAAATTTGAGCTCTCATCATGTAGTGACACAGCAGGGTAAGTGATAAAATTTTGCCCACGAAGAACTTGTACAGAGTCAACCCAACATCTCTTGGGCTGAAGGCTCTGGGTTTGGCCTTCACCAAAGATGGTCTAAAGTTAAAAAGATAAATCAATACAATTATCTTCTTATCAAAAGGCATTTGCTGTCAAACATGCGCTGTCCACCTTTTTCGCCCCAAGACTGATGCAGCTGTATGGGTAAAATAAAGTTGGAAACGTCAACCACCATAAAATCATAATACTTGATTGTGAGGGCAGTTAAGTCATTGGGAACGTAATCTTTTGTTTTCCCTCTACGTCGAGGGAAGACTCTCGTCTTCGTTATTTCGGAGCAGAGTGAGACCTCTGCCTCCTCCTCCTGTCTGTGGTGTGTAGCGCCTCCTCCTATTGGCTCCTCCGCGGTGTCTGCGACGCAGCGTGTAGTTCCGCCCAGAGTCACATCGAAATACTAGTTGAGACAGAGAAAGCGACAGGCAGGAGACGTGTGTACTGTGTACTGAAATACACCTTTAACCGTTGATTTTCAACAATTTACCCAGCAAGGAACAGAGCAGAACCCTCCGGATACTTATTTCACCGACGAGGTAAGTCTCACATCCGTGTTTTCGCTTAGCATTTTCCCATTCCTCACTTACAGATGTGCCCGATGCCACACGAGATTATCTCAGCTCGCTGGATTTCCCAACCTGTTCGTGTTACTGTCCATACACCGAGTCGTTTATTGGAGAAATGGTGGTAGCCGTTAGAGCAGCAATGAGAAATCGATGTACTAATTAAAAACACATGTTAAAACACCGGCACAAGCCAGATGAACAATGAGCGTGAGCGAAGCGGTTCAGTTAGAAAAACTGCAGTTGGATTGAAATGAGTTCATTGCTGCTCCTCTCAACAGTGATGCGACATAACCATTATTTCCACACAGTATCTTCATTTTGTCAGCGCAGTACGTATTTGTATTCACTTTTTTTGTTACATTATCTACCAGCTCAATAATAACTTCGGTTTTACTTCAATTTGTAATGAAATGAGGCCGGTCACGATGCGTTACATCTTTAATTTCCGTGCTAAAACAAATAAAGAGATGTTAGCCGAACAGCTCGTAGCGATATGTATTAAATACATTAACACAATAAAAAATTTCACAACCAAAGTCCCTGTGGGAAGAGGTATTATCCTTATTTACCATAGAGGTATACTGAAAAAATGAACAGGGTTAAGGTTATAAATTAATAACTAAGTGCAATAAAACACTAGTTGTACCTTTATGTTTATTAGAGGAATATTAATATGATTATGTTTGCAGTAATTTTTCTCTGGAGTTTGGCAGGAGACCTTTGGATAAAAAGGCCCAAGTCTGTGTGTTGGTTGTGTGACTTGTCATCTCTCATGTAGATAATTCTTTTTATTCTGCACATTTTTTCCAAACACTGTCCCAGTCTAGACTGGGCAGATCCATCATTATTAATCAGATGAATCACAGTGATGTAGCTGCAGGCATTACACCATTCAGACACCACATGAGTAATGACAATGTCACTGGTGGCCATGCGAAGGTCACACAGGTGGGAGGTGTAACAGAGTGGGCATCAGGTGTTTCCCCTTTCTAAAAGTAACCACTGTCATCTTGTGATATATATTTTCAAAGGACAGCGTGTGCTATAGTTCCCAGTAAAACTATCAGGATTAACTTGGATCTCAAAGTAAGTCTAGTTATAGGACATTAAATAAAACCATGAATTACCATGAAGGTCATTCTAACCTTTGTATTAAGCACCACAGAAACACTGTCTGTATATTGAAGCTTTAATTCTGATATCAAATTGTGTAAATTTTAGTATGTTCTAGTTTCAAGGTGGTGGTAGTAAATTCAGGTGCTCTCTCAGGTCAGGTATCACATGATCATTAAGGCTTGAATGGAGCTTACACAACAGGCATCGGCCAGGCATTTGTTGTCACTCACAACATTGTCGTGAAAGACTGTTGTTCAGACTAGAGAAGCCAATAGATAACAACCTATAAACAGATAGCTGCTTTCTTTAAGCTGACCTCCAAATTAGTCTTTTGTTGTGAAAGCAGCAGACAGAGTAGATTGGGGGGTAGTTTATTATTTATATAGGTTTATTGCCATATTGTTGGAAGTGCCCTGGCCCTAGTTGATTATTACAGTAAAAAACTACTGCTTAACTAATGGGAGTGTCAAAAGTTGTTTATTAAGCTATACATTGTACTTGGGGTTTTGAAATGTGGAGAAAATGTGTTCATCTGGTCTCTGTAGGCTCCAACTATTAGCACCCACTGAAAGTTTCAATAATTTAAAACAGGTTTATGCACTATATTGCAACACTTGGTTTTAAAGCTGTCAAATTTGCTCATATTCTTTTAAACTGTGGAGGGACTCCCCCTTCCACAAGCGCTCAGAGAAATGAAAACAAAATTACCCCAGGCTTTCAGAGTGCAAACAAAGGCAGCACAATGCATCACTTATGTACTATACGTAAAATTATACTGTAAGTAAGTGATGTAAAGTAATTTCAGTGTGTCGGCATCAAGGAACGGCACTATTAAGGTGCCTTTCAGCCTGGATTACAATTTACACATGATGTATTACAGGGATTACAGAGTACATAAAAGTGAGAAATGCTCTTGTAGAAGAGGATTTCTTGCAGGGATGAATGTCAGCGAATAATGCTCACTGGAGAGATGGAGACAGTAATTAAGCCACTGTGCTGACAGTCAGTCTGCCTTGTGTTCACTCTCACCTCAGCATTACTGTGTGTATTGGTTTGCCAGCCCTGCAGCGCAAAACATAACCTGTGCCAGACAGGGACATTTACTGCAACTTCTTCTCATAATTGGAAATACCTCCGTGGTCATCAGCACATCTTTGTCTCGTTTTGTTAGATACAACTTACAGGTTTGTGTTTTTTTTTTTTTCAAATTTTTTCTATTTGTAGCCATGAGAATGATGTTCACACTGTATTGCGCGTCTTACCCTTCCTCCTGGAGCTCTAGTGACACTGCTGTGTTTTTGTAACTGAACTGCATCTGTAACTTAAGTTGCACCAGGCCTAGAGTTACAGCACAAGCTCTGCACAGCAGCTTCAAGCTTTCAAAGCAAAAGCAGCTGATGCACACACACCTCTGTTCCAGGTTAACTTCCTCAATTTCCTTTGACCCTGGCTGAACAGCAGATGCAGACAGCTTTCCCATCTATCCCTGTTCTATCATCTGTCTTTCCTGAAATGTTGTAATTGAGGATAAATACAGCAGACAAATGAATGACAAAACACCAGTGACAGTCGCTAGCAGGCTTGTGTGAAGCAGTGACAGTGTCCACACATTTTGACACTCTTATCTGCTGGATCACACCCCAGCTGGAAGGAGGACTTTTTCTGTCTCCATTTTCTCTATCAGCATCAGCAATAATATCAGCAGGTGGCGATGAGGAGAGGCAGAGCACAGGTGGTAAGCTTGTTGATCCAAAGTGTTGGATACGAGCCAAGCTGGACCTCTGGATGCCCTGAACTGTCCTTCAGTGCCACTCGTCATTTGGGATCATATATTTTAAGAACCACCCCTCTTACACCTGCACACATTGCATTGCATCAAGTCTCAGTCTCCTCTTTTCCTCTTTGATTTCCTTCATCCAAATTACAGCTCTTTCTTGTTCCCTAATGTTAATCAAACTATATCCACTCTGAAAAATCTTACTGTGTTCATCCTGAATATGTGTGTGAATACCAAGAGATGGAGAGTAAAGAAAGAGGATGTTTTGTGACACAAAACTGTCATAGATACAAATAAGCTGGCACACACACACTGCACACTCAGCTCTCTAAACTTAAACATGTTAGCAGGATACAGCTTTATTTACAATGTCTCATGGAAGGCTGCGCACGGTATGAATCATTTCATCCTCTACTTGCTTTAATGGTTTAGGGAACACCCAGGAAAGTTAAACGGTTTAGTGGTTGTTATTGTGACGGAGCAAATGGCAGATACAGCGCCCTGGTGGTTTGAAGATCCTCCCCCTCAGGCTGTGTTCCTGCTAGAGGCTGTTAAAGTCAGACAGATGATTCGTAAAGACCCAATCATCAAACGCTGGAACATCACTTGGAGAGATCGGGTTCCTGGTGAGTGTGCGTGTGGCTCAGTGTGAGTAGTGACTTCTACATGTTACACATATTAGAATGTGTACTGCTGAACATGTGAGGAAGAGAAATAACTGTCTGTGTGTTTGTTTGAGTTATTTAATGCTTTATCACTGTATTGAAAGTTAATGAAAAGCATTTAAGCATCCCAAAAGCCGAGTGGAAACTAAGCTGACAGGTAAAATATTCTACGTTGCGTTGGCTGTTGTGATGAGAAGAGAATGCCGTCATGTAAATTATGCTGAAAAAGGTCATTCGATTTCAGCGGCGCCACCAGCTGAGCTGGGGATGGCTTAGCCCCCCCCTTTGTGGTTGCCAAGGACACCGCCGACCTCCACAGCGAGCATTCGCGAGGCAAGGCGCCAGAGGAGCCACCTCTGTGTTTCTCTGGGAGATTGAGTTGTCAGTAATCAGTCATTGTGACCACATGGATAACTCTATTAGCAGAGGCTGTGTTCCTGTGAGGCAACAGGCCTCTTAGCACTGATTCATACAGCAAGACATGCAGAGATGTGTTCTGATACAAAGTCTGGTTGTATACACAGGCAGAGGACTTTACTATCTCTGGACACAAGGGCTCTCATGTCTCTGCTCTGTTAATGTTTTATGGAAGCGGTTTCTAATGTTTCCACTGAGCTTGTTGAACTGATGCTGTGGGTGGGTGGGTGTGTGAGTGAGCTGCTGGCCGGACTGTACAGATGGTCTCGCTGCTGCCTCCACAGCTGCCCTTCGGCCAGTCTGACCGCAGTCTACAGATCGTGCTGTGCCTCCAGCAGGAGTCCGCTGTTGTGGAAGCCCTGCCCCCTCACATCCACCAGCTGAGACCCAGTACACACATACACTAGCATCCGTCTTGCACTTTGTCTTTCTCTGTGTTGTCTGCACAAGTGAGCATGGCAGAGGAAATCCCCACAGACTGAGTGGCAGCTAGTCTAGCGTAGCAGAGAAGGGGCAGGTACTCTATTAGCAGCACTGAGTGCAGGCCTGACAGGCTTGGCCATTCAGTCTTATTTATAGCCAGATATCAGGAGGAGCTCAGCCAGGAGAGACTCATTCAGCCAGGCTCACACCTCTCTCTGATCTATCACAGCAGATTTATCTAGACTCATCTGACTCTTGGTGCCCCCCCCCCCCCCCCCCAGTGATGATATGTTTTTTTTTTTTTCCCTTAACATCATGCTTCCCCCATGCCTTCCTTTGTGTGAGACCTGTCTATGCTAATGTGTATTGATTTATTGATGAAATGTGTCATGTTGCTACAGCTATCAAAATTGCTGTGTTTTGCCATTATCTTATTAGTCTATTTATCGTCATTAGAAAGGATCAGCTGTGGTAGAGCCTTGCAGGTCATTTTGTGGAGTCAAAGGAAAGATGAAAGACATCATTCGTTTGTGTGTGTGTGTGTGTGGCAAACACAAAATGAATATACTGTACATTCCAATAGTTCACACTTAGAACCTGTAATGTAGAGTCATTGATGTCTTTTGTAGGGCTGGGTGATGTGAACTAAAATCTGTATCGCAATAAATCATTACAGGACACAAGCACTTCTAAGAGTCAAAACACATTGACCCATGAGAATCACTTAAAATTGATATTCAGCTGGCTGTGGGGACCACTTCTTTACTCATACGTAAAGGCCAAAATAGATGCCTGGGTGACTCTGTGAGGCTATATAATACAATGTACTGTGCAGGGAGAAACAAAACATGGAAGGGCTGACTCACACACCAAGGCCTAATATATCATACACATACAAAATTAGTAACTGCTACTTACACTTCCTTGTCTGACACAGGCCTAATGGATAAATTGCGCTTCCGGTTTGCTGGTTTGAAACATTACTTCACCGATGGAAAATATTGCTGTTGGTCTCTGGGTCCGTATTAATGCAGTAAATTTAGCATGCCACTGGAATTTATGACATATAATTTCACAAACCACAGCACTGTATTTAGGGAGCCAGTCGGTTGTCCTCTGAGACTCTCTCTAGTTGTGTGCGTCTTCATGTACGAGGTGAAGCATGCTGATGATGCCAATAGATATGCGGTTATAAATCAGTACAGCCAGATGCTGCTCTTTAATCTCATAAGACCATTAGCAGATAAAGTGGCCCCTGACAGAATAATGTAATTCTTTAAAAGCCCTCAGAGAGTAATGAGAGGGGTCTTGCACTCAGTGGCCCTGCAGGATTAGATATGTGTATGTGGATTGTATGGTAGGTGTTAATGTCGATGTGTGCATACTTTTAATTATCTGAGACTGTGTGTGTCTGTATGGACATTATGTGCCCGTTTACATGGATGTGTGTTTGTGAGTTCTACAGAGACTGTCCCCAATCCTGCATAGAGTGTAGAGGTTCGGGTTAGGGTGTGTGTAGAGGGGGATCTTCTTTTTGGCAGACATATCAGTGCAGTGGCTGCTACGTGCCAATGAGTGTCTTTGCTGGGGAACCAGACTTTTCTTCACAGACACACACACACACACACACAGAAATATTCAACTGATGGAAAATAAGTTTAGGATTTCCTCTATTAAAAGATGCAGCTGTTCGGTTTATTATACAGATGTTTTGAGGAGGCAAACATGCGCACTGAGTGAATATCACAACCCAGAAGACAAGGTCACAAATCTCCTCCCACACACAAATGCAGTAGGATGCATATGTGCGTTTTATACCTTCACAGTAGCACTTGCAATATTGTTCTTGTGTGTGTTATCTCCCATGTCCCGTCCAAGTACAACCTCTGCTACATTTTTATCACTTGCATTGTGAGTTATGACTGGCCCCAGGCTCAGGATATTAAATGTGATGGTGACTGAGAGAGAGTGCCATCAGATTCAGTTTTCCAAAGAAGGGATAAGTCAATCATAGTAATGCAGTATTTAGCGTTTATTAGACCTTTTTAATCCTGGATGGATCAAACAAGAAGTTTGGTATTTTGAGGATGAACATTTGTTTCTCTTATTAAATGTCTTAAAATAACTTCTAGCAGAGTGAGTCACGTGTTTTGCTTTGTCTTCTCCTCAGTGGTCCTCTGCATATATAGTATCTGTGTGTATAAATGTGAACTTATACCTGAGCAGGATCTGCATCTCAAAGTGAACCTCCAGTGTTTTCAGTTTGGTTTCAAAAGCAGTTGGGTGTTGTTCCATTTTGAGGTGAGAAAATGGATAAGAATAGACCATTTCGTGACAGAAAAAGACATCAGAGATATGTCTCATCATAGTTTTTGTTGCATTGTCAAAAGAAAATAAAAAAAGGATCTGTCATCTGGTATCAGGAGAATCATATAAACTGTAAGGAGCATGATGGAGCCTCAGGACAGCAAGCTGTCATTTAATTAAGTAGACGTGAAGCATGGGGAGATGTGTGCGTGTGTGTGCACATGTGAGTGTGTGCTGGTCCCTACTCACTCATGTGTGTGTGTATTTGCTGACAGCGTCAGCAGGGAATGTTCAGTGCTATAGGTCAGCTTTTCCGTGATGGAAAACAAAAGAGCAGACTCAGATCAGATTTCCTTCTGGGTCTTGTCCCTTGTCTCTAGAATAGAATTGGACGGATTGAATAAAATTCAACCGTCCTTTCTATCACTCATGTTGTTATTGACCTGAAAGGAGGGGGAGGTGGGGGCTAAAATGCCAAACAAATGGATTTTCCTTTTCTAATTCTCTTACCAAATTGCTCAGGTTAGAGCAGTAATCTGGAACTGAGCCTTGTCACAGTCCATTAGCTTTACTCCGGTGCAGATTGCTGTAAACACTGGCTTGGCCTGGTTATGAAAAGTTTTCTAGTGACGTACCCTCTGGATGGAAAAGTCTCCCAGTCTAAGGCTAAGGCGTGACCACACTGGTGACTGTACAGGGACAAGTTGTTTCCACTTGTTTGAAGCCCTGACGGCAAAACACTCCTGCACATAAAGAAGAGCGCACATAGACATTCGGCTGTCTGAATGGTTGGCAGGAGGGTAGTATCTCTGGAATTTGTGGTGGCCTATTTTCTCTTGTGATGTGAAGCCTGGTGAAGTGCTGACTGAAGACCAGGGCTCCAGTTGAGGACAGACATGCTTGTGTTCTTCCGTGTCATTAGAATAATTTGGCTCCCAGAGAAAGCCGACAGGCAGAGGACACTGCTTCTCTTGGCTGGAGACAAATTGGTAATTGTCAGTAGCTGCGCCCCAAATCAGGGGCTGGATGTTTTAATGGATGCCACCCAATAAGGTGTGTTCTTCAGAGGCTACCAAGGCCTGACTGAACCTGATCCTTTGCTCTGAAGGAGACAGTCAAGTCAAAGCATGCAAAAATAATGGCTCATTTGGATGACATTTATCAACTTGTAATGTCAAAAATATTTGACTAGGAAGAAAAAGATGAAAAAGTTTAGAAACCAGTGATAAATTGGGATAAGTTTCATAATACCTGAGTTTATAGTTCAATATATAATGGACAGCTAGCAAAAAGTGTACCAGGTTAACATATATCTAAAATGTATATAACTCTTAATTTCTAATTTATATCCGACTTCCAACTTTTAATTGCAGTGGCCTTTTTATTGGTCTATACTGATTGACTAAGTGAATGCAAATACCTGGTAAGTGTGATGTGATCACATGATATTTCTTGACTTAAGTTGCAAAGTTACATTAGTAGTCTCCTTCAAATTTAGTTAACAAAAGGCTTATTTGGAAGAGTTGGTATAGAAATGCAGACTTAGGAGGATCCAGCTCCTAAAGTGGGACACACCAACAATGTTTTGCCTATGTAGAGCTGTCACCACCCCATGCAGTGGCTGGGCAGCTACAGTCATAATGATGTGTTGATGTGGCTGTGATGTGGAGGAGGAATAAATGATGACTAATGCTTTTTCTTTGTGTGATACTGTAGTCAAGTGATTGTTTTGTCTTGTCTGCATCACTACCACAGCATTTTTCATAATTCATGGTCAAATTCCTTCATACAGGGTTTGTGTAAAAATATATTTTTTTATTCTACTGTCAAGTAAGATACTTCTTCAAAACTGAAACTGTTTGCACATCTAGAGAACCAAAACATTAAACAAAATGTCTGCAATTTCAAGCAAGAAACCCTTTGGCAGGCGACTAAAAAACATCCTTCAAGTAGAGTTTGATCAACATCAAGGAACCGTATGAGGTTAAAGTAAATATAATAAATAAACCATGATGTTTTTGAATTAATACATTCGCAATCTGTGTGTTGTGGGGTAAAACTCTCAACGACTCATATTTACAGCAACTGCTCTTCTTACTCTGACTGTAAGAAGTTTTGATCTTGTTGATTCGTTTATCAGGCTACACCTATCCAGGTTGACATTTCCCATATAGTCTGTTCAAATCAGAGCCAATGTACTAGAGGTGACTGACTGAAGAAGTCTGGATTCTTGTATATCAAAATCAGGCATCATTTTGCCACATTTTGTACAATTTCTTTTGTGTTTTGCACGGCAGATTAAGTTGAACAGCAGGCTGTCACACAACCCTCCACCCTCACCATGTTTGCTGTACACATCTCCCCACTGCAGAGGGTGACAATGTGTGAACGGTAAAAGATTCCAGCTTTACATCACCATGGCAATATGCCTGTTGGCTGAGTCAGGGTCTCCATAGGGACACAGAGGCAGGTTAATATGAGGTCATCATGGTGACATTCACCTCGGTCAACCTGAGACCAGAGAGGTCAGAGTCAAAGCATGAGTTCAGAGTTGTGATGCGAATGATGATGATGACAGCAGTTGACTCTGTAGTCACGGTTGCCATGGCAATAAAGAGGAAAGAAGACTAATTGAACAGGCTTAAGGGAGGGTCACCATCACAGCTGGGCTCTCAGTCGTCCATCATGCAGCCTGACTAGACTTCCTGACGACCCAAGGTGAGCTGGAGATGGATAGACAAAAAGAGAGTGTGAGAGAGAGAGGAGGAAGAGGAGGAGAAAGATGTGGGAGGGAGGTAGGAGGAGGAGCAGGGGATGTGTTCATCGATCACTCAGCACCGTCTGCTGACATGGCAGCTACAGGACTCCTTTTTGTTGGCAGAGATACCATATATCTACAGTAGGCGTTTTGGCACACGCCTCTGTATGAAGGTAAAGGCATGTCCTCTCTCTTCTTACAGCAGTACATATAGGATGATGTTTGTGAGGTTGGCAGCAGTGCTTGCCAACAGGAGAGAAGGAGCGATGTAAATAAGTTATCCATTTATTACACTGACAGATTTCAACATGCCTTTGCAATTCTTTCAATGTAGACATTGGGTCAGAATTGAAAACCTTCTGGTCTCCTGGAGGCAGCGCTGACGCTAGACTGTAATGAAGGCTGACCTTTGCTGCACGGAAGGGGCCACATGGTTTTCCTCTGACACGATTTGTTTCTGCTGTCATTTGTTCACCTAGCACAGCCCCCTGGTCCCTCGCTGCGTGGCATAATATTTAGTGCTGAGCCGAGGCTCTGCTGGAAGCTGCACACTGTGTAGGAAAATGGACTTGAAGAACAGATGAAGGAAGTCATGTGTGAGAGTCGGCATGTACTTCACGTGTTTCTCAGTTTCAAGCAGAAGAGCTGAGTAAAACAGATTCTGGTGACAGGGAGACCATTTGTGAGAGCGATCCGTTACAACATACAGTCCTGCTGCCGAGGCTGTAGGGACTCGTTCAACATCATCTCTCAGTCCTTCCCCCATCCTCTTCCACATTAATGGTATGGTGTGAATATAGGACAAACCCCGCAAGCTGCACAGATTGCAAATGGAATTTCCCTCCTGTCATCTGGGACTACTTCTCCTGATTTTCTATTGCAACTACACTAACCGTTGCTGTCATATCTAGACAGTTTGCATGGCTCATTTGAGTCTGTGTGATTGTCGGGTAAACGCCGCTGAAAGCACATGTTTAGAGCTTCAGTTCCTCTCATTTCTATCACTATCTATTCCCCTTGTCTCCTTGCCTCACATCTCTCCCTTGGGGCTAGCCCAGCTCAGAATAAACATCGGCGACCAGCTTTGTCTCTATGGCAACAGCTGCGCAGGCTGAAGAGTAATGCAGGCATGGAGTAGGTAGGAAAGGGTTGCAATGGTGGTGGATGCTGCTAAATGTGGTGTTGCTGGTGTTTTCTCAGGTGATTTGATGCACAGTTAAGGGTTGTGAGATCTACTTCAGATAGAAACCGAAGAATGAAGCACAGGATGATGGTGGGGAAGTGATGGTTGCTAGTTGCCCGGGTTACCCAGTATAAGGGGGTCAGTGGGGTTGGGCTGTGAAAGCCGCCCAGTCAATCTGTCAGTTGGTTTAAGCCCACCCTGACCCCGTCTCCCTTAACACCTCGATTACCGAGCTAGCCGGCTACAATTAAAGCGGCCTTTGCCTCCATCCCACTTTCTGTGACAGTCTGAGGAAGTGTTGGATTGATCCGGCCAATACGCTCAATCCGCTCAAGCATGCAGAGTATTTGTTTTTCTTTTTTCCTTGTTCACTTGTCTAAATATTATTTAGTTCCACCATTGAGCCGGATTTGTCAGCAGGGATTTTTCTGGGCATGTTTTCACTCCCCATGCTGATGGCTGAGTATTTCCAACACTCAATTTTTCTATTCCCCCCCCACCCTGCTTTATGTAATTTGAGGATTGGGCTCAGTTGCATCCATCTGCTTCCCTGGTTGTTTCCAAGCAAGGTGCTGTCTGTTGCCAGAGCAGGATGACCTCTGACCTTATTCATGCGTCAACAGGCAGCTGTCTGTTCAGACCTCTGTCAGGCAATCAGAGGATGAAACTGCTGGTAACACAGACCTAACGTGATGTCATCATTGCTGGTACCTCCCGTTGTTGGTTGGCCGCAAGACTCATCACTATTCAACCCTGAATGTTATCTGATACCAGTAGCTCAAGGTCGTTCAAGGGGGTTGGCTCTGTCTCAGGAAGTGATTGTAGCTGCTTTTCCAATTGGCTAGTACTCTAACCAATTGCATATGCCCTTACTTGTTGCTTTCTTGTGTTAGCATCATATGCATCTGTTCAGATAAACGCAGTCCTCAAAGGCTGTTTGCGGTGCGGTGCAGGCTGATTTGGCTTTGTCTTCCAGTTGTAAGCAGTGACCTAGAAGAGGCGGAGGCTCCATCTGTTGTTATGTGCAACATGAGCCACTCTGCTGGGTACAGCCAGGTAATTTAATACCACTTCCTGTCCTCACCTTGTGCAAACAGGCAAGGCTGAAGAGGTACCATTTCAAGGAAAGTGGGGGAGGGGGCATTTTTGTGTCAGTGTTCTTGTTCAGTAATTATGTGCATGGACAAACGGCTGGCTTCAAGGGGAAAACAAATGAGGTGGGCTTTAGAGCTTCTTGTTAAACCTGGCCTGATCCATCTTTGTGTGTGTGCATGTTTGCACACCACCTGTGTGAACCGAAAGTGTGACCTTTCCTTGAGAATTGATAGAGAAAATGCCCTCTATCCCCCTCCTTGTACCGTGTTATCACATTGTGCCAATATGGAATCAGGAAGGGAAGGTTCCCTAGAGAGAAAGAACATTACATTGTCAGCGCTGGACTTGTGACTTAGCTACCTGCAACCACTTACTTCAACCGCATACTGATCGATCAGTATCAGATGTGTAGGTTGTGTTGCCATAAACTGCACCTGGTGCTGAGATGGTGCTGAGACGATTAGTCTGACATACTGTAATTGTGAACTGAATCCCTGTGGGCTTTGAACTGCTGGACAAAACAAGGAACTTGAATTTGTCACCTTGGGTTTGGGGATGTTGTGATGGGCATATTTCTTTCCTGACATTTTATGGATTTAACAATTAGTATTTGACAATGATGAAAAACATAATTAGTGGGAGCAAATAGAACCACCATTAAATATAAGTCGGATATCAATCCAGACACCCTCTGTCAGTTCTGAAAAATTTTAATCATTCATTTTCAGACATGCATAAAAAGACAGACCTTACAATGACATCTTCCTCACCATGAATGAGCTTGTTCATTTGTGCCAAGAGTGAACAAAAAGACTGGGGGCTGTTTTATGTAATGCTCTTACTTGGAGTCCGACTGATTTATTTATTTTATTGGCTGATATTGGCCTATCACAGCTATATCGGTATCGGCGCATATATTCTCCGATATGCGCTCATATGAATACTTTTATTAAGAAGCAATAATGCAGTGGAAATGCTCAGGTCAAGTCAGGTTATATAGGCAGCATTTTACGTATATTTGATCCTTTGTTTTCATTGAAGTTAAATGTTTATTTATTGCACATTATTTGTTCTTATGTTTTTTTATTTATAGTTATTATTTTTTTACACTTATTTCATGTAATTCTCAGTGAAGTTTACCCTTTCAGTGCACTGATGTCATTTTGGACAATAAAGTTTATCGTTAAGCTGTAAAATATGCTGCTTTCATTACATATCTTTTTCACTACTCTTACCAATATACACAATTGCTTGCCTGACTGCAGAAGTGATTATAATGTTTTTCTCTCCATTTTTTGGACAGAGTGGTTTACAGTGACCAGAGAGGAAGATGGATGAGCTGCAGGATGTACAGCTGACTGAGATCA
Source organism: Seriola dumerili (assembly GCF_002260705.1). NCBI lineage: Eukaryota > Metazoa > Chordata > Actinopteri > Carangiformes > Carangidae > Seriola > Seriola dumerili. The sequence continues at coordinate 7,682,151 of NW_019174343.1, read as the reverse complement.
AGCCACTGCTGACCAATAAGGTGAGTTAGTGACAAGCTGCTACAGGGAACAGGCACACAACTGTGCGCCTGAACACATCTTTATAACCACACACACAAAGTGAACAGACTGTGTATTGTGTGCTCTAAAAGTGAATGAGCACCCCATATGGTACTCCCAGGCAAATACATACGCTAATACACCAGACATGCACACTCTGCAGTCCTGTTCATCAAAGTGAATTATTCATATCTTCTTGACTGTCGAGAGGGAAAAGAAAAGAAGGGAGAAAACGAGAGAGCAAGTCAACGGCAAAAAAGAGAATGTAGACGGAATGAGGCAAGAGAGAAGAAGAAAAGGGTGGTGTATAACGTAAGACAGTCAAGCAAGAACGCAGAGAGATCAAAGGAGAAGCTGGAAAAAACTGAACTCTTAATTTTTGAGAGCATGAAAGATTCTAGCAAGTGAGCGACAGCAAAAACAGATGTATGGAGGAGAAAAAAACACCCAATGGTAGATCAAAGCTCCTCACATCCTCTCCTGGCCTTCTCTTATATTTCTCCTTGTCGGGCTGTGTGCCAGTTAAGATAGATGTCTTGTGTGAGGTGACAGGGTGGGGAATATATATCATAAAACCTATCTGAATGAAGAAGACTGGCACTGACCTCTCACTCCACCTAGTGGCCAGCTCATTAAAAAGAGAAACCAGGAGTCTTGAAAGCAGACAAAGATGATGACATGATAACAATGATGAAAGAGGATTCTCATTTTCCTCTGCTGAAATGATGAAAACAAGTTCTGATTACCATTCAGATAATGCATCTATGAATGATTACACTAACGATGCAGCAAGGTAGGAGGGAGAAGTGTGGACTGTCTGCAGCAGGAAAGTACCCATAATAATGGTAAAGACCAGCTTAACAAGTATAATCAGCAAAGGTTAAAATTGTATGTAATTATATGGCAGTAGAACATACATATAAGGAGCTGTAAACTCGCAGCTTAGTGCAACAGTTGGCATGACAACAGATAAGACAGATGAGCACATTTGCATCGCACCATCTCTCGCATAAAAACTGTCATCGCCCTCAGCATGTGGGGCAGCTGACTGTGATGAAGGAGCTTTGTAAACAGTCCACAAACTGGTTTCATTATTAAACCAGGGGCTAATGTTGTCATGGAAATGTTTGTGCTGACATGTTGGGGTTCATTTATTGTAAATCCAAAGCAAGGATATTTTGTTTCTTCCTGTACCTGCATCATGTCTGTACAATACTGAGCAACTCAAATGCATTACAGAAACAGAAAAAGAGAAGACTTTGGCTGGAAACATGTTTTTACCACTCTTCCTGTTGCACAGCTATTTCAGTAGGAAGGAGAAAGAGGAAGCGTTATAGCTACCTCCTATAGTGCTGGGGAAGCTTCTCTGAAAGCATAACTACTTCACACTGAGAGAAGTTGAACTACAGCAAAGCTACTCTGGGGAGAAATCTAGTTTGGTAAACTAAAGCTACTCAGAAGAAATAGTTCAAACTACTTTGTAAACAAATTATCCAATTGACAATGTACATGTGATACAAAATTATAATAAAATGAAATACAAAGAAGTCACATGTCAGCAAAAAATGCCACTCAATTGAGTTTATTGAAAAAAGTGCTTATATGTTCAAAGGTCGTACATAGACGATTGCTGAAGTATGGCCATGGTGATTCTTCTTCAGGCTGAGATTCAGGAGGTTTACCCGTGATGATGTTGAGCAATGCCCTTGGTTTTTGCATATGCACTACACAGTGGTCAAGTGTGTGGTGAGGACTGCCTGACCAATGCATTGCCTGTGCATGCCTTCACACTGGTCAGGATGAAAAGGAGAGAAACAATGGTATAATAAAAAGAAAATTATTCTTTTCCTTTTATGGTCCAAACTTTTTTGTAGTTTCACTAGTTAACTACACAAAAATGGCAAAAAAAAAAAAAAAAAAAAAAAACTACTTAAATCACTATGCACATATAAATGCAGTTGAATTACCAGCAAGCAACTGCAAAATGCAGTTAAACTACTAGTTTAATTACATGTAGGTCACAACTCCCCAACACTGCTTTCCACCCTAGGGTCTAGAGGCAGCTATGATGCCAGACCTACTGGACTGGCTGACGACTGAATCCCACAAGAACCTTCTCTGTTGTCTGATGCCCACTTTCACTTCTCTGCCCATCTACCCTGTTTCCAGCTGACGGACTAAAGACAAAACACCAACTGACACAATGCTATGTAAAAATACTTTGAAGTACTACCATGAATTATGTTCAGTGCAGCAAAGTATTTAATTTTTATACTATTGAAAACTGATCTAATTCCACATACTGTTGTCTGTGTCCAAAACTATTAATGATGTTGATTTAAGATGCATAGAAGAAAAGGGGTTTTGCAGTCGTACCCACTTGTGGTCAGTGTTGTCACAGTTATGTGTGCTGACTTTAAAATCAGTTGGGCCAATTTATGTATAAACAACTAATGAAGTGCTAGCCACAGTAAGTCACATCCATCCATGTCATGCAGAAACTAATGCAGATACTCATAGTATTACACCAATGTGTGTATCTATGTATGTATATGTATATGTATAAGTATACATATATATATATATAGTTTATAATTTAATCCATTTAGTAGTCAATTCCTACACATATGAATCGTGCCTGGGTGGGAACTTTTTAGCGTGGACAACAGGAAGTTGCCTTGACACGGATTTGCACATTTATTTATTTCTCTTTATATTTATTTTCTTATTCTTTTAAAGATTTATTCTTTTTTATGGAACTTCTATTCATCGTCTTGTAAAAAAAGTGTGACACCAGCACATTAATTCTATTACTGTACACGTAAATGAACCCCCAGTGTGTAACAAAAGTAAATTAAGTAATGTTTGTGGCTTTACATAGAGAAACATGACATCTATGAGCCTGTGGTATATTTATTAACTTTCCTCTTTTACTTTTTTTGCAGAATGCTCGCAACTTTCAAGACTTCGACTGCCAGGTGAGTGCTGCTTTCTGCTCCTCCCTAAAGCACTGTTGTGCCATGTTTAGAGGGTAGTGGTTTTGCTAGTTGAAGGAGGTTGGGGTACTGGGGCATGGCCCCATTCTCTGCCCCCTTATTCTGAACCCATTTGCTTCCTTGCCCTACATCTGAACATTGTCTCTCACCAGCACCATGCACTTCTACCACACAACACATGCTGGTAGAAAGTGGAATTTTTTAATGGATAAATCAGTGAAAGTCATCCACCACACTGCCCATTAAATTTTCAAGGTGACACTGTTTGAATGTTTTCATTATACACAGTTTTTTCCTAGCTTGTTATCTTAGTTTGTCCTTTGTTCACACTGACTGTGAGCAAAACAGAAAAGCAATATATCAGCACCAAAACAGACCCCTTCCTGATTAACCTTCTGTTACTGTTGCTAATGTTCCTGTTAATGTGCATCTGTGACTATGGAGGGAAGGGCAAAATCATCACTTATAACTTTGAATACTGTTTTGGCTCATTCCATTGTACAGGTGAGTGACAAAGCCCAAAGACACTACCTGAGTCTGTACACATAATATTGCATATTGAGGGGTACGTTGAGTAGGGTAGGTTCTTGGCAGGTTGTTTAGTTATGCACCATTGAGGGACGAACCAATAACTTAAGGAATTGTAGAGTTTTTTTTTTAGGTTGGATGGATGCATACTGTGTCTGTGTGAAATTACTGCTTGTGTACTGGGAATCATTTGTACTAATATGAAAAGCCAATGCATTCACATTAGCAGCCTATTTAGTGGAGTTAGGACAGTGTGGGACATAGCCACTAAAAGAGATTTAGAGGTTAGCTTATTGGGACTCATTTCTAAAAACAAAGGCTTTGGGAGTGACAGCTGGATCATCCTTGCTAATGACTCAGAAAATTGTTAAATCATTAATGTAAGGACGGATACCCTGATGACCCAGCAGTTTGAATTTATGTAAAGACTGACATATTTGACTATTTCACAACACAAATTTGTCTGGGAACACTTATTTCATGTCATCCTGCTCTCTCTCACTTGTTACTGTCTACTGTCAAATCATAAGATGAAGGCAAAATCTTATGGGACTAACTGGAAGTTGACAATGTGCAATTACACATATGATGAGGACTTAAAGGGCATTATACTTTTCCAACCACTCTGGTCAAAGTAGATACAGCACTGCCTCCAGAGATTTTTAGTAGGACTTTGAGACTCTTACCCTGTGGCTTAATGGTCACCAAGGGTTACTCTTTGTAGAGTTCTACATTTCATGCCACAAAACAATGAAACAAAGAATTTGTGATAGGTGTAGCGATGGTTCTCTTGTCTCTGCTTGTGTGATGGAAATAGGTGATCTTAATAGAGTCCAGTATCTTTTAAGAGTTGTCTCAGGTAATATCTTCCACAATAGGATTGTAGTGTTAACAGAGACTGTGTGTGCCTTTTCACTGTAAGCATTTCAGCTACAGTCAAGTCTTTTTATGTGATAGAATAATTAACGCTGAGGAAAAAGAGGTATTGGCCTTGAGTAGGCAGTGTTCCAGATTCCTTTCTTTGCATGGGGAATAAGACTGCGCGTTCTCTGCCTCTGTGCTGCGCTGCTTGCAAGGAGTTTCTTACATGAGAAGGAGGGTCCTCCCACAGGCAAGCAAGCTCTCTGCTGTGTTTCATGAGCATCATGACGGCGAAGGGTTAAACCTTTCATCCCTCTCTCACTTTCTGCAGTCACGTCTGCTTCCAGCATCCCACCAGAGCTAAATATAGCTGCTGCAGGCAGGGGAGGAGAATATGCATGTTAGCTGATGCAGGCATGCTACATGCTCCCCAGCATCCATTCCGGTCTGCATTGCCACTAATACATTCATAAAACGCTGCACTCACCCACCTGCACCCAGCTACTCTCAGTGTGATATATATTTTTTTTACACTCATCCTCTTGTGATACAGTCCAGGTCCTGCAGTTGTTCTTTAAACAAAGAATTGTATCAGAATTAGTCTCAGTGGCATTGAGGCAGACTTAAGTGTATTTGACCTTATTTCCATGGCAGCCATTTTGACCTCACAGTCACATTCAACACCATGTCATAGTAGCAAAAGCACAGGTGTATAAATAATGAAATTAATGAGGACTGAATTCTATTTAGCTGCTTCAGGTTCAGGGTGCTGGTATTGTACATGCTGCCTCACTGTCACACTGTCAGTGGCTCCTGAGACACTCTAACAGAACAGAGTCGTTAATGTTATTAGTAACACCTGTGCCTTTGCTAGTGAAAATGTCTGCTATGAAAAAAGCATGTTGTCAAATTAGCTAGCAGTCTTGGGAACAGCTAAGAGAATTTGTGTAATCTTCTGTTTTACAAAACATAATAGCAGCAATTATGACAAAAGGAGTGTTGGCAGCTTACTAGCTATTTAGCAGTTAGCTATAGGGTTTCAGCTGCATTCTGGTAGCCAGCTTTAGTCAGCCAAAGATATTAACTTCATCAAATATGAATTTGTGTTCTTCCAGATTTTGGTAAATGGTAAATATGTGTGTACTTGTGTACCTTTATGTGTACATGTAGGAGAGACACAGTGTGCAGAATTCAGATGTGATATTAACCTCTTAATGTCTGTTGCTGAAATAAGGTTTTTTATTTCATTGCACCTGACTTCCACTGCCACATGGCTAGTACAGTAGGAGCCTACATGCAGTACAAGGCATTAGCAGCACATTTCACATGAACACAGTCTGTGGGAGGGTTCGTCAGCGCTGCACCATCTCACTGAGCAGCCGCTGTGACTTTCCAGCAGCTGTAGGACGAATCCAGCTGCCTTATCCTGCTAACTTCTCTGCTGCTAAAGCTCCTACCACAGGCGGTCCACAGGTACTGCAACAGTCATGTCAAAACCCTGAGCCCCTGCACGAGGAGGGTGGTGAGGTGGGGTCATAGAAAAGAACCTAAAGGGTGTGGTGCTGCAGTCCTGTGTCTTCTATGATGTCCTGCTTACGCCACTGAGAGGTAAAGGAGGGAGGAGGGAGTGAGTCAGCTTCCTCCACCCGTGGGACCTGCTGTGTTTTAAAGTGCATACTTAAGAACACCAAGTTACTTCATGGACATGGAAATGGCTGACTGTACATTTCAAAAATAGAACATATTGAGGTTGATGGAGTTTACTGTAGAGAGAAAAAGGCTGAGATGGTAACCATGGAATCGTTTTGTTTGATTTTATTGGCTCAGAATGTTTTGTAAGTTTATATGCCAATATTAGTTTATTTCTTTTTTAACAGTTGTTTTATAGCATCATCTCAAATTAGGTTTCACATTTCAGGGTTATGTTCACTTTTCATACATTCTCTTGCTGACCTTGTGCCACAGCAACACAACGACTAGAAGAGACTGTCTACTTTCTTGTACAGACAATGGCTGCCAAGTCATGCCTATTTTTTAAAATCCTCACTATCTCAGGAAGCTCAGCAGAGGGCGCTATAAGCCTGTTCATTTTGTGGCTGGAGGGCTGTGCCTTTGTGATGTCTTTTCGGTCTGCTGTTCTCATGCTGTTGAATGTCTGCTCTGAATATCATAAAGTTAGGCTGAAGCATGGCAGAAAAACAGTACATTTGTTAGCTGTAGCACAGTCACCATCTCAGAAGAGGGTAAAATCGATAATGTTATATGGTGGACCATGTCATGTCATGTTGTAGACAGCATAACAGATTTTCTTTCTGAATCTAATCTTTTTCTTGTGCATTTTTGCTTTTGTACATATGTGTAAATCAGACCTTAGATGCTGCTGTTGAGCTCAGATGAGCTATGCAGAGCAGCGTCACTGTGAGCCAGTGTGACTCCTCAGACCGCAGAGTCCCACTGAGACACTCGATGACTCAGTGTACGACACAAAGAGCCACCTGCTCTTTCGAGGCAAGGGTGTATTCGGTCACACAAATTGTTTCCATGAGCTGATGTGACTGAATGCATGTACACTTTAATCTGGAAAAAATATGTTTACACATTACAGTTTACGCACGATTAATCACATTCTTATCACGTTCTAGCCGAAATGTCATAACAGATTGTAATCACATTTTTGCAAACCGTATACTGTGAAGAAAGTGTCTGTGGAAACACAACATTGGACATACTACTCTATTGTGGCATCATATTATACAAAAACTACCAAATGTACATTTAAATATTTGTATTACTGTATTTGTTTACTCTGTACTATGAGTGTTTAGTCCTTTAAATGTGCATGTACTACATGTGTGTCAGTGGCACCCTCAGCTGGATAGGACAGTAAAAATGTAAAGGAGAAAAAGCAGTTTTTCAACCAAACATGCTGCTGCATCGAGTAACCAATGAAGCACCCCCCTGTCTTGGTCATGCCGCCCACTCTGTGCTGTTTGCATGTGTGCCATTGGCTGTGCATAACAGCCTGTCTCAGACAAAGGCGTGATGTCCTGCACTGCTAGCTGTTGTGCATATGACACAGGAGAGATATATATATATATATATATATAAGACATATGAGAAAAGGACAGATCAATAAACTATAGGGATCAAATGACTCAGTGGGAGGTTTAGAAGAAATAGATCCTTTCATACAGGTATAGTATAGTATAGGTGGTGTGGGGTTGCATTTTCTGGTGAGCCTGAAATATAATGAGGTTTACCTATATATATGCCAATATATATGCCAATACTGAAATAAACACCTGGGTATTACAGGAGGATTTACAGGATAAACAAGTGTTGCAGTATGGGCCAACATTTGCAGCAAAGCTATTGTTGGTGTGTGACACACTGCTGCATTTTATGCTAGTGCTTCTGAGAGACTCACTCTTGCACCTGGAAGTTATTAACTGTTGCGGATTATGGCCATTCACATTGAAATGTTTTTTATTCGGAAGCTGAGGTCATTTAGAGTCTTGTCTCTCTGCAAGGTGAATCTGGAGACAGTTGTTGAATCTCAGTGAGGAGCAGCCATTTTGCTGATGCAGAATTCAGGGGTGAGCTGTCAAAGTCAGCCTCCTCTCCTCTCCTCTCCTCTCCTCTCCTCTCCTCTCCTCTCCACTTTATCAGTATCACAGCGTGACGTCAGCAACCTACCCATTTTCCTGGACTGCCTCTGCATCCTTTGCACCCCATCACCCCTCTTTCACACACCCATCCTTCTCTTCCTCCCACTCTCCCCCTCCTCCTCTCTGTTCTCCTCTAAGCCCCACCCTCTCCCTCTACCCACCTGACCCGCCGCAATCCAATTAGACGCACCGATGGCTGGATGTACAGACGCACTGTGACTACCAAGCACAAACTGCAGTCTCACTCTCCTCCCCCTCTGTCTCTTTTCCTGCTCTCTTTCCCACCTCTTGTCTCTGTCTCTCTCTCGTTGTCTCTGCATTTTACCCAACCCCCCTCGTCTGCTTTCATTCAGATTATTTACCCATCTCCTCCTCGCTTCCTCTGCTGTGTCTTTCTCCTCCCTCTCTTCTTCTCTTCCTTGCCGCTGCTGCTCTAGCCGCCTCACCCTACATCCCTCCCTTCCAACTAGCGCTCCCTCCCTCCTCCTACTCCTCCTCCTTCTGGAGATCTTCAAAGCTGCCCAGCACACACTTGCACATAGCATAACACACTCCTCTCCTGCGTGGGAAAAACATGTCAGCTATTCTGGACCTGGACCAGATTGCATGCTCTGGGAATGGAGTGGTGAGTGACAAATGCATCTTGCCTGCCTTGACACACCTGGCTGGGTCCTTGCAGCAGGGGGTTTTGGTTCAGATTAGGAGAGGGGTTGTTGTGTGGTTTCCCCAAAGACAGGGTGACAGCAGCTGGCTCCAGGAAAGGGAAAGCTGGTGGTGGTCTTTCCTGGCTTGCTTGTCACCACCTTCGGCAGACAGCTGAGACTTTGGGCTTTTCTCTCTGAGCAGCTGACGGTGTTGGTTGAACATTTGTTCTTTGTGTATGTGTGTGTGTATGTGTGTTTAGGTCTACAGGTCACACAGTGCCCATGTGTGCTCTCAGCACAGGCTAAACATGCCCAGGGCGCAGTGGTGCATTTTAATGTGATGATATGAAAGATGCATGTGTGTAGCGCTCAAGTGTCTCTGAATCTTCAAATGCCACAACCAGAGGATGTGTACGTGCCTCTGTGTGTGGGTGTCCATCAACAGGGTCGCTGGTATTTGTGTGTTTCAGCGTGCATGTTTCAAATGTGTTTCTTTCTGTGTATCCATAACTACAGGGTAGTAGATGGTCCAAATTGCCAGCATTGTGTTCTTTATTCTGTTATCACTGAAAACAGGCGGGGAGGTCACTCACCCCCACACACACTGTAGCAACAACACACACCAAAACCACTGTTGTGGCTCCTTCCCTCCCCTGCAGAGACCTTGAGTTTGTAGTTTCAGCCCACTGCTTCGATGACACGCGCCTGCTGTGTGTGTGCTGCAGGTTGGGATGGGAGTGCTGCGTTTGTGTCAAAAAGGCGGTAGGATGGCTTGCACCAGGGATGATCCCACTGGAGCACATACATAGAAGATATGGATATGTTTGTGTGTGTGTGTGTGTGTGTGTGTGTGTGTGTGTGTGTGTGTGTGTGTGTGTGTGTGTGTGTGTGTGTGTGTGTGTGTGTGTGTGTGCGCGCACCAAAGTCATTTGCAGGCTGCTTGGTGTTTCTGCCCCGTAATGCTGCTCTCAAAGGTGATTGATGCTGTTCCAGGCAGGGCGGTGGAAAACAGGGAGGAGGGGCAGGAAGGATTGATAAGTGAGGGATTGCGGGAAGAGGAACAGCATGACATACTGCTCTCCTTTTGTCACCTCACCCCACCTCCTTCACTCGCCTTCATTCTGGGACCAAAACCCTAGACCTTACCTCGCACTCCTGAAGCCCCTCTGCTCAAAGCATGAACCCCTACTCAGTATTCCTGTCTCACATACAACACACCAAACATCCACATACACTTTTTGTCCAGCAGCTCGTCACCATGAGTGTATGAAAGGGGAAAAAGGTTGCTCTCATTGCAGTGCTCTCCTTTTTCCCCTCTAGCTGTCTAGGCTAGCAGCCCCACCCTACGTCTGTTTTCCTCTGATGCCTCTGTGTATACATATATAACTATATGTGTGTGTGTCTGAAAGAAAATGATGAGAGGCAGAGCTCTTAGATCAATACAGCTTCTACACCACGCCAAGAGCTAAATGGATAGATAAAAGGCCCTCTCCTTCACTCCCTTTCCACAGACCTTTTTTCCATGGTTCTTCACCCATGTTTGTGCCAGGACATGCCTGGAAGGACATGATAAATTAAAGCGATGCGCCCCTTCTGTTTTAAGGCACACCCTTTTGTTAGTCATACAAGACTCCCCCTGTCTTCTCTCTCTTTCCTCCTGTCTGTGTCACTCTGTCCCTGCTTTCACGCTCTATTTCATCCCATCTACTTCTACTTCTTTTTTTCTATCTATCTCATCTTCATTCTCTGTTTCCCCACTATGTTCCCACCACAATTTCATTTCCTACCAGTGGTTGGGTGTACTCGTCTTCTTTTTCCGGCGCATGTACAGCACACATGACTGAAGGCAGACATTTGAACAAGTGTGTTTGTCTTGTTTCTCAGAGCAGAGACACTGAGTGTCCTTGACTCTGTCCTTGCCTAAAAATGAAAATTCTGCAGCACCACAGTCATGGAGAGTTTCCTCTCCGTCTACAACAGCTTGTTCTGCCCCCCTACTATGACCGAGGTTTGCAGAATCATTTCATTATCTGTGAAAAGGCCTTCAATGAACACAAGGCTTCATTCCAGGAGAGTTTCTTCAGGGTTTATTCCATCTCAGGAACAGAGGTTACATTGAGTACCTGTAGACTGTAGCACACTATTGATAGCAGGCAGAGGGAATTGCTTTGTGTTTGTTCATAGTTTTCATGTTTGGTGCGACAGGCTAATCTCTGTATTAACACCCACTCAAACAAAGATGTCTCATTTCATTGCTGACAGGATGAGCACTTTCCCTCTTGCGTTACTGTGTCCATTACAGATTGCAGACACAAATTACTGCAGCTTTGTCCTTGAGAATTAACCTTCATCCCCTCTGAAGAGATTGTGACACATATCCATCAGCCAAATGCCTGCAGTGGGAATCCAAGGAGGGAAATGGTGTACAGTTGGAGACACACTCCCTCTGTGTCTGTCGGCCATAACCTGCGTCTCTCATCCACCCAGGCTCACTCTCTTTATTATTGATGACCAGTGGGCCTTGAGACCAGACGAGCTTTGGGCCCCGCCCGTTACTCCCTCCCTTCTCTGTGCAGTACACACACACACACACACACACACACACACACGTAACTACGTCACAGACAGTGTTGTGTGTTGCACCAAGTCATGCTGACGTTGGGAAGTGTATGTATGATACCAAGTGATGCTGAGGACAGTCTGGAAACTGGCTTTTTCACTTCCTGTATATTGTATCACTTTCCTTCTACAATCTTTCCCATAAGCACTAATGACAGCATGTTTTTGCTGTGTCATGTTTTCACTAATTTCCGCCTTTATATTTAAAGAAAATTGTCATCTGAAATTCCCTTTAAGCCGTTTGATGTGTTTCTCTTGCTGAGGCACAGAGAAGCACTAACGTAGGGCGTCCTTGTGCTTGATAGAGAAAGGAATTCAAAAGAAAGCAGTGAGAGATTGAAGCTGTTGTTAGCTCCTTGAATTTTAATGGGTCTCTCCGCAAAGACATTCAACAAATCAAATGACACTGGCATTTTTTGCAAAGTCACAGTTGTCAAAGTGCTGTGAGTTTCAGACTATTGGATAAAAACTATTTTCCCCAAATGAAAAGACTGTTTTCCAGAAAGCCGATTCAGTGCTTTGTTTGTCCAAGGGCACAGGGGATGTGTGGTGGAGACGAGAGGCGCATGCTCTGCATCCTCAATCTGAGACATAATCCCCAAATGTAGTGTTGGTCACTGAGTGTTTACTTTAGGGAATATGTGTCTCCTGTGTCTGATTTCTGTTCCCCTTCTGTGTTCAAGCTTTGTTGTAGCCCTGATGCAGATTTAACTTTTTCACTTGGTGAAAATATTTACAAGATTATGCTGGTCTTTCTGAATGACATGGATAAACTCTTACTTTGTGCTTGACTGAGATAATGTTCATTTAAAGAGAAAAAGCCCACACAATATAATTGATATTCCACTTTTATTGTCAAAAAATCTTATGAATAAAACAACACTAAAATTAATTTATCCTGCTAATGAGTCTGTGGAGCCACAGCCTGATGTACTGTAGCTTAGGCCATAGAACCAATAGAGCACTATTGAAATGATTGAAAACACTTGAAAGATTGGTGCATTGTGTAACATTCATCCATTACATTAAAATGGACAATGTAGTTAGTTCTGCAACTGCATTTTTGTTAATAGTGATTATCTGCGTGTCATACAGACATTCCTGTGCATGTAGGAGGATCCCTGTTAACACTGCTGTGCTGGTTCCACAGCAGAAATGGAAAACAAAACAATGGGCTGGGTTATAATAACTAAGGAATACGTCACCCAAATGTAATAGTATGGCTCTTTTATGTGTTTTTTGGATGTGAGGATCTGAGCTGAAAGCTACATCAGGCTTTAGCTACAAAGACAGATTGTCTTCTCAGCAAGCCTTTCCTCTTTACGCACAACAGGTACTGATCCTTCAGTTAATATAGTTCAACTGTTTGCTTTTCTCTGTGGCTGCAGGAGCATGACATTGAGACTCCCCATGGCGTTCTCCATGTGACAATGAGAGGCGTCCCCAAGGGCAACAGACCTGTCATCCTCACCTATCACGACATCGGCCTCAACCGTGAGTCAGCCAAAAATAGACAAATCAATACACAATGTCTTTGGGTGCGGTGAAATGGTTGTGTTTCACCCTATACACCTAAGAGCCACATTCAGGTCATTGACAGTTTGAACACCTAAACTCTCACATTTTGAGTTTGTCCTCTATTTGCACCTTTCCAGACAAGTCGTGCTTCAATACCCTGTTCAACTATGAGGACATGCAGGAGATCACGCAGCACTTTGCAGTGGTTCATGTGGACGCACCCGGGCAGCAGGAAGGTGCACCTCCCTTCCCCAGCGGGTGGGTGTCAGGCTGGTTGTGCATGCGCTGATAAATGGGAACACATTTATTTCAGTCCTGGTAGAAGAGCCGCAATCTATTCATTCTTTTTTAAGGAATTAAAGTGCACTGCTGGTTCATTTGTTAATGGAAGCACTTTAATTGTATAACCTATTAGTGAAAATCCTGTTTGAGTAGTGTGTCAGTATTTAAATTTATGACCAATCAGATTTTTGATTAATTCAAACTTGCCCCTATATGTGCTACTTGCACAGACTCATATGTATTTCATCTGTCTCCAGTTATCGCTACCCGACCATGGACGAATTGGCTGAAATGCTGCCCTCTGTGATGACTCAGCTCAAGTGAGTGGGCCCCCCCTTGTGATACCTGATCAATGATAATGTGCATAAATTGACTATATCATCTCCAGCCCCACGGTAACTGGTGGTTTCTCTGCAGGGTCAACAGCGTGATCGGCATTGGCGTTGGAGCTGGGGCGTACATCCTCACCCGCTTTGCAGTGAGTCAACATCAGGACCAGAGCATCTATACTATTCTTACTCTCCATCCCAGTCTTTTTTGTCTTCCTCTCTGTCTCACCTGGAATAATTGAGGGTTTTCAGGCCACACAGCTTGTTACACTGAACATTGAAGCCTCACATCAAACCCACACATGGCATCAGGTTGCTCTACAGTCTGCTGCATATGCTGCCATTCCCCAGATGATGAATCACCTTGGTGATTCTCTCCTTTTCAGTTGCTTTCGTCTTGTTTCCACACTCAACGCAGTGGAGCTAAAAATAAGCACAATCTATGTACAACAGAGCACAAGGAGCTAGAAATGACAGAGGAGCAAGGGAGCACTGAAAGATGAATAATGAAAAGAGAGGATATTTGTTTAGGGGTAAAAATAAAAAGGGGGGGGGGGTTGTTGGGAGTAGGAATCGTAGCACCGGGCTTTCTGTGGAGAGTCTGCTCTTGTTCAGAATACATAAAGCAAAATTGATACTGAAATGCATTTGCTTTAACTGGCTTGGAACAAAATGTGTTTACCCTTGATAGATTTATAGCAGCTGTTGCTGCATTGCATTTGCATCATGTTGAAAGCAGCATCCGCAGTATTCCCTCGGCAGATCTTAGATATCCCCAGACATCCTCGTTCTGTCTTCAGGCAATTCCAGAGCCGCACCCCTTCATTTAGATGCCAAGGATTCCACCTTCATTGTTTCATGTCCTCGTTTAAACAGACATGTTTCACTTTTTTATCATGTTAGAGAACATTGCAGTGTTTTTATCCTCTACCTGCACAACATGAAAAACTGAAAAACTTTTGATTGCGAAGATGTAGCTATGTCTGGGCACGATTCCTTTAGTTCACTGTACCAATGAATTCTCAGACTAAACCACCCTTTAAATGTACATGAGAGTGAAAACTAACCTGAAAACTGTAAGCACACCACAGCACACAAAATACAAGATACCACCAAAAAAATCATACTGTCAAGTCCCATAAGTCCCTTGCCGTTAACACTTGACATTTGTTCTTCCCCTCCCAGCTGAACAACCCGACTCTGGTGGAGGGACTGGTTCTGATTAACGTCGACCCATGTGCCGAAGGCTGGATTGACTGGGCAGCTTCAAAGGTCTGTATTACCACTGCAGTATGAAGCTAGAAAGTCCTAAGTATGCTCTGAAACACAGAGCTATTACTTAAATACTCGATCCGCCATTTCAGTTCAGTTTGCAGCCTTTTGTTAGGTTGTTATTAATGAATGCATGTTGTAGTTTAACCACCACACTGTATGCTCTCCACCTTAACAATACAATTTTGTAAAATGTTATTTATGCCCAGAATTCTATTATAATCTACTCTATCTGAAGCTGCCAGATTACTAGTTTTAGAATCATGAATTCTGACACCAAGCCAGACAATATGATATTATATAGATATTACAAGAGAAGATAAACATAGAAAAAAAGATAAACATAAAACTAGATTTTTTTTTACTGTAGTTTTGGACTTGATGGCATGGAAGACACAGGCAGGGCCTCTAATCCTGTGTTAATTTGATTATACCTGCTGTTTTTGGGTTGCGAGTTAATCAAAACTAAGCCTCACATTTTACACAATAAACCCGTCAGAGCAGCATGCAGTCTTTTAGAGTTCACTCATTTGGATTAGTTTCATTTTGAGTGGATTAATTGGCTTCAGGTCACAATGCTGTACTGTATTACTTTATTATAATACTGTGTACATTGTTGTGTGTACTGTACAAGATTGTTCAGGGAGAACATTCTTTTCAGTGTTAGTGTTACACACAGTCACAGAGCCAGGGGGAGCTTGATATAACTTTTGTCCTTATACATTTAAAAGAGCTTTCTAGTATCTGTTCTGCTGATATTACTTGGTTCAACCTGACAACGTTTAAGAAGGAAATTAAACAGTAGAGAAAAACTTTCACTGTTTCTTTTCTTTTTTTTTTTTAAGATTTTTTTTGCTGTTGTGCGTTTATTGGAGGGAGATAGACAGAGAGATGTGAAATGCAACAACAAAGGTCCTAGCTGAAATTGAAAGGACTGAGTTTATAATAGTGTGTGTCTTAAGCACTAGGTCACCAAGACACCCCATCCCTCACAATTTCTAAATCTGTTACATGGCTTCTCTGTGTATTTGCCTCCTTCAAAATTGATAATTATATCTGCCAGTATATACACTACATGTAAACATGGACATTGCCATATTTTGCCTTAAGGTTTCAGAGTAATTAAAAAAAGTCCCCTCTTGTCTGTTTTAACTGGGTCTGTCTTTTCCTCTTGTGTGCAGCTGTCTGGATGGACCAGTAATCTGGTGGATATCGTCATGGCTCACCACTTCAGCACTGTGAGTTCCTCTTGCAGCGCAGTATTACTCACTCCGTGCTGTTTTTTTTTTTTTAGTGTTGACCTTTTTCATTGACTGCATTAAAAAGTAACTGAACCTCAGGAGGCTTTTCTTGATTTCCCTTGATACCTCACCTCACTCTTATACAGACATTTACTAATTATTCTATTTCTGTCTTCCTGGATACATAGACTGCTGGTTTATGACATGTAGATTACTGGCTCAGTTTAATAACTAACAGAGCTGAAGCTAAGCATACTGCATATACAGACCCCTCTGTTTGTCTGAAAGACTAGTGCTAATTTAAACAGCTCCCTGTACATTCAGTACATGATACTTACATGCACTTTATATGCAGTCTAACTCTTCTTAGCAGAACAAAGATTTCCTGTTTGGGTCAGATTAACTCTTTTCTGTTCACCAGGATGAGCTGACAGAGAACCAGGAGCTGATCCAGACATATCGTCTGCATATCGCCCAAGATATCAACCAGGACAACCTGGCCCTCTTCTGTGGCTCCTACCAATAGTAAGATACAGTACATTATTATAAACTGTATATGAATGTTTTTAATAAACATTTATTGTGTTCTTGATAACATTTATGGGTGCAGTTGAGGCACATACATGTTTCCTCCAGTATCAGAACTTGCTGTCAGCCAGACCTGAATACATAGAAAGAAGCAATGCATCACAAAATATAAAGAACAAGGGTGTAATATAAGATCATAAGCTGCACTGAGAAGCAGGATTTCTGCAAATTCCCCTCACATTTTAGCCAGATCACATTCAGCTCTTAATCATAATTTGTCTCCCTGCACCAGCCGCCGGGACCTGGAGATCGAGAGGCCAGTCGTGGGTCTCAATGAGGACACAGTCAACACACTAACGTAGGTTTTGAGACCAGGATGAAACAAATACACATGTTTCTCTGAGTGCATGGTGTGATTTAAGAATGATTAAATCTAATCTGTTTCTGTGCAGGTGCCCCGCGTTGCTGGTGGTTGGTGACACATCACCTGCTGTGGAGGCTGTGGTGAGTTACACACAAACATTTCAGATTTATGAGGCTTCACAAAGAATTTGTTACAGCACCAAAGCAGTTGCTGTTCTTTCTCTTTTTTGAGCTCAATAGTAACCTCTCATTGATGTTTAAGGTGGAGTGCAATTCCAGGTTAAATCCGACCAAGACCACACTGCTAAAGGTCAAGGTTTTTATAATGACTTTTATAAAATTAATGTCATTCATTTTGTGGTTGTACAAATGATTAATTAATGAGACTGATAATGCTCTTTCAGATGGCTGATTGTGGAGGCCTGCCCCAGGTTGTGCAGGTGTGTATTTACTTTTTTAGACACAGATTCATGTCATCAAGGAGTTTTTCATCTAGCAGTTTTCTTGTCGAAATTATCCTCTAATTTTTATCCTTTATCTTTTCACAGCCAGGGAAACTTGCTGAGGCCTTCAAGTACTTTGTTCAGGGGATGGGCTACAGTAAGTAAACATGCTCACGTCATTCACTTCGTATGTTCAGAGAGTAAAAACTTCTTAATACATCTAAACATCTAAATATATCATGAAGCTGGTTCAAACTATATGTATCAAATGGTCAATGTCCAAAACTTGTTTACAGACTGATATCTCTCTGAGCTGACGTATTTGTGGTCAAGGTTTGTCTTATTGAATTTCCTGTTGACGAGTGCAGCGACAAGTGTTATTTAACTGAGAACTGTTTTCACCTCGGTCTTCTAAGAGCTGCTGCTGAACAGCCCTGCTGATGGGATTTGGACTGTGGCCAACAGTGCATGAAAAGACACTGTTTTTGTCAGCCTGGTCACGGAGAGGCAGCCTGTGCAAAGGTTGATGCTAACACAATTTCCTCTCTGCTCTTTGCAGTGTGTGGCACCCACACCCCTCAGTAGGTGAGGTGTTTGTGCTTCTAGCATGACTGAAATGACAGCAGCACTCCAGATGCACTGAACAGCAATTTATTTCCTGTTCAGTTCAGAGTGGGCCTAAAAGAATACTCTGTTTTTTTTGCCTGGTGTGCTTTTCTTTTCTATTCAGAACTGTTTAATGATGCAGAGACTCAAAGTGCATACTTAAACAGGCCTTTGGGTTTTTTTACAGTCATTCATCTGCCAACAACAACAAACACATTTCTGTCAGACCATAATGACTTGCAGTGCACCACACAGACTCTGATCCATGGATGGATGAAGTCATGAATGTAGGTTTGCTTGCTCTGGCCACACAGATGACGCCTGTGTGTGTTTCTGTAATGCTAATTCTCGTTTGCTCACTCCTGTTCCCAAACCCTTCACCATGGGAGGCACTCTCGGTTGTAGCTAGTATGTCAGTGCTTCAGTATTGCTTTAAAGGCCCCCGAGCCCCCCCCCCCCCGTTGAGTAAATGCCACTGCAGGATTAGAACAGATTAAAAAGAGTGTGTTGCACAGAGAAAGTGTGGAAAATAAATCTCAACACCTCAGCATGTTTCTAAAAGCTGTTTTTCCCTCATTAACACGTTGCCACAGTGTGAAATGTGACAGGGGAACGGCCAAAGAGAACAAAAAATAAAGCTGATTTTCTTACCTGTTGTTGCGAGCAGACAGTTAATTGTCCTCCACGACCGCCAAGCTGTGAGAGTGATCAGAAATAAACTGAGGTGGGATAAAGCAACATAAGAGCTACCTTCTCAACATTTCTCCCTTTCTCCCTCTTTCTTTCCTTCTTGAATCATTGCTTACAGTTCCCTACGTTCTCCTCAGTCACCTGAGCAACGAATCAGGTATCGGGTTCTTGAGCAACTGCCAGACTAGAATGCTATGAACCCAATGGCCTCGTAACACGGTGGATGAATGTCAATGTATGCAGAAATTCTCCAGAGAGCACTGTTTCATATTGGTATCCAGCAGCAGTTCAGTGGTTATACACAGGGAGATTGTTTTGCATACTTTGACACGTTCATCTTCCTGCAGGAGTTTAGTTCCTCCTGTTAGCATGGAATCTGTCCTCAGTGTCCTCTGTTCTTGCATGACCTACTCGTGTTGCTTCCCATCAGTTAAGTTGGATTGCAAGTGCTGTATTCTGCTTTTGTACTGCTTTCATTTTTTTCTACAGTGAACACACATGCAATAGTTTTTGTTACACATTTCCTTTATTTGATTAGCCTCCATATGTGAGAATTGTTTGCATGGTAAGCACCTTCGTTGTTGTTGTATCCGACTACCTAAGTGATCCCACACTGCTCTGAGTCTGCGTGCTGTGTGAGTGGAATATTAATGCATGTTTTCTCTGTTCCAGTGCCGTCAGCGGGAATGACTCGTCTGGCTCGCTCGCGCACCACCTCCTCCTCTAGCATCACCTCCATGGACAGCAGTCGCAGTCGCAACAACCTCAACAGCCTGCTGGAGGGCAGCGCCACTGGGGGGCTGGACAACCAGGCCAGACCCCAGACCATGGAGGTCTCCTGCTAAACCCCATCCCACCCCCTGCACCCTCCCATAGTAACTTATGTGCCCTCTCCCTCCTATCTTTCTGTCTCTCTCTATCCCTCTCTCTCTCTCATCCCACTCCTAAGCAATTCAAAGCCAGGAGGATCTGTAATGAACTATGTGATTAGAAAAGCGGATGTAATAAATATATTAACAGATGCATATTATTAAATATTATATTGAATACACCATCAAAGTCACATTCCTACAAGAAACCATAACTACATTCAGATGTGTTGTATATTCAAATGGTCAAACTGTATCTTTGACTCAGCTGTCCAACCTCACCCTCTTGTATTTATTTTTTTTTTCACATTGTATTTGTTTATATGTCTTCACACACACTGTAGAAATCCTCCATGTGTTCAAAGGAACCTATAGATTTTTTTTTTCATTTAATTGCACAGTACAACACTTTTACTATTTGAACTGGTCTTCTCTGTTGTCAAAATGTGGGCTATATTGATTGTGAGTCATTGTATATTTGTTTTTATTCTCAAACACTGCTGCAATACAAATTAGTCACAAATATACGTAGAGGGATCACTATACGTACTGTAGCTGCAGAAATAGGATGGCAGTCTATTTTTAGAATGATTCCAGAAAAAGTGATGTGGAAGTTACATGGAAGAACCATTGCTTACTGTAGCACTCTGTAAGTAAAACTAAATCAAAGCAGTGGTGAGAACTGCATTTAAACATGGAAGAACATTCAGTGTTAAGAACAAGTGTACCAGTGAGTCGACTCTGTCACTTCACAGTCATTCATTCATTCATTTATCTTGGATTCTTTTTGTAACTGAACTCATCGTCTCCTTTTCTCTTTCTGCTTTGTGTTGATGTTTTTGTTCACTCGAACAGATTATTCAGTGATGTTTTAACAACCTTTAACAAGTGGGTTCTGATGTGAAAAGTGTGAGTCCCTTCACTGAGGGGCCCAGTGGTGCTTCTCACTGTCTGCTGATTCAACTCATTTATATTACTACTGAATAAAGCTACAACATGAGAAGGTGTCTGGTGAGTTTGTTTATCAGTAATGCCTTTAATTCTGGCTAATAAGTGCACATAAAAGCAGGTGCAGGGAATTTATTTGAATGAGAAAATGAGAAAGTACTGTACATCTCAGAGAAGCAAGTGCTTGTACTTTTCCTCTTCTATTGGTGGAAAAGTGAGGTGAGTGTGGCGAGTTAGTTTCCAACCACACTTGCTATTTCCTCAAAGTGATAACTGTTGTCACAGATCAGACGGTCTATATTTGGCACAATGAAAGAACAACAATGGTCAGCTGCTACACAAATGAGATGAAGAGACTGATTTAGAATTGAGAAGATGTAAAAAATGTCATGGGGGAAAAACACTAAATGTTAATCTGATTTTCATGTCATGAGGCTTCTATCAACTTCAATACAACTTTCCTCTACTAATAAAGATAAATGAACTCAAAATATTTTACATGAAGAGATGGACACAATCACAGCTTTACTGCTTTACTGTATCAGATTGCAATATATAAGGTTTTGTGTCCAACCCCTGTGCACTAAAAATAGAAAGAATTGATAATAATCTTGTATTTCATTGCAATACAAACAAAACATTTTACCATAAAAGATTTAACATGGAGGTGGATAATACAGATGTAAATCGGAAATTTGCAATATTTGAGAAAGATATGGAAAAATGAATTCTTCATATGTTCTTTCCACCCATGCTTACAGGCCCTTTTCAGTGGTTCAGCACAAATCTGATCCGTTAGTTTCCACCCTAAGCAGAATTGTTTCTGAATTGCTTCTAAAGAAACCAACAGTACGTCTTTTTAAAGATGAGAATCAGAGGAGATAATGACATTGCTGTGGCCGTATCAAAGTCTTATTAGTATATGTGAGCATGAACGTCGCTGCCTGCAACGACAGAAACCAGAAATTGTATAATTCCTGCCGTGCCTGATGTACATAAATTATTTATTTTCCTTGACTTTTTCACACCCAAATGATTTTTGTGTACAAAGCCCCACTGTTGCTTCTCATATTGCTCCACTGCTGCTCTGATAGCTTGACTCTGCAGTGCCAGCATGATGGATGAACTTGTGACTAATGATAAATCAAGCAGGAGTAGGCTGTCAGGAGAGGCTTCATCATGCTTCTGCAGAGTTTTGACTTTTATCTGATTTTAACATCAATGGCAAAACATTAACACGACCGAGAAAGACTGAAAGCAGTGTGCCAGACTGATGGGGAAAATGTGGTCAGAGGCATCATGGTTCTGCTGAAAAATCTATAGGCAGATAAATGTAGCCTTGTCTAGTGTAAGCATTTCTACACAAACATTGTCATTGTGACATAATATCACCACTTCAACCCACCACATTGCGCCACAAGGTACATGTACATGTGTATGTAAATTCGGCTTACGCAGATATACAGTTAATTCCATAAACAAGTGATGCACATTTAACCCTGCATGAAAACAGCCTGCATCAGAGAGAACAGCATGAGCTGTTCTGAGTCAGGATGTCATGGTCTTTAGCGTCACAGGAAGCTGCAGTTGTGTGAAATACATAAAGACACACATACAGGAAGCCTCATCTCCTCAGGCAGATGATCATTTGTCATCAAGACGACTTGTAGTTTACTAGTTGCTCCGAGAAGGATCTAGCCCTTTATTTTTGGAGAATATAATTTCTGTGCAAACATTTTTGATACAGAAACTGAAGGAGGTGAGTATGTTACCTGCTCTGATGAAAATATTTTGCTTAATAACCCTTAATAGCAAAAATAATTTTGCTTGATAATGACTTTTACCTCCATAAGCAATCTTACTGCCTAATTACTTTTATTACATGAAATAAAAACATGAAATATCTTTTGAATCGAAATGATAATAGATAAATGGAGAAATCAGCCTTTGTTTAAAGTGTGTTTTACATTATTCAAAATATCTTATTAACTTGCCTATATGAAAAAGTCGTGTGCATCATGAGAATTAAATCTCATTTTTCCATTATTTTTAATACAGCTTTCACATGTAGTTTGAGTATAGACTTCATTCCTCACAAACAGGTTGCATGGAAATTCACTTGATATCCGTTCCTCTTGTTGTGGTTAGCCGCCTTCCTGCATCATCTAGGTTTTGCTGCCAGGTAACAAATAGTGTGCAGCACTTGTGAGTTGTTTTGCTGATGGCAGTCATAATGAAAGAACTGGGGGAATAATCAAATAATGAATAAGTGACGATGAGGGCCTTTGAAGACATAACATTTTCTTCCATTGGTCCCTATTTCACCTTTTTTGTGTCTCTCTTTTTTTCTATCACAATAGCCATTTCAAGTCTGCAAGAAGCCAAAGAACATGGGAACCTGCCCCATCAGATGTCAATCAAACCTAGCAATCCTTGAAAATCCACCTGAACATGCATCAACAGGTAGGTTCAATCCTCAAGACACAAAATAAAAATAAGAAAAATGTAAAAAAAACAAAAACAAATTTGGTTTATAATATTCATCTGCTTCTTTTCCTCTGCAGCCACAATGGAAAGCATTATTGTATCCCTCTATAACTACCCATCCTTTGGTCACAGAGAAGTGACCATGCACATTGGGGAAAGGCTCACCATCGTATCAGAGTATGTGATGCAGCTCCTAATGTTTCACCTTCACCCTTGTTTTCACCTAGACAGACACAATTACTCATGATTGACTATTTTTCCCAATAGCGATGGGGATTTTCTGATGGTGAGATCCACAACCACAGGACATGAGAGCTACATTCCCACCAGCTACACCGCCAAGGTGACACACAGGTAAGTTACAGTCACGAAGACACATGTTAAGATCTCTGTCACAGTACTCTGTGTGTGTGTGTGTGTGTGTGTGTGTGTGTGTGTGTGTGTGTGTGTGTGTGTGTGTGTGTGTGTGTGTGTGTGTGTGTTTGTGTTTGAAACCAGAAGAGTTATGCATGTGTGAATAGAATGGCGGGGGGTTCCCTGACAGGTGGGAGTAGTTTCTGTCCCTGTGAACTTTACCTCAGTGGAGACATATGTTGGAACAAGACATCTGTTCTCTTCAGTGACATGACATCAGCCTCTGCCTCCTGCAGTTTCAGTCCTCCTCCAGTGGGGAATGTACTCTGAAATTGTTACAGTGGATTTTCCAAAACTAAAAACAACATGAAAATATTTTTTTGTCACATTGTCTTATTGTCCCATACGTCTAAATGTCTCCTGTGTCCTCTTCTCTCTGTTCAGGTGGCTTTTCACAGGCATCAGCAGGTACAAAGCAGTGGAGCTGCTCATGCAGCCCAATAACCAGAGTGGATCCTTCTTGATCCGAGAGTCAGAGACAAACAGAGGTTAGAATAGAGGTTTCTTTCTGTATTTCTTTCTGTATTTCTTTCTTTTCTCTCTTTCTTTCTTTCTTTCTTTCTTTCTTTCTTTAATACAAAAATGAAATGAGCCTTAAACTATTATGTGGAGTGGGTGTTAATGGAGCTACATAATTTTCATGGTTTCTAAAGCACTTTCCACTTCTTCAAGAATTTTCTTGTGAGAGTGACAGGTCATTTTAATTAGGTTTATTTATGGAGATGGTTTAATTTGCCTTAGAAAAATGACTTGCGTGGGTTAATGACTAAATGCCATTAAGTTTAAATGCTGCATCTGTGTGCTGTTTCTGTCTTTAGATTGTTACTCGCTGTCTGTCCTGAGGAAAAATAACTCCTTGTACCAAGACTGTGTGAAGCACTACCGCATCTCTCACCTCCAAAATGGCTGGGTCTACATATCTCCAGGAATCACCTTCCCCTCCCTGCATCACCTGGTGGAACACTATTCAGGTTTGTACTGAGGATATAAAGCTGTTTTCTCACCTTTACCCTCAAACCCTATAAGAGTTAGTTATATTAAAATGTTTCCTCCTTTTCCAGAGTTTGCAGATGGATTGTCCGGTCGGCTGACAACGCCTTGCTTCATCGACGGTTTAGATAATGCAAGAGAGGCCAGGCCTGTGCCCACAGCCATCAGGAGGCCTACTATCAACTGGAAGGACATAAGCAGGTGTGGCAGACTCTCTCTAGCCTTGCTACTACTAATGGCTGCCACAAGATGTCACTCTGTTACTTGGTGTAGAGTAGCCTACTGCATGAGCCCCTCATGGCGTCATGGTTAAAATAATTAATAAATCCTATCTTAGTGAAGCTTACCATTTTCAGTTTTTGTTGACACTGTGTCACAAAGATGTTGATTCAACTCTACAATAATTTGTTTCAGTGTTGAGTAAACTGATTGTGAAGGGTGTGTACACAACACCAACAGATATGCCAACAGATTAGACTGTAGTTGCACTGGGTATCTGCCAAGTTTGAGAATCTGTAGCTGTGTGAGTAGCAAGCAGCGAACCTACCTCAGATAAATAAAGTTTGAAAAATGTAGCCTACAATAGATGGTAGTTATTTAAAGGCCTTGTGAAATGAAAAATATTTTTTTCCCCCAGTTTTAACACTGTGTCCCCATGTTAATTGTTCATTTATCTCATCATATGCCAAATATATATGTCAAAAAAAAACTATTTGAGTATTTTTACATCAAAATCCATGTATTTTCTCTTCCTGTAAAACGGTTTCATACATTTGATGACTCATCCTGCACTAAATGGCATTCACTAATTGTCAGAGCAAATTCTGTCCATGTTTACACAGCAGTTAAAACAGAAATGTCACCAATCTTTGGGACTTTGTGGGAACAGTGAAATTGAGGCACTTTTTTTTTTTTTTTTTTTTTTTTAAATCACCAACACTATAATCACCTTATTCATTCTGTCTCCTCTCAGGTCGGTGATCTTCAGGAGGAAGAGAACAGAGTCGGACAACTCTCTGGTGAGCGAGGGGCTGAGGGAAGCCATCAGCTCTTACCTGCAAATGACAGAGGGCAACGATCACAGCTGGGACACTTGAGGAAAGACAGTGGATCAGTGTGAAAGAATGAAGTCAGACGGATGGAGAGCAGTCAAATACTGACCTGACTCATCTGCATTTTGGGCAAGCCAATTGAAGAGGTCGTCTGTACGCCCAAATGTAGTCTTCCTACACTGCCCTGTAGTGGCAGGAGAAATGAGACACTACAATGCTTGGGGTTGTGACATACTGTATGTCAGCAAGAGACTGTTTTCTGTGTTCAAAGTGACACACAGTGGATATGTGAGCTGAAAATTAAAAGACAGTGAGACATTTGTTCTCATTTGTTTTCAAACATTGAATGTATTCATTTACAACCTAATTTGTACATGCTGTTTGAATGTAATGTTGTATGTTAATATTACTGTAATATGATTGTTATCATTGGTATGTTATTGGAATCCAATAAAATACGTCAGATATGTGATGAATGAGCAACACATAAAACCACCTAAAAACGAGAGAATCTGTCCCGTATTTTTATGGTATTACGATGTATTTTATCATTATAAACCATTTATATCAAATGTAAATATGATTGAAGCCATTGGATTCTTGCAGAGTGTGCTTTTCTGCCAGCAGGTGCCGCTTAATTACGTCCAATAATTCATCAAAGCTTTCCACTTCCTGCCCGAACAGTTCAGTTCAGGAAGAAGAAATAATGGCGACGCTTCTGGGGTCCGAGTCCCCTTGTACTGGAGGAAAACGAAGAAATTGCAACAATAATATTGTCACAAAGTTCACGGCCAGTAAGATTACTGGCCAGGGTTTCAGTCGAGGGACACAGGTAAGAGAAACGATGCATGTTACGCCAATAAACACATCCGAAAGTTGATCGAGTGAGGCCAGGGACTTGCGCTTGGAATCTAGCCTGAAAACGAAGACGTTGTCCTGGAGACTTGACTGGACATGTAGTCTATCTTGTCAGCTTTGGCTTTACAGCTAGCTACGACACGACAGGGTGTTTTTTAAAAGGTAAACCTTAAACTTTGACATCATTGAGTTCTGTAAAACAGCATTTGCTCAGTGACAAGCAAAATAACGTTAGCACTACAAGTGTATGAAGCAAGCTCCGCTTCAAATGGGTCTTTGTTGTTAGCTCCACGTTAGCTTAGCATTATAGGCCAGGTGAAATACGACATAAATACACGTTGAACTGAAAGTTTGACGGGATAATGTTGTTTATATCGGGCATTGGAGTTCCAGTGTCACTGGAGAGCCCATAGTTTAATTTTGGAAGGGCTTAAATCACCCAGTGTTAATCAACGGCAGTAACGTTTGCTAATGTTAGCAAATAGGGTAACGTCAGCTAGCTAGCTAAGCCAGCTGAACAGCTCAGGTGATTACGTAACGACACACTAACCACAATAACTATCGTTTCCATAAATGGATACGCCACAACAGCTGTTTGGACAAGGGAATGTTAGCGGGTTTATTTTTATTTTCACACAAACAAACATTTACGTGACATATGTACCTTTGGAAAACATATTGGTCCGGTTAGTTTTGATTATAACGCTAGTTTACGTCAGCTGTTATGTTTTTTTCCTAGTCCTTATGCATGTTGACGTCGCTCCTGTGCATTTGACTCATTTATTCACCGTGTATCTCCTCCACTTTCTTTGCTACACACCCACCATTAAACCGCTGAATTGCAAAGCCAATAAAACAATTTATTCCAGTGCCCCTGCATTATTTCTGCGTGTCAGTGTCTTGCCTTTTACCTTCCTTGCTGACTTGCAGTTTTCGAGGTAGCGTAAGGTAGTGCCTCTCATTGGTGACACAAACAGAAAGCGTCTATTATATGACAATATCCTCTTATAATGTCCTGTTGAATGCGACCACTTTTCCCAGGTTGATCAGAGACTGTTGGGCCAGCTACCATAATATACTGTACACTGGTATCATGTCGGTGCTATTAACAAATCACATCACATTAATGATGGTTTTTCGATGTCAGTGAAGGCATTCAGGAGTGTAGGTCGTCAAGTGTCATCAGTGGGCCAAAAGCTGTAACAGAGAACACAAACATTCCTAGGTTATTTTTTCTGTCCTGTTTGCATCAAAGTGTGAGAGGAAGCCACTGTGGACCCAAAGTTTCTACAGATTATCTTTTAATGTTAAATACAGCTGAATATAACAAACTTGCCCCATGCGGGCAATTTGTAGCACCTAGGAGCTGCATTGACTGTCAGTATTATAATTTTCAAATTTAAAATGATTGACAGTTGTTTTTGGCCTCTGATGCGTGAATTACGGAATCAGCATTTATTATTCACCATTTAGAATGAATAGAAGCTATGGAGCATCTGAGTGAGCTTCTTGTGAATGCCACATTTTTCAAAATGTTTCTTCCTTGCAGAAAGATAAAATTATCTCAGCATTTTTACATTGAAAATGTTTGGGTTACGCATTATCATGGAATTTTCCATGAGCGTTTCTCTAAATTCATACAGTTGTCACAGCCTTGTATTTTAAAAGGGTTTCAACAGTAAGACAGAAAATGTGTGTGTGCATTCATTACTTGCAGAGGCAATAAATCTATTTGGTAAATATAGAAAACACCCTCTTTTGTGACCTTTCCAGAAACCTCAATTCAGAATGCCCCACAAGATTTTATTCCTAATGAGGGAAAAAATTCAACACAGCACACCTATGATTAGAACACTCTGCTGATGTCCAGTAAACTGTAGGGTCAACTTTAAGATTCTGCTGCACTTTATGGCCTTGATACACAATACATGTGCACTCACTGACTATTAGCCAGACTAGGACTCTCAAGTCACATGGTTTTAGGTATAACAAGGATATAATAAAACTCTGCTGAAACTGCTTTTAGTTTCTGTTCTCTTTAACTTAAATAAAGCTTAAATTGATCTCAGGATTGCATCCTGACATCCACTGGTACAAGCAAAAATAGACCTTTAAAACCTTGCTGAAGCCTTATTACAAATAAACATGCATTTTCACTGTGTATATCACACTGTTTAAGTTTGCCTCTAATTATATGTCATAGCTCCCGGGAGGCCTGCTCCAGGAGAGAGATAAACGGGCCAAGTGGAATGGCATCCCTACTCTGCTGCAGAAGCTCTACGAGAGCAGCCATCCCAACAGTGACCTCTCCCATGCCCACAACTTTCTTAAGGTAGTCTCACAGCATTAGTCCATCCAACAATGATGCTGTGGAATTACTGCTTTTCGTCACTTGATGGTGAATGTTTCACTTTGGAGCCTGGGTGACGTAAATTACATGTGAACAATGGTTTTTGTCAGGTATTATCATCCCATCTCTCCATGGAGGCCATGTCTTTTGTCACAGAGGACAGGAAGACCGCTCAGGAATCCACCTTCCCCAACACATACACCTTTGACCTCTTTGGTGGAGTCGATGTAAGTTTGACTCAGAGACACTGAAGTTTGTTCCCTTTGGAGAACCAGTTGTAATGTATAGAACAACTCATACTGAGACATAAAAAACATATTAAATGTTAATTTTACTGTTCTCCTGAAGCTGCTTGTGGAGATCTTGATGAGACCTACACTAACTATGCAGAAGAAAAAACCCAAAAGTAAGTAGGCTGACATTTCATCTGTGCACATGTCTGCTTTTATTTTGAAGTTAGTATGTTTTTACATGAAGATAATTGAACTGAATTTAGACGCCTGTGTTTCTGTTACAACAGTGAATGATGACTTGGTTAAGGACTGCCTTAGTGTTCTCTACAACTGTTGTATATGTGTAAGTATCCCATTACATTTTGTTACGTACCAGAGAAATGTCAGAGGTGCATCATACCTTGCTTCAACTTAGCACATGTATAAAGCTAGAAGTATTTTCTCTGCAGTTGGTTTGTGCAGTTATATTGTCTCAGAACAGGGCAGTTTTTACAGATAGGAATGGGCAAATGTTCTTCTTTCAATTCATAGACGGAGGGGGTCACGAAGAGCCTGGCAGCGAGGGATGACTTTGTTCTGTTTCTCTTCACCCTGATGACAAACAAGAAGACCTTCCTACAGACTGCTACTCTAATTGAAGATATTCTTGGAGTCAAAAAGGTCAGAGTTATACTTGGATCAAATCTTCAGCATCAGCATTAATCATTGTTTATTACCCTTCTTAACTCAAGAGTTAAAGGGTCTGTGAAGTCATTTTATTCAGTGAGATTTGGCAAAAACCATCAATTTTTTGTGCCACTGTTTCTGAAAAATCAGTCTAATTAATATTTAATCTTAATTAATTTTTCTGTGGAAATAATAGCCTTTTAATCTTTGTGCTGAAGATAAATGTATATGTTGTCTGATGGCTCTTGTCCATGTGCAGACACCTCTAATGCCAGAACATTATGCCCAGCAGAACTGCTAACACCCTAATGGCACAACAGTGCCTTAATTTCAGACTCATGCTGTGCTCCACTTTAAATTCTCCTAATATCATTCAACAATTTAAAATTTGTCTCTCTGTCTCTGATTACCTTTCTTTTGTTTCAGCGCTACAATTTACTAGACGGCTGCGCAAATCTTCTTTTGCTTTCTTTTTATTTTTTATTTTTTAAGCCAGACGCAATTATTCCTGATTTTGGTCATGTTATAAAATCTTCTAAATGTTTCTACCAACAAGGTTTCTCTGGTGCCTACATGTAGACTCTTACGACCCTCTAATTATAGCTTGTGCTTCTCCTCAAAAATTACAATTACTTAATCATCCATTGGTAACTTAATTATTTATACATCAGAGTCTCAGGGTCATTGCAAAAAATTAGGCGACTTTGCAAAGATGATCAGGAGCAGTTCAGTGAGGGAAGTTTTTCCGCTTAGTAATTATGGCAGATACAGTAAATTAATATTTTGTGATTTAGCAAAGGTATTGCCAGTGCTAACCACCTCCTCACTTTATATAATGATGTGAGAGAATGTCACTAGGAATGTTTAAGGTGTATAATGCACACTGCCTGACTGATAAGGTGCTATGCACAACATGTCTGTATCATTTGCAATAGTTTTACGACAGTTGACATTTTAAACCTCTGCAACGCCATGGCAGAAGTATCATGCTGCTTTAAGGCCTCTTACTTTTGTTATAAGGAATGTAGCAACATAGAAGGGCATTGCAATCATGTATCATTGTATCATGTAATCATTGTATTCATCATGAGCTTGCATAGAAAAGTTAGTGGTTACAATAATATCTAGCAACTTGCAAAGACATCTATTGTTTTCAAAACTGTTTTTGCAGCAATGGAGAATTTAGTGTATGAAAAAACACACATCCTCCTTTGTGACTGTTTTTAAATAGCCTGTTCAAGCATTACAATCTATTTGCTTTCCTTGTGTGGATTAAAGGTCCTAGAGAAGCTGACGTATGCACAGGCATAACTTACAGGGATAATTTACTGGACCTAAAGAAGTAATCTTCAGACAGTGCTTTTGCCTGTGGCAATATATTGAAGTTACTTTTTGATAGATCCATAAACTGATTTACTTAGATATGGTAAAAACTACTACATTTTTAGCAGGTAACAAATTCAGGGTTAATCTCACAACTTGTTAAGTGTGACAATGTTGTATTTCTGATTCCAGTCTACTTTCAGATTGGTAACAGTTCATGTATTTGCATTTTTAAGGAGATGATCCAGTTAGAAGGCATCCCCAACCTGTCAGGCCTGGTCCAAAGCTTTGACCAACAACAGCTGGCCAACTTCTGCCGCATCCTGTCAGTCACCATCTCAGAACCTGATGTAGGGAACGATGACAAGCACACCCTGCTCGCCAAAAATGCCCAGCAGAAACGCAATGCTAGTCCCTCACGGGCAGAGGTCAACCAGGGTAAGTTGTCTTTGAAGAACAGAGCTCACACAGACTATGTAACATATGGATCAGTAAATTGTGAACTGTCAAATGTTCTTCTTTGCAGTAACCCTGCTGAACATCCCTGGGTTCATTGAACGGCTGTGTAAGCTGGCCACTAGAAAGGTGTCTGAGGCCACAGGAGCGAACTTCCTGCAGGAGCTGGAGGACTGGTACACATGGCTGGACAATGCTCTGGTGCTGGATGCCCTTATGCAGATGGCTACTGAGGACGCTGAACAAAGCAGTACAGGTGAGACCACAGCCACTTGGGCTGCTTTTTATTCAGCTTACTTAAATCTTACGAACTTTGTCTGAGATAACTTTTTTCCCTGACTTTCAGAGTCATCAGATGAGAGTTCCTTGGCCACCAGCCCGCTGAGACATCGACTACCCCAGTCCATGAAGATCGTCCATGAGATCATGTATAAAGTGGAAGTGCTCTATGTGCTATGTGTCCTTCTCATGGGTCGACAGAGGAACCAGGTACTTAACGACACATCTCCTCCATTTGAGGTTTAAGTGGGAGTGTTGGCTCTAAGCAGAGTGTAGTTCTTTGACTACTGTATTGTGTCTCTGCACACAGGTGCACAAGATGCTGGCTGAGTTTCGTCTCATCCCAGGGCTCAATAACCTTTTTGACAAGCTGATCTGGAGGAAATACACTGCTTCAAATCATGTGGTGCACGGCCAGAATGAGAACTGCGACTGTAGTCCAGTATGAACTTTTAACATCACACTATTTGGAAATTGGCTCTGGGTAATTAAATTTAACATAGACATTAACTTTTCTTTATTGTCATCATACAGGAAATTTCCTTCAAAATCCAGTTTTTGCGGCTACTCCAGAGTTTCAGTGATCACCATGAGTAAGTGACCCTTAATTGAGTCGCCTTGGATCTAACTTCTCGTTTTACGTTTTACATTAGCAGAGTTTGTTTTTTAAAATATGTTTCCTGTCTTTCAGGAACAAGTACCTCCTGCTGAATAGCCAGGAGCTGAATGAACTGAGTGCCATATCCATGAAGGCTAACATCCCTGAGGTGGAAGCTCTAGTCAACACAGACAGAAGCCTAGTGTGTGATGGGAAGAAAGGCCTCCTCACACGCCTCCTCGCTGTCATGAAGAGGGAGCCTCCAGACTCTTCCTTCAGGTCAGCATTGTGCATGTCAAAGATCAAGAGGGAGATGAAGATGTTGATATTTTAAGTGTCAACCTATTTGGAGAAAGTCGAACACCCCTATCATGGAGCAAAAGACTGCTTCTTTTGAAAAAAGATTTCCCAAGATTTGTCTGTGTAGTTCTGCTTTTTGTAGTTTTGCTGACTCTTTCTGTTGTGTATGTAGATTCTGGCAGGCGAGGGCAGTGGAAAGTTTTCTCAGAGGAGCCACCTCCTATGCAGACCAAATGTTCCTCCTGAAGAGGGGATTACTAGAGGTATGTACAACCACAGATTGCTTTTCTCATTCCATAGTCCATATCACACAGATCTCTCCTTGATTTTTGACTTCTCTTGATTCACTTCACTGTCTGCTTCCATCCCTCGACAGCACATCCTGTTCTGTATCATAGATAGTGGCTGTACCTCCCGAGATGTCCTACAGAGCTACTTTGATCTTCTGGGAGAGCTCATGAAGTTCAACATTGATGCCTTCAAAAGATTCAACAAATATGTCAACACTCCAGAGAAGGTATAATTGTACACCTTTATATGCCCTATAAAAAGGTTTTGTATATGCTTACATTCTTTTCTCAATTTGTGTGTTGCATGAACAAGACTGTCTAATGATATATCTTGGTGTCTCCTCTGTAGTTTCAGACCTTCCTGACGCAGATCAACAGTTCTTTGGTGGACTCTAACATGCTGGTGCGCTGCATTGTCCTGTCATTGGACCGCTTTGAGAGCCAGACTGAAGATGTCAAAGGTAAACCAGAATGGCAAGTTACACATGTAGACCAGTGATACAATATTCTGACCAACCCCACCTAAGTTGACAGATAATGTTAGGCTATGTCCATACTAACATGGATACATCTGAAAACACAGTTGTTGCTTAACAAGTCATTTAAAGTGGAAGTGCTATTCCTGCAAGGGTTAAAACATTGATTTCAGTGTTTTGTCCCCCCCCCCCTCCAGTGGTGGAGGTACTGTCTGAGTGCTGCCTGCTGTCCTACATGGCCAGAGTTGAGAACAGGCTTTCCTTCCTCTTTCGACTGATCACGATCATCAACGTACAGACTCTCACACAGGTCTTGTTTAATTTTCACTTTGTCACACGAGTACAGAGAAACTCAAATCATTGAAGAATAAGAAATTCTGTCTCAAAAATTTAACCAGATGAATGAAAGACACTTTTAGTCTAAACTTAAATTAATGTCAGCTACAAATAACATTTGTTTAATTTGTATCTGTTAGGGTTGTGGTCCAAAACACTTTCTAACTCATTCTTGTTCCTTTTTGTATCCACCCCATCCTTTTTCCCTGCAGGAGAATGTGAGCTGTTTAAACACCAGTTTGGTGATCTTGATGCTGGCCAGAAGAAAGGCTAAACTGCCCTTCTACCTCAACGCCCTACGGGAGAAGGAGTATGCTGAGAAGTACCCGGGCTGCCTGCTCAACAACTTCCACAACCTACTGCGCTTCTGGCAGCGCCACTACCTCAACAAGGACAAAGATAGCACCTGTCTGGAGAATGTGAGTAGCTCTCGCTCTTTCCTGCATACACTTGAAATTTAAGAAAATATCTTCATCTCACCAAAGTCTACATCAGCTGCATCACACAAGCAGCAACTGAGAGTCTCCTCTCATTCTCTACTGTTAAGGTTCAGTGTTTTGAAATCATGGATATGCATGCTGGGAAAAACAAAGACCTAAAGTGTTTAGTTTACAGTGCTGTGTCACAGTGACATTTGTGTGACTAGGCTGTAAAACCAGTTTGTTTAACAACTTTAGACAGCAACACTGGTTAAAATGTTCCAAAAAATTCCAAGAGACAGGTGATTTAAAAAATGCTATGTTGTGTTCAGTATTGGTAAGAGTTGTCTTGCAGATTTGGAAAAGTGTTAACTGTTGTAAGTTGAGTGAGAACTCTTTCAACAAATCACGAAGTACCTCTTTTTCCACTGAAGGAAACTGATTGGTGGAAAAAAAAAACGTTTAGTTTCGCTTTTCAGTGTTCATCATCTGCTGTTCTTGTTGATGCAAATCAATGAGCAACCACAACTGATGCCATGTCTATGCAGTGACAAAGTGGCTGTACACAGAAAACCATAGAATAGGTCTTGAAAGTCAAATTCTGTATACATGTAAATGATCTCAAAAACATAAGTAGTGACTGATATTGTGAATATATGTTTAATGAATAAGATTTAGTGTACTTTTCTCCAGCCCCCTTGAACTGAACATTTACTACACATAGTATCTCAGTCAACTTAAACAAACACTTTTTATACTGTTAGAGGCTTTGTGCTAATGCAGTATTTGTCTTGCTCTGATAAATGCACTGTACACCACCTGCCAGGTACCAAACAGCAAACAGACAAAGTTAGAGGCTAGCAAGTGAACACAGTGGAGCATTTAGCAGGTAAAGAGCCAGATGTTTCTCTCAGGGGGTTGGTAGGACCAAAATGTGGGTTTAAAGGTGAGTTAATATTGGCCTTAACATTCACCAGCTGACCACAAGCATGAGTCCTAATGAATTCAATGTTGCTGCATATCTACAGGATGTGTAAATAGTCAGCTGATGTCTAACTTGTTATCCTTAACAACTTTTATAAGGTGGTTTGAATGCTGTGTTTTTGCTTGTTCCGCTGCCCCCAAGTGGCCAAAAATGTCAGTCATGGCTGCTTCAACACCAACAAAGTTTCATAATGTTTCAAGTGTATATATACAACCTTAAACTATTATTATTGTTTGTAGTGGCAATTTACATTGCTGTAAATGTTGTCACATGTAAACACAAGGTTGATCACTGTGATTTAATCTCAATTACAGTTATTTGTTAATGGTGAAATCCTCCACTTAATACATATGTAGCATCAGATCCAGTAGATATCAGGCATACAGCTAAGCAAAGCTGATTTTTCTGAGCATGTAAACTGTCCTTTACACAAGATGACTAGGTTGACAACGAATTGATGCCACCAACCATTTCATACATGCATACAGCTTCATACCATTGCATGCAAGCTTCTAGCTCACCAGATATTGTGGTTAACTAGCTAATTAAGTGACTGTCATTAATGAGTTTTATTGTTCTAATTCCTCTCTGGTTTCTCTCCTCAGAGCTCCTGTATCCCCTTCAGCTACTGGAAGGAGACGGTGTCAGTGCTGCTGGGCTCAGACAGGACTTCTCTGTGTGCCATAGCGAGCTACATTGATGAGCCCTTCATGGATCTGGACAGAGACCTGCTGGAAGATTGACCTCCAGCATGTGCACTCACTGCGCTGGGGGTGGGACAGGGCAGAGGGTCACAGGGAGCATGGACACCTAAAGCTGGTGACAACTCTACTTATCTGAGCCATCCAGGTGCTTTGTGACTGCGTTTCTGGATGTAAAGACTCACCTGTTTGCTGTCTGTACCTACGCATGGAGGCTGTCATCACAGATGTAAGGGGACATAATTTGCCCGGCGTTCGTCCTCTCACTGAGTTACTGCTCTTCTTCAAAGGAAACCTGTTTGCCCATCCCAGATCACCAACATCGTATAACAGACAATTAAAAGACTTGAGGAATGACACCTGCATTGGTTGTTTGCTTTAGGTGAAATTCAGATAGAGCCTTTTATATAACCTATACAAAATTCTATGAAAAAAATATGTATGATTCAACAAATTATATGTTAGAAAAAAAATTCTTTTCACATGGACTTGGTTTGGAAATGGCCACAGATTAAACTGTCACCCAGATGTGCAGGTCAGTGGCGCGTCACAGGGCTGCCAGGAGGGAGCGGCCTCAACCTCCCACTACCTACACACTCTCTGTTGACTCCATGCCACTCCACTTCCTGACCAGTGGAGGAAACTGGTAAAATTGGAGTTTTTGCAGGGGTCTTCTCAATGAACAGCATTTTCATTTAACCTGTCTGTGGGTCTATTTTATTAGGTGGCTTGTTGTTGATTGGTGCTTTCTGGCTCTACTTGGAACATTTAGGTAGCTTGTGGGCCGGCTGACATGTTTCACAAATCACACGGGGCTCCTCTCACCTAAAACCATCCACTCTGTTGTGGCTTCAGAAGCTTCACCCAGGGACTCGTCTCTTTTCCAGGTTATTTTTGCTGATTTATTTTTGTGTTGTTGAAAACAATGGCTTTTAGCTCTGGATAAACTGTAGAATAAAACATTGCACAGATGAAATTGTTTTTATTGTTTATTATATCTTAACACATTTGTTAATTAAAAAAAACCTTCATTTTGTAACAGAATTTGTATCCGTGCTGTGAGAGATGCTTTGGGAAGAGAATAAACTATGCAGGTGCTAGTGTTAAGATACCACTTTAATTGTTCCAGTCCACACAAAGTTTGTTTTATGTGAATTAGCCTTCAGCCCATCACCGTCATCATTGGATTTAAAGTCTACCACTTTCTCTGGTATTTCTCAAAATCTCAGACTACAATCTGAGAATGACAATCTTTCCATGTGATGGCTCTTTTTGCTCGGTGCCACCACTCTATCTTTAGTTTGGATTGAGAAGAAGCAGAGAGCACGGCTGTGTTGATGTGTCCATGGCCTGAATGTGCAGCTGTTTAGTGGAAATGGAAGATGCGGAGCTGAACAGATATTTGGTGTCCCAAATTAAAACAGGCCGAACCCGTGATAAGTACAAATGAATGAGCTACCTCATATTCTATCCGGATACCGTACAGATCAAATCACTTAAAATGACAAGTGTACAGTTTTACTCCCAACATGTCATGAGTCGTACTACATGTTCATGTGAATGTATATGGGCATTTATACAGTTGGCCCCTGATGCCATGAGTTACTAGTGCTATGCCGCCTTGGGATGCAAACACACGTCCTTTTAACACGTTTGAAGCCTTTTATTTGCTTTGAAGCTAATTAACCAGAAATGTTTCCTTGTTTTCTAGCTTTCATTCAGCATGTCTTAAAAATCTCTTGATGGGTGTGCACATACTTTGAATTAGTTCATCTTTTGTGCTTTGCAGTGAAGTTAATGCAATTGCACTTCGCAAGTGCTTCTCTCTTACACATTCACTTTCTTGCTGGATGCCCAAGATAAATGCTAATGTCTAACATGATGTGATTTGACACAGGGTACTTCTGCAGTGGTGTTGCGTTGTTAGTACTGATCATGTATTATCATGGATCTTAATCCCACTTATCACTTCAGTCATCCACCACAGACGTCAATGAAGCTATTGCTATAAAAACATGAATGTTGTCAGCAACTACATAAACAATCCCTGACTTCTGTAGCTTTGTGATCTGAATTTCTGAGACTGATCCCTCTGTATGATGCACAGGAGAGTTGGTTCTCAGCAGTTGTGTATGTGGTGTTTTGCTCCTAGAAGGCCTTAGATTTCATTCAATCATTAGTTTGTATAGAAAACGGTGAAATCTTATCCTCTTGGCCAAGAACATGCTGCATAGTGTTTAATACAACACACAATTTGACTTTTACTTTAGGTCCCTGATATTTTGACTTTGTTAACTGTAGATTTATGTAATGTTTGGCATGATGAGAATATTATTAGACACATGTTGCAGCCATTTCTGAACTCACTCAAAACTCGGACCATGTGGTGCTTTTTTGATCAAATATGATTGTATCTCACTTCACCAGGATCAACAGCATCTGTGGAAATTTTGTTGAAAAGAATACAACTATTACGAGATGCTGATAGTGGATAGTTCGTGATGAAACTCTCCAATGGTTGTTAAAAATTCACTTCTGCACACGTCTTACTAATCCTGTGTGACCATCAAACAAACAGAGAAGATTCATGTTTCAGTTTCACATTCAGCTATAACCACTTCTGTAACCAGCTTTAATCCTCATGGTACTCCTCTAATGCTGGTGTTTAACTTCATTTTCCTTATTTAACAACTGTTTGTCAAATTAATAATATAATAAATTCTTCTTTAGACCTTCTTTGTTGGGTTTCTATCTTTGTCACATATTAACACACTCAAAAGTCATATTTAAAGATTTAAAAGTCTTTATTTGGGTGTGTCCACACAGTCAAGCACAGCTGTTGCAGCTGGCTAGCTGTGATATGTTTGGCTGCGGCGTTCAGCCTCACCGCATCACTCAGCAAGCTGAAATACACAAGACAGGGGTGTTTGTTAGCAACCACATACACAGTGTCATAGAGTTACTCATGACCACACCAGAGATCACATGAGAGGGCTATGTGAGGTCATCTTCAACAGAGGATTACATCCAGTCTCTTCTAAGATTAGTTCTTGTTATGAAGCCTGCCGGCTAATTTTAATAAATTCTTCCAAAGGTCATACAATTCTGCATCATACTGTAATACGAAATGTATTACATGTATTTACCAACCTTGTTGCCTTGGTCGCGGGTGCGGACCCGAAGCTTGTTGACCTGTGATTCGGCCATATCAGCCCTCTCCTCTGCATCGTCAAGCTCATGCTGGAGCTTCCTGTACTTAGACAAGTTGGTGTTCGCCTGCTCCTCCTGCAGAGACGAGGAGACCAAGAGCGATATGTAGTGTGCAGTGAACTGAAGGGACGCTCAGGCTCTTCAGTTACTTTTCCACTTCAGCAATCCAGCTGCGATTAATAATGTGACTCAAATGATCACTTATCACTAAGAGCACACCGATAGTAAAGTGCTGACTCACCGCTTCTTCAGCCTGTCTCTTGTAACTCTTCACCTTGACCTGCAGCTTGTCGATGAGGTCCTGCAGACGGACCAGGTTCTTCTTGTCTTCCTCAGCCTGCACAAACACCAAAGGGAGCTCTTATCCTTTTTTGTTGTTGTTAAAAAAAACATGCATTCATATTTTATACCCCATCATGCTCTTTGTGCAGACAGTGGTGGTTTACCTGGTAGGACAGCTCTTTGATTCTCCTCTCGTACTTGCGCACTACCTTCTGATACTCCTGACTCTTCTTTTGCTCAGACTCCAGTTCATTCTCCAGTTCTTTCACCTACCAGCAAGATCAATTACATTATTATTATTATTATTATTATTATTACAAACTCACCAGTTACAAGTATTAGCAAATGAGACATTGACTTCATAAATTTCAGCTCTTACCCTGGCCTCCAGCTTCTGAACCTGCTTCTTGCCACCCTTGAGAGCAATCTGCTCAGCCTCATCCAGACGCATCTGCAGGTCCTTTATGGTTTGCTCCATGTTCTTCTTCATCCTTTCCAGATGGGCGCTGGTGTCCTGCTCTTTCTTCAGCTCCTCTGCCATCATGGCCGCCTACAAATATGGAAGATCAGTGTTAAAGGAGCAGAAGTTATCCCAAACTGGACTGGAAGCAATCGCAGCATCATCAACAGGCCAGATGTTTATTTAAGATGGTAAGTAATCAGGATATCTATCATCCTGTATGTGATATCTTGTAGTGTAAATGTCTTATAGCTTAATGTCTTAAACTCTTGCACTTTATATTTTGTTTATTCACTGTCTTACATCAGTGATGGCCTTTTTGGCCTTCTCCTCTGCATTGCGGCACTCCTGAACAGCATCGT
Organism: Seriola dumerili; assembly: GCF_002260705.1. Classification (NCBI taxonomy): domain Eukaryota; kingdom Metazoa; phylum Chordata; class Actinopteri; order Carangiformes; family Carangidae; genus Seriola; species Seriola dumerili. The sequence goes on along the minus strand of NW_019174343.1, from coordinate 7,642,180 downwards.
CAACCTCATTCGACAGCATGGAAAGATCGCTCTCCAACTTCTTCTTCTGGTTGATGAGCCCAGTGTTCTGGAGCAAGACAATCAGTTTAAAGACATCTTTCATGATTTAACTATGAATTTATTTTGTTTTCAGTATGGCATCTTTCATTTCCAAAACTAGCTAGGATTCCATAGCATCTAGCATAACATACCAATGATTAGAGCAGAATATTTTCAGCTAACAACCACTAAGAGTAGCTAGCTAGGAAAACAATCTTCATGCTCAACTAATGAAAGTATGTGACCAATCTTTGATAAGCTCATTTGTTTATTTAATGCACTGCAGGGTGGTTTTGAATCGTCCTACCTGAGAGTGCAACAGGTTGACCCTCTCGGTGGCCTCAAGCAGCTCATGTTCAGCTAGCTTGCGCGCACGGTCGTTCTGCTCCAGCAGAGCCCTGAGCTCCTCCACCTCAGCAGCCAGCAGGTTGTTTCGGCGCTCAGTTACCGCTACCTGCTCCTTCAGCTCCTCATTCTGGTGAATAGTCTCATCCAACTCCAGTTGAATGTCCTGGAGTCACAGATCAAGTACAAGCACAATATTTTGTTTAATGTAACAGTGGAAATGTATGTACTAATTAATCTGACCAGTTAGCTGCTGTATGGACTCACCTTGATCTGAACCTGCAGGTTTCTCAGGAGTTTCTGGGACTCAGAGGCCTGCCTGTTGGCGTGGTTCAGCTGCACCTCCATCTCATTCAGGTCACCCTCCATCTTCTTCCTCAGACGCACTGCCTCGTTGCGAGACTTAGCCTCGGCATCCAAGGTGGCCTGCATGGACTCCAGTGTTCTCTGGTGGTTACGACTGGAAGGTAATGTGGTGGGAATAGAAAGATTAGAAGGATGCAGTGTATGTGGAGTGGTTGATGTGGAATGAATCTCAGATCTGCTATAAACCAGGACGAAAAGGGTAAAACATAAAACTCACCGAAGATTGTCAATTTCCTCATCCTTCTCTGCCAGCTTCCTGTCAACGTCGGCCTTGATCTGGTTTAGCTCCAGCTGGATCCTGAGAGTTTTGCTCTCTTCATGCTCCAGAGTGCCCTGAGACAGACAGTCAGCCAGACCACTTAATGCTTGAAGATATAACCCTCAGTCAGGATTATCGGACAGACCACAAATAGTGAGAGAAGATAACAAACTGCTTACTTCAGCTTCCTCCAGTGCAGCTTGAATCTCACTCTTCTCCATGTCCAGACCCTTCTTCATCTTCTCCAGCTCATGGATGGTCTTCGCTCCGTGACTGATTTGATCAGACAGGTCAACAATCTCCTCTGGGGAAGTAGAGATAGAAAAGTAGTGCATTTGTTCATGTTAAGTTTCTTTAATGCAACTTTCCAGCTGGGATTTAAAGATGTCAGCTGTACCTTGGAGGTTTTTGTTCTCCCTCTTGATGGTCTCCAGATGATCCAGGGTCTCCTCATAAGAATTCTTCAGTTTGAAGAGCTCTGTGCTCAGACCACGAGACTCTTTTTGAGAGGTCTCCAGCTCCGACTGGCACTCTTCATATTTCTGTCTCCACTCAGCCAGCACCTGGAGGGCAAAATGAGACGTATCTACAGCTTTTAAAGCGCATCACCGCCACAGATGGACATACTATAAATTGTACCAGTACCCAACTCGGGTAGAGACAAATTAGGGTTTTATCCCTTAGGGGAAGCAAATGCAATCCTCTGTAGTAGTTGTCAACAGGAAGCACATTTACTTTTCAACATGTCTGTTCCAGCTTCTCTTTGCCAGTACCTTGTCAAAGTTGCGTTGCTTCTTGTCGAGGGCAGCGGCTGCAGCATTGGAACGCTCCAGGTCAATAACCAGGTCCTCGATCTCTGTCTGGAGCCGATGTTTGGTCTTCTCCAGGGAGGAGCACTTGGCATTGGATGCTTCCACCGTCTCTTCAGCCTCCTGCAGACGTGTCACCAGCTTTTTCCTAAAGAGAGACAAACAGATTTGACTCACATCCCGTCAACTGATCATTCTGCGCCATCTGATTCTTTCAAAATACATCTCACTCACTTGGCTTCCTCCAGCTCCTCAGTCCTCTGGATGGCATCAGTTTCATACTTAGTCCTCCACTGAGCCACCTCAGCGTTGGCCTTGGACAGAGCTCTCTGCAGCTCAGCCTTGGCCTCCTGCTCCTCATCGTACTGCTCTCGCAGAAGATCACAGTCGTGGCGAGATGACTGCAGTGCATGGGCCAGGGCACTCTTAGCCTTTACAGACCAATCATGATGGTGGAGACAAGTTAGCTTAATTGGAGGAACTCTGAATCTCTACAAGTTAGCAACCAGCCTTGTAGTTAATAACCACTAACTGATGCATTGATAGGTAGCTGACCTTATTGTCCTCCTCCAGCTGTTTCTTAAGGTCCTCCACATTCTGGCTGAAGGAGTTCTTGGCACGCTGGAGCTGAGAGACCATGGATTCGCGTTCCTCAAGCTTCCTGCCCAGCTCGGCTATATCAGGAGGAGAACAAATGTTTCTGTGTTTACTAACCAGTCTGTGCAATCTGTTTGTGAGATTTATGATAAAATGAAAGGTCTTTACCACTCTCAGCCTGAGCTCGGGCCCTTTGGGTGTTGGTTTCGTTGAGCTGCCTCTGGAGCTCTTCAGCCTTGGCTTTAGCCTCATTCATTTGGTCTTCATACAGGCGACACATTTTCTCTGATGTAGCCTGCAGACAAGAATTTTTTTTTTTTTTTTTTTTTGAGGGATTGATCTATTTTTGCACCATTCTGCTTTACATCTCACAATATGTTTCTTGTTCATCTATCTACCTTGCCCTTGGAAAGCTGCTCCACAGTGGAGGCCAGATCGTCGGCCTCCATCTTGGCCTCGCTCCTCTCCTTCTCCAGCTTCTGTTTGACTCTCTGCAGGCTGTCGATCTGCTCGCTCAGCTCTGCGACGCTGTCGGCGTGCTTCTTCCGCAAGGTCGCTGTCGTGGCCTCGTGGTGTAGCATGGCTTCCTCCAGGTCTCGCCTCAGCTTCAGAAAATCTGACTCTCTTTTTTTGTTAATCTCGATCTGGGCAGAGGTGGCCCCACCAGCCTCTTCCAGGCGCTCGCTCAGCTCCTCCAGCTCTCGAGCCACATCCCCGCGTTGCTTCTCCACCTTGGCCCTACAAGACCGGTCGGCCTCCAGCTCTTCCTCCAGCTCCTCTATACGAGCCTGGAGAAAAACAGTGGTCAGTTTTTTCTTCAAAATTACGTTTCATAACGGCTCTATCAGAGGTCAAAAGACTATTTTGCACCTGTAACTCTTTTATCTTCTTCTGGAGCTGATTCACCAAGGCTTGCTCATCCTCAATCCTTGTGCTCATCTCATTCATTTCAAAGTCTTTCCTGGTAGAAAATGTTTGGTAATCATTACTATTCATTCATATTATTCCTTCAAAGACAAAATGATGATGCTTTTACTGTAACTATATGATAACTCACTTTTTCAGCTTCTCTTCAAGTTGCTGTTTGTCGTTCTCCAGGTCCATAACAGACTCCAAGGAGAGTTTCAGATCTCCCTCCAGTTTGCGTTTGACCCGTTCCAAGTCCATACGCAGTTTCTTCTCTTGTTCCAGTGAGCCCTCGAGCTGATTCACATTAGGATGGTAAATAAATGTTACATATTATTGTATGTATATAATGTTACCCATGTGGACTAAATGAAATAACACTATATTTTTTCCTCTGCTTTTTAAAATGATAAAGAAAAACTCACATCATCTACTTGTTGCTCCAGCTTTGCCTTGGCTTTGGTCAGAGTGTTGACTTTGTCTTCCTCTGCCTGCAGGTCATCCAGGGTCTGCTGATGAGCCTCCTGTAGAGCCTTCTTCTCCTTGGTCAGCCTCAATATGGTTTCATCCAGAGCTGCCATTTCCTCAATCAGGTTCTTCACCTGCAAGGCATAAGAAGAAAGGAAACGTGACACTTAGAAAATGAGAAACCAAAGACACATTTTTTTTCTTTTTCCACTCAGTCATTTATTACAAGCCACTAAATGTGCAGTGGATCTTTTTGTGACCTTTTAGCACTGTGCGGAGGCAACTCACTGTTCTCCTTTACCACTCTCCTCACCTTGTTCTCAGTGGCATGCTTCTCCTTCTCCACTTTAGCCAGAGTGATCTCCAGATCGTCAATGTCTTTCTTCAGCTCGGCACACTCGTCCTCGAGCTTGCGCTTCTTGGCGAGCACATTAGCGCTCATCTCCTCCTCATCCTCCAGCCTCTCCATGATTTCTTTCACTTTGGCCTCCAGCTGGATCTTAGTTTTGATGAGCAGTTCACAGCGGTCCTCAGCATCTGCCAGGTTATCCTGCTCCTATGGGATAGAGAGTAAAAGACATAAAAGTGTTAAGTGTATTGAAGCACTACTACAGCATCTATATTTCTCCAAGCTGAATGTTTGAATACTGTACGTCACTTACTGCCTGCAGCTGTAGAGACAGGTCATTCTTCTCTTGGATCAGGCTGACCTGCCTCTCCTCCAACTCTTTCCGCTTGACCTCGGATTTCTCCAGAGCCTCCTTCAGCTTCGCCAGCTCCTCCTTCAGAGAGGCCAGCTCTTTTTCTGTGGCAGCGCTCTTCAGTAGAGGCTTTATTTTGAAGAAGAGCTTCATCCAGGGCCAGTGCTTGACAGCGTTGAAGGCCCGGATGTTCCACTGGATGATCATCAGAGCTTCCCTGAAAATGGGAACAAATAAAAGAGAGAGACAGAGTGAGGTTTTTCCTACCACTAAAAAAATTCTTGTCAGGTTATCTCTGCAGTTGCTAAGAGGGTTTGTGGAACGATTTTGGGGTAGCTTAACTAATTTAAAAAAACAAAAAAAACATAGTTTGAAATTACATCTACATATTAGTGAGCTGGAACACCTGAGGGCCATACTGTAGGTTGCATTTGAGAGTGACATGACAACTAGTTAGTAAGCGAGCAGAGAGGTCTAAACAGTTAAGATGAGTAATGGATACAGCTCAAATAGACAGCTACAAGTAATAAATAAAGTTAAAGTACCTAAATATATGTAAACATAATTTATAAGTGGGTGAAATTGCTTTAGCTGCACAGGTCAAATTGTTTAAAATGGATATTTAAAAGTAATTGAAAAACAGTATTTTAATACAGTAGAATTTACATTTTCTGTTTCTTTTGTCAGACAACAAACAAGTTGGAAATAGTAACTGAAAAGCGACCCATTACAACTGCATGTTAACTTCCCAGCCATTTTCAAGCAGCTGATCTGCTGCTAAAATCCTGATTTTATAACAGTGACATCGTCTGACTAAATTACCAAACACATAAATTAAAGACAAAGACAGTGCTGTGATTTCCACTATATTCACTTGTAAAATGATCACTCAGAGAGAAAGTTAGAAGCAACAGATTATCTATTTTATAGAATATCTAGCCAATGGGGAAACTCCATCTCAGTCACATGATATTTAGCCGACCAATAGTGCAACTAGGATCACTCAACTCTATCACTCAGTGTTGCCCTTCTGTTGAGATCCAGCCAAAAAAGGTTGCTGCAGACCTTGAAGCACTTTAAAATAAGAAGGGAAATTGAGAGCAAGTACATCAGGAGAAGGTCACAAAGATTTATCCTGGACTTCCGTTTATTTATTTAGTCACTTGTTTAGTCACTCCTTGGTGCCTGATTTTTGGCAACAATCCTGCAACTATCTACTCCCTTGTGTCTAATCATACACTGAGGGACGGGCCATGAAATCATACACCTAATGATGCTTTTGATGTTTCAAGACTGTGACCAAACAGGGTTACTAGATTGATTTAGTCTCAGTAGGATGGCGTCTCACAGCCCTAAATATGGACCCTGAGCAGATTGGTCAAGGACTTCCTGTCAGTGTTTAGGGGTTGAGTTTGAGTGAGTGTGCACACGCTAGGGTGGAAGGTGACTGAAAGAGGGTGGGGGAGCTGATACATGTTTGACATGACTCCATGCCGGGTGCCTCTCAAAGGTGAGCGTCTGTGTTTATTTAGGAACTAAAACCCTCTGTCCAAGGGCCGGCTTTAATCCTCTGCCACCCTCCACATATTCCATCAATGCACTCACTTAGAAGTACAGGCGCCGCGGACAAAAGGGGCCAGGGGCCACTGGGCATCCAGGGAGGGGGCCGAGGGTTGTATTTTTAGGGAGGGCCAGAGCAGCTGCCACTTGACACATGTCGCCACCTGGCTCTGAGGACACCGTCAGCATTGTTTAATTTAGAGGGAGCGGATGGAGAGAATGGACGGAGACCTGTGAGAGTGGTGTATGTGTGCGTGTGTGTGTGTGTGTGTGTGTGTGTGTGTGTGAGTGGGGCCCTTATTAACAGAAGGGCCACACACATGCCTGGTAACCATACAAGGGCAAGCACACGTCTCACACACGCTGATAACACTGCCCTTGCATGCCACACATACTAGAGTGAGGGAGTGAACACTAAGGTATAGTGTATCACAAGCTGAAAGGCTCGCGGCTGATCGTGTTGCTATTGAACCTGTTCACAGAAGCAACTGGTGTTGGAGGTCTTTCTTTTTTTTTGTACTCATGTCTTCACCTTCCTGTGAGGTATAAAGCGTAAAGGTTTCCCTGTGCCTCTGAACACATTTTATAGTCTGATTGTGATGACAAATGTAAAAGTCATGATAGCCTTTTACCTTCTTTCCATCATCCTCAGCAGCTCCATCCTCATGATTTTACCACGAGCGGCCGCCTGCAGCAGTGTCAGGACTTTGGCCAAACGTTCGTCCCTCAGCTCCTCGAGGTGACCCAGCAGGCCAGCCTTGAAGAACACCTACATGAAGAAAGGAAAGAAAGTTAACAACACAGCTATAAAGAATAAAAAACACATAACCCACATAACCCCAGATAAATGATAACTGAGAATGCATCACAAGTTCAAAGATCTATGATCAAATACTAATTTAAATAGATAAAAGTCATTACGCTGGGCTTCCAATTTCCAGATCATTGACCAATTGTAGGGCTGTCTGGTTATTTTGCCATACAGAAGTATTTATATGAAGCAATACCACATTGCTATCAGCTAAATGTACTGTACTAAAACATATTATATTATTATAATTCATTTATTACTTGATTATTAATACTGATGCAATAATGTGTGAACACCATTTTCAAATTATAGTGTATAATAGTATAGTATAGTCTATAGTATAGTCTGAGCTCATTTTAACTACTTTATATACTGTTGGGTAATTTAATGTGTTTCAACGCATCATTATATATTTTCTGTTTATCTGCCAAGTAGCTAGTGTAAGTAGCATAAAATGGAAATACTTAAGTACATAAGTTAAGACCAAGTACCTTGAAATTATTAAAGTACAGCACTTGTGTAAATGACTTGAGTAAATGCTCTTAGTCACGTTCAACCACAGGCTCTGTGTCACACACAAGCTGCTGCCCTCTACCTTTGTGTGTCCAAATTTGTACTGGTTGTGGTCGATATCCAGGGAGGCCAGCAGCTTCTCTGCAGCTTTCCTGCTGTCCACAAACTTATCATCTGGGATGGCATGTGGATTCAGGATGCGATAGCTGGAAATACGAAAAGAACGTTTCAGGACTGATTGTCATTATGACCCCCATGACATCTAAAAAAGTGAGTTTTGCCTTCTCTGTGTGTCTGTAGTTTGTCTCACCGCTGTTTGAACTCAGCGTAGAGGATGCGGTTGGGGAAGCCCTTTCTGCAGATCCTGATGCCCTCCAGCACACCGTTGCAGCGCAGCTGGTGCAGCACCAAGAATGGATCCATGATCCCTGCGCAGAACGCGTTTCAAACATTAGTCCCGTCCCCATCACGTAGCCCCTGACGATATGTCATGACTGTGCTGTGTGTTACCTGGAGTCTTGCTCTCATTAGGGATGATGCAGCGAACAAAGTGGGGCTGGGTGCTGCGAAGGTTGGTCATCAGCTTGTTCAGATTTTCCTGGAGTAAAGGAGAAATGAGGTTCAATGAGTCAATAAAAAATGAAGTGACTATTCTACTATTAAAACCTCAACTTATTGCAATAAATAGCAACAGAACCTTCATGTAAAACTCTTTGTGTTCCTCATGTGAAACCCTTGATGTGAAGGAGAGAGGAGCCAGCACAGACTTAAAGTGATGTTCATGTGATCATTGCCCTAAACATCACTGCAAGTCTTAACTGCCTCCTTCCCAGCTGTCCAGAGATGCCAACAACTTCTCATATTGTCTACATTCATCAGCAATGGGCCATTTTACACTGTGTTGTCAGGCTCACCTTGTGAAGCTGAGACACCGTCTGGAAAGAGGCTGCCTTCTTCCTCTTCTCTTTGCTGCCAGGCTTTGGGTCAGACGCTGAAAGGTAATTAGCAGGGTGATTAATTTGACCATCTTAAGGAGGACTACATGCTGCGGTCAGAATCCTGTTTACTCTACCTGAGTCTGAGCCGATGTAGTTCTCGTACAGAGAAGCTAGCAGCTTGTTGGCAGACTTCTGGAAACATGCAACCACCGTCTCATTTAGTGGGTCTTTGTTTTTGTCCAGCCAGCCAATGATGTTATATGGCACCTGTGAAACACAGCAGGTACACACAAATTATTGAACTGTGTAACAATTAATGTTGTGACCTGTCTCAGTGCTTTAATGAGGAACACACTCACCACTCCAGCGTAGTGCACCAGCTCAAAATGGGCCTCGTACTTGCGTTTCTTGTCTGGCCGCGGCTTTTGGAAATTAGGCGACTTGCCAATGTGATTATCATACATCTTGGCTTTAAAGCTGCTGTCTGTGGCCTTTGGGAACATGCACTCCTCTTCAAGGATGGACATGATGCCCAGTGGCTGGAGGAAGAGCAGCGTGTTAATCTAATACTTCTCTGTGATTAAACTTTGCCTGTTATGAACACAAGACTTTGTTTACCTTTTCAATGAGATCAATGCAAGCTTGAAGGTCCAACCCAAAGTCAATGAAGGTCCACTCGATGCCCTCGCGCTTGTACTCCTCCTGCTCCAGGATGAACATGTGGTGGTTGAAAAACTGTTGCAGTTTCTCGTTTGTGAAGTTGATGCACAGCTGCTCGAAGCTATTGAGCTGCAATAAAAGAGCAACAGGAGTTCAGAGGAAGCATTAGAAGTGAACAGCATGAAAAACATGAGATTCATTTTGGAGCTAATTCACCACCGCGAGAGAGAGCGAGAGAGAGAGAGAGAGAGAGAGAGAGAGAGAGAGAGAGAGAGAGAGAGAGAGAGAGAGAGAGAGAGAGAGAGAGAGAGAGAGAGAGAGAGAGAAGGAGAGAGAGAGAGAGAGAAAGAGAGAGAGAGAGAGCGGGTGAGACACAAACAGAGAACCTGTTGTTTTTAAACCAAAACCAGAAAACCAGTCTGATCTTTTTTTTAATAAAGACAACTTTAATATCTGTATTAACATGAAAAATATTTGTATTATAGATCAACTTACATCAAAGATCTCAAATCCGGCGATGTCCAGGACTCCTATGAAGTACTGGCGAGGCAGGGAGGTGTACAGGGTCCGGTTGATGCGTCCCACAAGCCATTTGAACATGCGGTCATACGTGGCTTTGGCCAGAGCACCGACGGCGTAGTTCACCTTCACCACCCATGCACAAATACACACACACACACACACACACACACACACACACACACACACACACACACACAGGAGGAGAACAGCTGTCATTCACATGGATTGCCCCTGTTGCTTAGAAACCAGATTCTAGTGTGCGTGGAGTGGCGAGTGTATTGATCGACCGAGGATTAAGAAGCTGTCCCTCATCAGCATACTAGTCGTCAAGCAGACTGAGGCGAAGCTGAACCTGTGCAGCAGCTTTCATGCTACACTTGTGCTTTTATCTTTGTGACATATTGATTGATTTGTTGTTCAGTTATATCGTCTGTGTTTCTGATGAAGAACACAATATGTCACATTACCAAAACCTGAAATAACGAAACAGAAACGCAGACATCAGACGTCACGTCTCCTCACCTGTTCTACGTTCTGTCCCTTCACCACATACTCGTTCCCCACCTTCACCCTTGGGTGGAGGAGGCCCTTGATGAGGTCAGCTGAACTGACTCCCATCAGGTACGAGGCCTTGTCTGCACCTGGTCACCAAACAAGGCAAAAAAAAAAAAAGAATCACAAACTTGCTTTTAACTGTGTAGTTGTTTTTGCGGCAGATATCACGTCACTGGTTCTTACTTTCAGTGCCGTCGGCCTCCGCCTGCTCCTCACGCTGCTTTTGCTTGAATTTCATGTTGCCAAATTGCATGATGGCTCCAACTATTTTATAGCAGCCATACTTCTCATCGGGCAGGAAGCCGAGGATGTCCATGGCGTGCTGCAGAGAGGGAAAGAAGAAGTTTTCTTACAACTGGATCCACCCAGTGTCCTGCTCTCACATGCAGCAGAATTTCTCTCCGTATGGAAAAGATAAAAGTTCTCACATCAGTGGCCATCAGCTCCTGTCCGTCATCCAGGTTCTCCACAGTGGTGACGCCCTGCGAGCAGAAGTGGAAGTCATATGGGTTGGAGGACACCAGCAGCATGTCTGAAACAAAGAAAACTCAGGGTCATGTCACAGTCCTGCAGTAGTGCAGATTAAAACATCTCAAGCAGCCGCGGTGACTGACCTAACAGTTCTGGTTTCTTCTGCGACATGATCTGGTAGTAGATGTGGTAGCTCCTCTCACCGGGCTGCTGAAATATCACCCTGGATTTTTCCAGAAGATCTGTAGGACAGGGAGAGGTGCAACATGTCCACATGTTCATATCAGACATGAAACGAAATGAGAAATGCACGGTGTTAAAGGACCATCGACTCACATATATCAATATCAGCTGAGGCCAGTTTGCCAGTTGGTCCAAAATGGATCCTAATGAACTTTCCCTGCAGGAAATTAAGTGAAATATTTATGAGATACAAAAAAACCCCCCAAAAACATCATATTTAGAATATTAAATGTACATACAATACACTGGAAGTTTCCAGGTACTCACAAAACGGGATGAGTTGTCGTTCCTTAACGTTTTGGCGTTACCAAACGCCTCCATGGCCGGGTTCGCCTCGATGATCTGATCCTCCAGAGTCCCCTAGAAGAGAAAAGTAAGTCAAATGTAAAGATGCCAAGTCACACTATTTTTTTTTTTTTTTACAATTCACAGTTTATTTGAAATTGCTGTTAAACACAATGCAGCTGCATTTATTTAGCTTAAAGCTAAAACTCACCCCTGTTTTAGTGGCAGGACCTTGCTGCAAAAGAAGAAGGTTAGAAGCCTGTGAGTGTGACATCATGTCAAGTGTGATCAAATAATGCTTTCAAAACCAAAGGGGAAACACTATGACCGACTGGAAAATTAGAAACTGGTTGTTAAAGCTGTGGTAAAAAAAAAACCCAATGGCCACCTTGTTTTATATGATGAAGTGTGGTGAACGCAGGGGAGAAAAAGGGAGGAAAAATGAGCGTCAAACAACATAGAAAAGTCAAAAACCAAAAATCAAAGCAAGGGGGAAGATAATGGAAAAAATTTTTTGAGCCAAACAAAAAAGAAATGACATGGAAGGGGGAAAAGAAAAATAATTCAAAAATCAATGAGGAAGCATAGCAGAGTGGCTGGAAATGGCAACACAACACATGAGGGTAAAGACTTAGACATGAATGTAATCAGTTCTCACATTCACCACTTTGACAGTGAGGAAAATGTATGGACACAGTTTAAAGGGAATACACTGAAGGATTCCTGGGACCAGAAAAATGAAGAAAATAGAAATAAAATATAGCAAAAAAAGTTTTAAAAAGGATGGTGGAAAACAAAAATATGGGTTGCCACATCAGCCTTACTCCTTTTTTGGCAGTTGTTTCCCCAAGAGCTGCCACAATGGCAAAATACTGAATGACACGTTTCGTGTTGACAGTTTTGCCAGCACCGGATTCTCCGCTATAGGAGTGTGAAAAATAACAAAGTGTACATACAAACAGGTACAGAAAAAAACGGTTCACAAAACTGGTAAAGGTGGTGTCAGTCAAAATCACTACAGGTTACAAAACAGAGAAAAAGAGAAAAAAGTGAGGAATAGATTTCAGCCAAAGTCAAAAACTTTAATGAAAAAAATCTGGCTGTATGTGGAGAGTCTACATGTTATATGGCAGCTCGTACAGTTACTGACTGTCTGCTTCTTTTCTAGTTTGTGACTTGAAACAAGACAAAAAATACGAGTTTCAAGCAGTTGATACTTACGTGATGAGCATGGACTGGTTCTCCCGATCTGATGAGGAGAAAATAAGTATATGTGTTTAGATTATGTATCAGTGTTTATATGCTTGTTGTAATCTTTTATAACATAATATTTTATTTCATAGTGTATGAAAACACTCACTGCGCAGCATGTCATTGTAGGCATTGTCTGCTATGGAATAGATGTGCGGCGGCACCTCAGAGCGGCGTTTGCCTTTGTAGACAGCGACCACAGGGGCTGTGTAGACAGGCAGCCATTTGTATGGATTCACTGTCACACAGAAGAGCCCGGAGTAGGTCTGAGGAGACCAGAGGACATGATGCAAGATTAACTCACCTTGTTACATCACATTAAACCAAAATGATCAATCTTGGCACGGACAGGTTGACATTGCTCAAGTTCACAGTTTAACTCTGTAATTTAATCTGGGTAGTTTTGCCCTTTGGACAACATGGAAACATGGGAGAGGGGAAGCACCATCAGTGGGATACTCACATAGATCATCCAGGCAGAGTAGCGTCTGCGCAGGTTGAACAGCACAGAGGCCTCGTTGAGGTGCGTCAGCATGGCCATGTCTTCGATCATGTCATACTTAGGAGGATTCATCTGCTGGATGTCACCGTCCTTCACTGTCAGAGTCTAGAGAAAACAAACAGGCAGACATACTGTAGATGTCCAAGTGTCTGTACTTCAGGTTTTCATTCATTACTGACAATGACAACAGTAATCAAAGAAAATATGTTGGTGGATGAATGATGACTTACCCTCCCATCTTTGGTATCAACAATGACTTTGTCACCTCTGAGCTCCTTGATCTCAATCTCAATGTACGCCTCTTTTTCATCAGGGATCCAGGCTCGCTTCTTACCTGACAGCACAGCAGAGGGGCGAGGAGCATTTAGTAGGAGGGTTTTGGAAAATTGAGCCATCACCAAAACTCACCAAAATCCAACAGATTAATGAAATCATCACAAAGTCAAAGTATTACACAAATAAGCTCATGTGCTAAAAAAAAAAAGTTGATTTCTCTTATTGTTTCTGATTGTAATAATAATAATAATATTTTATACTAGTTTTTAATCACAATTTTACAATGAAATATTAGAAAATTGTGACATTTTAGTTTCAAAAAACAACAGAAATCAATCCAACAGCTCCAGAGCAATTATCTTGAATAAACTGATATTATTTACACACATTATGCAGTTTCAACACTGTTCATTCTCTCTTCAAAACAGTGCGACAAAATGAAGCTGTAATGACGAATCATTATCTGATATCACCAGCTGTTTTTTTACCTCATTTAACGACTGATACAAATTTTAATATTCCATCCAAAACTATATTTAATTATGATATAAATCTTTTTAATGTAATGTACCCTATAAGGTTCCGTTTCTTTGAGGTGTCCTTATTAGGCCTACCGTCAAAAGCGACGGTGTGCGCCGCCAGCAGCTCCAGCTCAGATTTGCGTAAAAACGGTGCAGCCTCCCCGAACTCCTTCGTGTCAAAGCGAGACATGGTGGCAACTCCTCTCCGGCCCCAAAACCCGGACGCACCAGTGACACAGTCGAGTTGTGGAATTCCTTTGGTAAGAAAACAAAGCTTTGTGTTAGTCAGTAGTTGTTACTTTGTTGTTAAAGTTGTTTTTGTTACTTCAGCCCTCCGTTACTGATGAAAACAATGCGTGGCCGTGAAAACACTTCTCGTGCGTAAAGAGCGCAAATCCACTATCACCAAATGAGAACAAAAAGTCTACACGTGCCAGCGAAGGTGAACTACGGTGGTGAGAGTGAAATTAAGACTCAATAAGACGTTTTAAAGGGGAACCAACCCGCGCGTAAAATGCGTGATGATCGACCTACCAAACCAAGGCTAAAAGTTGTCCACTGACCTCAGGACGACCACAACGAAATAACAGCTTGGTGAGATGTGCCCTGCTTTATACTGTGCTCCTCAAGGTCACGGTCAGTGGACATTTGTCCCTCATTAGCATATGCCACCTCCTCCGACGCCTATTGGTGCTGAGCGCCTGTCTCAATTGACACAAAAGGAAAGCTACGTTTTTGTCATTGCGCTAAACCCAAGCCGGCTATTTTTGTATCCCAGTTATTTTATGCACTGTACACACTGCGAGGGAGTGGGAGAGTGTTGCATTAGGAGCATCCCCGTAGGGGGGAATTTTTTCACTCCATAGATTTTGAAGGGCAGTGCATCATTGCCTCTACCAGAACAATGATTTGTGTCAACACCTGGCAACAAAACCTGGACATTTTTTTGATTTTTCACAGGGAAACCGTGAAATGATATGCATGATAAAAGAAAAAAAAAAAGTTAGAGCCAGTGCTCTTCAGTACATATCTAGAAGTGGGTTATTGTGTTTATCCACCCTCAACCTCCTGATAAACACTAATGAAGTCACTCCACTTTAGGTGACTTTGATGCTCATGAACTCATGTTGGCCTCTAAGTAATAACCCTGCAGCTTTTGTGTTGTTAAGTGCCAACAGGGATGTTTGCTATTGTGTGTGGCCACAGAGGATGCAACCTTAGAAGAGATTATTTCAGGAGCTGTGTGGCATTAAACATGCTACTATAAATACACAACATCATATTAATAGCGAGAAACATGGCGTGTGGCTCCTACCAGAAAAATAAAGTGCCTCATATATGAATTTAAAACAAATTCACATAAGTGACGGATCAGACTAAAGCTGTGATGAAATATTCAAAATGTACTTTTAGTTTCTTCTTATGTTGTTTCTTTGTAGTCATAGCCAGAAACATCTAGAGCTTTAACACCTTGGGCCTCAGATGAAAATGTTAAGTATCCTGGTAACTGTCCACTGACAGCACACTGTGTTATGTTGTCACACGTAGCTGTTGTAATTTTGTGTATCCAGTAATTCTGGCATAGGCGCTATGCCTCTCCCACTCTGGCTCCACCAGATCTGACCTTCAGAGCAAGGGGAGAGGTTGGTGCCTGGTATGAGAGCAGGGTGACAGTGCAGCACGGGGGGAGGGAAAGGGGACCAGAGTTTCTCAGAATAGACAAAGCCAGAGTCCAGCATTCCTGATACGGAGATTGACTGTTAACTCTTGGCTGCGCCCAATTCTGCAAACGCCACGTAGATAAAGTGAAGATGACCATCGACAGCCAACGAAGACGCCGTAACCTTTACAAACAAAGAGGTGGTAGGCCTACCTGTTTTATTATAAGAGTTTACTCTCTTGTCTCTCCACACTCACACACAGAGAAACAAGAAAAGATGGGGCCGCCATTTTTGTTGACACTGCTATCTGTTCCTGTGGCAGACTGAGAGGTGTTTCCGTGATGGCTGAAACTTTCTTGGGCATCAGTTAGATAGAGCGGGCCTGAGCTATTCTGGGATAAGGGGTTCTTCAGAGGCAGAGGCTGGTTTATGTACTATGTCACTCGGTGCACCATTTGAAAAGCTGGCATGCTGATAACACATGAGGAGGAGATGAATCCCAAAGTCCCCAGAGCCGCTGGCTTTAAATAAGTTCACATACCCCGGCACGTAAACACACACACACAAACACATAGTGAAGTGCATGCGGTGCTGGAGTCGTCCCCCAGCACATCTCTCTGCACTGCTATACTGCAGCCCACTGCAACAGCTGACTTCCCACAGCAACAGCTCTCCTTACGTCCCCAGTGTTCCTCAAAATCATTTAGACCCTAATGTGGCCAGCCTCATTAATGCTCATGTTTTGATTATTGGACATTTGTGCAGCTTTGAATTACCTTCCTATATAACAGGATCAAACTGATGTCCAGCTGTAGGCCTCAGCCCCGAAATGTTGGTACTGAGTCCTCAGTTCATCCTTGGGGATTGGCCAACTGACTGTTTGGTGATGTGCTAGTGAGGAGCCGACATATTGGGCATCAAGACTTGATCTGGGGGTCGGTCACAGTTGTTTTAGATCATCATGCACCAAATGCCAGCAGGCTTAGGCAGCGAGATGGACAGAGATTGGGAATTATGACTGCAGTCTCTCTCAGCCGTGTTTAATCGCACACAACGCAGACACATCCCAATCCATGTTCGGTCTGTGCACAGGTGGGACTGTTCATCAGAAACAATGGAGTCAAAAGAGGGGTACAAAATATTCTCTCACTCTATGTACTGTATATATAAATATATGTATTCTATCAATCCAAACTCTCAGAGAAGCCAAATCTGTGCATCTTTTAATATCCTTTTATATAAAAAATATCATAAAATCTTTTAAAAATTTGCATTTTGTTTTTGTATATTGTCTCGTTGGTCTCTTTTATTCCCTCCTTTCCTTCTGCAGGCGGTTTTCTGCTGTTTTTGAGAGCTGCTGCATAAATAACATTTGCTTGCTTGACAGAGCGAATATTAAGGTAAGTATCTCGCTCTATAGCAGTGACCTAAAAATGGGCGTTGAAGCAGCGTTTCATTTTGGATCAAAGCATTCATCGCTGGTGGATATTTCTGTAATCGCCTTGTGCCTGCCCACAATACCTTGCAGCAACTGTGTGGGCTCAGGTCTTAGCCATCGGTTCATCAGAGTGGAGACGGGCTGACGCGTGGCACAAACACAGTCCAAAGCCTCAATTACTCTTCCACACCCACTCCACCCCCCTGTCATCCACCCATACACAGGCAACAATAACATGCAGGAGACTTAATCAGTCTTTTAGCGAGCCTTTCGGGGGGTTTGATACCTCAGCTATTAGCCTCTGGCTCCAGACAATGCCCTGTCTCTCATTGTGCTAAGTTGTGGTCTGGGTCAGTGGGCCCGGCCTGCCCGGCCAGCCCTGCCCTCAGTATGCATGGCAGCCCTCAGCTGTCCTTCTATTTCAGGAGCATGGAGGCATACCTCGGCCCAGCTGGGGCATCAGAGACAATGGGCATGCTGCCTTATCCAAACACAGGCTCGCAGACAATCTGACGCACTCCAGGATCCCAGTGAGACCCCCGCTGCAGCCCCCTCCTGCCCAGTAAAGCAGAAGCAAAGAGTTAACAAGGCTGCACAGACACTTAGTCACATCACTCAGGGGCTCAAAGGCCTCCTTTAAACACACAATGATGAACAACCCACAGCAAGGAGACATGAATTGTTGTGTGATTTGTAATGATGGACATGAAGATGTAGCGTAAACACAGCTACACTGTTTTTATTTGTGTTTGAGCAGCTTTGTAGACTGACACAGATCTTTCTGAGTAAATTGTTTGCTGTAGGTCTTTGTAGATAAAGTTACCATGATGTAATACAAAATATCCAACAAAAAAATTAATTGTTACCACATTTGTGAAAACTAGTTGATTTTTTTTTATACTGATGGATGTTCTCTGCATGGTGATTACTGACCAGTAATTCGTGTTTTACTGCCACACCACTGATGTCAGACACATTTCTACCACAGATTCACACAAAGACACTCCTCCATGTTTTTAATCTCTCGTATTTAAGTTCCAATGAAATCACTGTTTCTAAACAGCGGGCCATGACTTCAGTTGCTCTGCTTGACTTTAAATAGACTTGGAAGGGAAGCCTGTCTAGCTGCCTGGAAAGACCTTCAGTTAGTGACCTACAGCATCTCACTGTCAGGGTAGACATAGCTTCACCTAATTTACTGTCAGTACCATTGGGGGTCTGTTAAAGATCTCAAGGGATGCAGGTGGCAGTGCTCGGCCTCTGACCATAATTGCTGTTTAGACAGAGCTGCTGTCACAATGAGAGGCATTTCAGCGAGCCGCGTGGCAGCTCTTTCACAGTTTACACAGGCTCCAAGCCCTCGTATATTTCCTTTATACACTCGTGCACATGCATTCATGCATACACCTCTGCCACGGGAGACAGCATTACCTGTTGTCCATGGCAACTGCTCATAACCAGGGAGAGAGGGAGAGAGGGAAAGAGAGAGACGCAACCGACACGTGTTACACCATCAAATTGTGAGTTCAATTAGTCGGTTGCTGGGCAGAATCCAAGCAAACTGACACAGATCTGAGACAGACTCACATGAACAGAGACCTGAGGAGACCTGTGGCTCAGCTCTCAGAGTTATGTAGCCAAAGTGAGGCCAGTAATAGTCTAATAAATGTTTAATAATTCATTTATTAAGGCTTGACAACGATGACCACTCCTCCAATATAACTTCATCTGTCTCCTTAATTCATCCGAAACCCATCAAGTTGTTCCATGACTGCACCTCATGGATAAATGCTGCAGAGCACTTACAAATGTGCAGTGCACAGATGATGTGTTATTGAAGTGGGGACAAACCTGTATTCATGACTTTTTAACATTTATAACTGCAGGCCTCATGGTTTATGATTTTACATTTACATTTACTCATGTGGGAGATGCTTTTATCCAAAGCGACTTACAAGTGAGGAACAACACTAGACCTTCAGTGCAGTAGGAGACCTTGGTGTAAGTATTAAGTACTAAATCTACTGAATAAGTGCAAGGAGATCAGGTAGAGAAGGACACCTCTGCTCTGATAGGATTTGATAGCTTGTTGTGCAGTGAGAAAGTCTTATCCTTTACTTTCTAATTTACCATAGAGTCTGAATGTGTGAGTATTAATAAGTAGTTGAGAAATGTGGCTCTGCAGGCCGTGTCCATTTTCTCTGTTTAAATCATTTTCACAATCAGCTAATGGAAATAACTTTCAAAACACTGTATACAAGTCTCAAGTCTATAGTTCATTTATTCAGAATTCATTTAAACAAGTCCAGTTGTCTCCAATTGATCCACTGACAAAGTGTTTTTCTGCTTTTCTCTTTTGAAATGTATGACTCATGTTCATTAACATGCTCATCACGCAAACCTTCACATGCAAGATATTAAAGACAGCTTCCAAAACATCATCAAAGTTTTATGTTTCCAGGAATATGAAGGTCATAAAACTGGTAACAGATACATCTTTAAATTTGAATACTAACATGTTCCTTCTCACATCTTAGTGCAATTTAATACATGTTTTAGTTTAGAGGCAAAACTGTTTTTCTATCATTTCTCAAACACATTTTCATACATACAGCTACTGAACACAGAACAGGCAGACATCAGAGAGAGACAGAGAGAGAGGACAGGTCTCTCGTACAGAGGGAAGATGTGAACGTAAACATTGTGTGATGTGTTTGGTCAGATGAGGAGACGGAGACAACATGCACGACCTTGCAACAACCTTGCTAAAAAAAATTGTTTTTGCAAGAGCAAACATCAGATGTGAGACAGATAAAATAATTTGGTAATTTTCTACACACATATACATAGTATTTGTTCCTTGATCATTTTTGTGTTTTGGATGTTTGACATGGAGTGATCCCACTGGGATGGTAAGGGTATTTCTTTATGGTAAGGGTATTTCTTTATCGTAAGGGTATTTATTGAGTTGTTTTGTCGGAAGTGTGACATCCCCTTCATGCCTGGATCCTTACACAGTGTAACTGGTGGACTTTATGGTGCCGTCCTTAATATTGTTGTTACTATGTGTGATTTACTGTAATCTTCTACTTTCAATAATGTCAAATAAAATACACAATGTAAACAAAAACTATGGTAAACTTTGTGATGTGGATGTGAATGTGTAGGGGTCTGAAAATCTAATATGGTTGGGGTTAAAGCCTGGTTTACCAAAGCATTCTGGCTTCAGGAGTTTTTTTCCCACATGTTTATGTATTTCTGTTTTTACTGTCGACAGTCCAATAAACCAGTAAAGTTTTCAAAGAGAAAATAGCAAAGAAAGATATATTCTTTTAAAATGACAGTAACATAGTCACAGAACTGTGACGTACATGTAGTGTTTCTTTCATCCGCATGAGAGCTCAGACTTACTGCAGTGGCCTCCATTGATGCTCCTGCCATTCTCTGTCATAACATTAACGACAGTCCATTATTCAAGTTTCTTTTTGTCCGTGTGTGCATTATAGAGAACATTTGAACTTCAGACCACTCAGCAACACAGTGATTTGTAGCTTGACTCTGTTTTTGTTTCAGCCAGCAGAGGGCATCAGCCTCCGTGCCTCCTGTAACCTCCTATCCTGCCAACATTTAACAGCTAGTGGGAGCTATGTGGGGCCCCAGGATGTTGAGCAGTAAGAAGCTGGAGCAGGAGCAGGTGAAGAGAGTCCTGAGGGAGAGCCTTGCGCTCCTGCTTCGCTCTCCGAGACGTAACAGAAAGATCAGACTGCCATTCATAGAAGTGCTACTCCCCGGCAGCAGGCCAGACACTTGGGCAGCTGGCAGTGTGTGTGTGTCTCAGTCCTCCTCTTCTCTCACACTGCATTTAGCGCACAATACGACAGTGTGTTAGCAGTCTGTTGTCATCTCCTAATTGGCAGTACCAGAATAGTGTGAACATCAGAGGCTGAAGTCTCAGAAGGAGTCCTCTTACCTGTGGTTGACACAAGAACAGACGTGAATGACTCTGAATCAGCAGAATTAAGATGTAAGACTTGTGTGAGGAGGCCAATATTTACTACTGAGAGAGCATTACAGGTCATTATTTATTATGACTACATGTCAGATAAAACAGGATTAAAACTGTGCAACAAATTTGCCCTTTTTGTGGAAGCTACAGTGATTCTGATCAATGCTGCCCTCTACTGCCACGGGGCTGTAATCACATGTCCCCATTTTATCTGAGGCCTTTGAAATGACAACCTTTATGGCACGTCTCACATTTAATGTATTATTGTTGGTTTATTGATATCCTGAAACACAAGGGTGTTCATGACCTTGGGAAATGAATAACTTTAAGTTTTAAAAAGGAGAAAAGTAAATGGTGTGTTCTTGTTTTGGGAGAGGAGAAGTTGCTGTGACTTCAAAATATGAATGACTTGGCTCACAAGCCAACACTATACCATTATTTTTTTTCAACCCTCTGGTTCTGAATCAAATATGCTAAAGCAGTAGCACCTTAAAAGTTTTTTACATATACGTTTTTTTTCTTTCATTTCAAGAGAAAATCATACGTGGTGTTTCAATGATTCATCTCTGCAGGTGTGATTGACTGTGGATGTTATGTTATGTGAACGTTTAATGGTCCTGTTTCCAGCTTTACCTGAAGGTGAATACGTGGTTTACTGTAACAAAACAATAGTGATATGAAATGGATACTTGATATTGATATCATAAGGGTGTGACCTTTGACCCTGAACTAGGATTCAAACAAGACCAAGGGCCTGTTGAAAAAGAGGAGGTCTGTGGTTAAATCTTGGGAGGTTTTATTCCAGCTTTCCCTCAGTATGCTGGAAAACACTGTATAGCTGTATCCCCTGTAGTTTCAGTTTTTCTTTTCAGTTCAGCTAGACCTTAGATCTGAGACAAATGTTGATCCAGATGTAATGAGGGGTTTTGTCTCCAGTGCCAGTGATGTCCACTGATTTGATTTGAAGTCTCCTCCTTATCAGTAATAAGATGATTAAGACCCCTCAGGCCACGTCCGGAGTGCAGTCACTGGACGATGTTTAACAGTGTTCAGTTTCATACTATAACGGTTTTACAGTTTTATTTTATTAGGGATTATACGGGTAGTGTTGAAAGTGATATTAGGCTAGGTGACGTACGTGTAGTGCTGTATCTATGAAGAAAACAAAATTACTATCAATATCCTGTTTGAGTTTTGTTTACATCGACCAAAAAGGCTTATTCGATTCAGCTTTTTGAGTTTAATTTAATAAAGTTGATGAAAGTGGATTGGTCACAATGACTAAACCCATCACAATGACACAAGCAAAGCCTTGTTTAAAGAATAAGAAGATTCCTTAAAGAAACTTGACTTATATCTGTAAGATTACTTTTTGCATTAACCCACTGAAGTAAATGTATAATGAATAAATAAATACATTTTATAATTACGAAACTATGTTTATTGGCTTCTTGTTAATTGTATATAGACAGAACAAAGTACAAACATTTTTCCTGCTTTGACTCGATGTAGATTTAATTTGAACAAACTTGACTGTGAAGTGAATATTTCATCATCTTTATGATCACGGAAATGATCAGTGTTACACCTTCACCAGCAGAGGGAGCCATGCTTCTATATGCCACCAGTAACGTCACAGATTTCAGTTTGTACACATGTGGTCAGGTCAGTCTGAGAGGAGGCACAAAAGGAGCCTTATGAGTGAACTGCACCTTGCAAGCAGCTGGTTGCACTGTGTGGTTTTCCACCAAGAACAAAACAAAAGCTACATTTTACTAAATAAAAGGATTCATTTATATAATAAAGTCAGTGTCAAGCTCATATAAACCCTATTACACTCATCTGGTTGTGTTCTCTCATAAAGGTCATTACACCTAACAGTCATTAACATGGTGTTTCTCAATGACAGGAAGGGTCTATCTCATAGGAAGTGGAAGTAGGAGCGTCCCTCTTTCTGTCACACACACACACACACACACAAACACACACACACAGACTCTCCCCCCACAGTCGTCCCCTCGTCTGCCCATCCTGTAACTGTGAGCGGTGTGAGCCAGGAACACCCCCTCTCTGCAGGGCTATGCTGCCTGCTAGTATTTTGGTAATCGTCATCCTCCCTGACCTGCTGGCCCGATCCTGGCGCCAGGAGTCTCCACGCCTCCCCTCCGCCTCCCCGAGCCGACTACCCCCGACCCCATGGATAATTCAGACCAGCTGTTGCAAGGTGCCTTTTCTACTCCCACCCACTATATACTCACACTTGCCTCTTCAACAGCCTTGAATTTGTCCTGTTACGGGCTTTTTGGAGGCCTCTCGGTCTTTGCATGGGGTCTCATTGCTGCATAAAATAAATCCAAGTCAATCACAGGCCTAGTTCTGGCTCTGCAACAAATCAGCACTGTGTCTGGATTTGATGTTGCAATATGGAAACACACATTCAGTGGGTATTTTGCAGTGGCAGGGAGTCAATCGCTGATATTTGCCTTCCTGGTTCTTCACAAGTGTCACTGACCTGAATTTCTCTCATTCCTCCAACCGTTCAGTCTTAATGAAAAGGAATGTGTGTCACTGTGAAATGAGAGTCCCGGACAGAACTGAGTTTTGTTGCGATATCCCTCTGCAGAGCCATCTCTTCATTGGAGTCACATGAAGAGCATGTGTGTCCTCGATGATCAAGTGATACTGTGAGGGGATTGAGAGTTCCTGCCAAGGAATGTTTGATGGGAAGAACGAGAAAGAAAAAGGGCCTTGATTTGCCACAGATCGTTTTCCTCCTGTGTTGAATTTGTGTAGAAGGAAAGGAAGCGTTTTCAGTGCAGCTGTGTGCGTCTTCTTTTGTACACTTGAGTGTTTTTGGCATTTGGGGTCTCTGTGTAAAGTAAGGTGCCTCTCTGTCTATAGCCTAACCACAGTGGGACTTTGGACTGAGTTGGAGGGGAACCCCAAGCTTTTGATCCCCACTCCACAACCCCCAGCACTGCTGAGTAACAGCCCACGAGTGTACTGCGCACACACACACATGTGTGTGTGTGTGTGTGTGTGTGTGTGTGTGACAGAGGTTTGGATTGTTTTTTTTCCACAGTGGTGGTGGTGGTGGTAGTGGTGCGGTTGCCTCATAGAACAGCACTGGATGGTTGTCAGAGACAGAGGCCCGATAGAGGGGGGGCGGGGGACTGGTACAAAGAGCTGTTCTGGTGGAACTATGGAGGAAAATAGTTCATGCTGCATTGGGATTTCCTGCCTTTGCCCTGGCTAGCTCCCCCTCTCCTCCCTCTCCTGTCTACCAGCTCTGTTCTCGACGCCCTTCAGCAGTATGGAAACTGCTCGGACAATATTTCAGCTGGAGATGGGTGAAGCAATTGATTTAATGAAGCGGACTGGAGGGATCATGGAGTGAGAGATTCAGTGTCGATCCAGACTTTTGCAATCAGGTTTCCATAATTCTGTTTCCTGCCTTAATCTTTACACCCACAGGATTTAGAGCAGATGAATAGTTTTGACTGTGCACAGCATCTCATCTATGTCTCTCACTTTGACATGCAACATATCTGGATGGTGTTATCTGATCTCTTATCACCCACAGCTGGAATACACATTACTTCGCTCCTGACATTGGTCCTGTGAATGGAAGCACAAGACAGGCACCTCTGCCACTGCTCGTGTTAACTGTAGCAAGGACAGGTGTATCACCATTTGGCTGCCCTCAGACATATCACGTGGGTGTCAAAGAGGAGGTGGGTGGGGGGATGAAGGGGTCTGGGTTTGAACCTTCTCTTCCAGGGCTTTGATCTTAGGTGTCAGCAGCGGAGCTAGGGGGCATGTGTCACTCATTAGCAGCGTGGTGAGAGTGTGCTGGCTCGCAGGTTTTTGCTAGTGTGGAGCAGAGTGGAGAGGATGCTGTGAAAATGGCCGTTCATGGGGTGTTCCTGCTAATAAACCCGGAGGGTGGCGTCAGGGTTTGGGGGGTGGGGCGCTAAAAAAAAAGAAAAAAAAAAACCCTCTAGGAAAGCATTGCAGTGCACTTTAATAACTGCCTATGTGCTGAGCATCACTTTCATTACCCTTTGTGCTGCACACACTTATGCTAAACTGATAGCACAGGAAGTGGAATAGACGATTTCATTGAAAAGCCCCGCTGCCAGCACTCACTGTCTTGGGAGAGGAGGGAAATGGAAACCAGATGTCTGAGATCCACCATGAATATGTCAAAGCTCTCGGACTATGTCAGTTCCTCCATGTCCCATTGGTGGACTGAAACTTTTCTGCACTGTCATCAGTAATGTCTATAATACTCCCTCCCTGTGGATATCTCAAACAGTCTTGGCGGCAGCTACAACTCGGAGACTCCGGGAAACAAACTTCTCTGTTCCAGAAGATGATTTTTTTTTTCTGTTTCTTAGGTTTCAGACCTCACCGCATTCCTCAAATTTCAGGGTAACTTCCCATATCCCAAGGCTCAGTCGGGTGGCAAATCTCTCAGCACTCCTTTGTGGATAGATTGCTTTCTCTTGCTTGAGAAAATAACAAGCTATAGAGTAATGACTTAACAAGCAACAGGATAATGGCTTCAACATGTGCAGGACTGTGCGCATTAGTCTGTGTGCGTGCATAGATTTGGGATTGTGCGAGTGAGTGAGTGAGTGTGTGTGTGTGTGTGTGTGTGTGTGTGTGTGTGTGTGTGTGTGTGTGTGTGTGTGTCTATTGTTTGGAAACCAACTGTGCACAATCAACTGGCTCTCTGTTAAGTTGGAGTTGTTTGAAAGCTGGACTGCAGATGAATAGATCTCTCTCCTCCAGATCTGGGGCCTTGGAGCCGTTTGGGGAATCAGCAGCCCTCGGTGCGTCACAGTGACAGGGACGGCCTGTGGGGTGTCAGTGGGAGTGCCGGGTGTTTTTCATCATAACCAGCTGCTGCGTAGGCCTCCCACACAGAAGAGCAGTCCTTGGTGTGTACGCTTGTGTGTTCACCTAAGTTTGTGTGTTTGCATCAGAGGATGTTGGAGACAGTATAAAAGCATCTGTGGTGATTAATGACAATTTGACAGCTGCTGAATGTAAATCAGTGTGAGAGTGTGTCTGTGTACATGAAGTGGACTGTTGGTGTTTACTATGTGTTTTGATCTGTTCCTGGGGTGCACTGCCTCATGTCTTAACTTTCTTTGATCTCCACTGGAACAAATGGGAAGTACTTGACACCTCAGCCTTTGACAAACTCTTATTGCTGCTCTAAACATGCATCTCTTATACTGGTGTGGCTTCAAGCCCTTGGGAGACTCTTCATGGGAAATGACATGGTGTACACTCTATCATGACTCAATTAGCAATCCCCTTCGTGTCAGTGATATTCATGTGTGCAAGACATTTAATCATGGCATGACCCAGCTTGCCTGAGTAGGTGGCTCTCCCCTTTCACACACAGGTTTGTGACTTTCAACAAACTAAAAAACTTGAAAACTAAAGAACCAGTGGGGAGACAATCAGTTTCCCAGCGTACAGTGTGATGCTGTTTACACACTGTAACACTGTGACATGCCCCGACAGGTGGGCAGAAATCTACATCACCTCTTTCATAATACTCTGACGAAGCCTCCGGCGACAGCTCAACGTCCTTGTGCACCTTGTCTGGGAAAATGTGCTCAGGTGAATTCCAGCGTAGCAAGCAGATGATATTTCTACCACTGTCAGGCGGGTAGAGGCTTAACATGTGAGGGTGACTTTCTATGTTTTTGGCCGGTGTGGCTCTATGGTCAGTCCACCACATTGGTCCAGACTGATATATCTCAGTAACTGGATGGGGATTACATGGTGTCTGCAGTGTCACCATAAGGTTGACATTTGTTGTTTTCTAGTGAAAGCACCACTATGACGTCAAGGTTTTAAATAGGCCAGTATACTTTGCTTATTAGAAAATGTTACCTAACTAAGATGGTGAACATGGTATCTATACCCACTAAACAGCATTATTATCGCTAAACAGCATTATTATTGTGACGCTAGCATTTAGCTCAGAGCACCGTTCGGTTAAAAATAGTCACATTAGCATTATGATCATTTGTTACGGTCAGAAGAAGATTTGTTCTGGTTGCTTTTGTGTCCAGCAGACACACACTGCTCCTCAGCTAGTGAGATGCCACACAAGAATTTGGGAGTAATGATGGTTAAGAAAGCTGGGTCAGGATACTCTCTGAGAATCTCTTGTTTCCTGTCCCAGGGTAGAAGTTGGGGTTATTTTCTCCCTCCTTCTCCTCTCATGTCCCATCAGCCCTCAGCCATCAGAGAACTCAGGCGCCATCCATCCCTCTACCTCTCCCCCTTCTCCTCTCTCTCGCTATGCTTCTCACTGGCATCGAGTCCGCAGCAACACATGTCTCTGATCAAGTCCAGCCTGCGTCATCAGTTAGTAAACTCCAGGCTCCAGGAAAACCAACAGAGAGCACATTCATAGCCGGCGACCCTGTGACTGAGTGTGTGATTCATTACTCTTTAATATGCACCCCTTACCCCCATCCCTTAACTCACCCAACCACTTCTCCAATGCAGCCTTGGGGCAACTCCACAGCCTGATCAAATCCATCATTAAGCATACTTGTGGTGTTACCGCTGTTGGCCTTATTTACCACATGCAGCGGCTGTGTCTCTGGCCTGTTTGCAGCTCAGTGGAGAGGAATTAGCTCTGCATTCTGACATTTACATCAGTACTCTGAACTTAACTGTGTCAGAGACAGACAACAACGGTGCAGAAGATCTTCCGGGGACAAGGACTCCCACCAAACTTGGACAGAGAAAGTGATTAACATCAAATCATTAGAGGGTAATGAAAAGCTCTGCAGTTCTAGAAGTAACATGGCAATGCGGTCACGCTGTATTTGGATTGTTCACTGCTGATAATCAGGTAAAAATGGCGACTGACTTTCAGGTGACAGTCACATGTGAGAACGTCAGCCTATGCCTATTCAGTGTCTGTGTTATGGTTCATCTTGAGTAGGTCATTGACAAGCACCAGACTGAACCACAGTCTGGAGTTTAAGTGTCTGAAGGTTGTTCCTGGGAGTTTTCTCTCCAGGTCTTGTGTGTCATGAGTGCAGGATGAGTCCTGTTTATGAGATGCTGACAGCCCCTTCCTGTCTCCCAGGCTATGAGACCAAACTGCTGCTGCACCGAAGGCCACGCTTTAGTTCCTGGCCACCCAACTCCACCCCGAAAACTTGGCTAAAAGAGCAGCATGGGTGGGACAGCTGATGGGGGGATGGGACATGGCGCTGGCACTGGCAAAGTGCAGCAGCAGCGGCAGCAGCAGCAGCAGCAGCAGAAACAGCACTTGAGCTCTGCAGCTCCTCGGCCCAGGGCTGCTTTTTTGGGTAAAGTAGGCCAATGTAAACTCCCACTTCCTGTCGGCCTTGTCTCAGAGGGGGAGAGATGATCCTTCTGTGAAGAAGGAAAGGGCTGCTGCTCTGTAGGGACACACACACACACACACACACACACACACACACACACACACACATAAATAGAAATACAGCAGGCAGAGAGTGAGTGGGAGAGTGCAAGCGAGTGAGAGAGCGAGGAATACACAAACACAGTGGGGTTCAGGAATGTTAAACACATGCTTTATGGCATAAATAGCAGCCACTTTTGGTAAATTACAGTGAGTGCTCTGGCACTGTAAAGCACACAGCAGGAAAACGCTCTCAGATTTCAGATCCAGACCCTCCACTCTCCCCAAGGAACAAGAAGGGGAGCATGTTATGTTTTCATTTCTCTATAAAAAGGCAGAAATAAGTACAGCGACGTGTGATGCAGCAAAGATTTGAAATGTATGAGTTTATTCTGGCAAAATGTGGCTCTGCTGCAGTGTTGACCTCATAAGACTAGCAAGATGAATTCAAGATGGGCAGAATTGTTGATATGTAAGAATATACATTCTTTTTAAAACCCCCCACTTACTCTGCAGAGGCGGCACCTCATCAATAACGAGGTGATGAGAGACTGTACAGATGAAGATCATCAGAGGTGGTCAAACAACAAGCAAACTTCAGAGGAAAGTGTAAACGAGAGACTTGTTTCTATTGTCTCAGCAGAGCTAACACCCTCACTTCTGGACATACCAGCTGACATCATCAAAATAGGACTGAGCTAACCTCCAACAGCTGAGATTTTAATGGCCCTTTTATCCATCCAAGAGCATCCTGGGTAAAAGACACGAGAGCATAATGGCCAAAAAGGAACCACAATGAAGAACTCTCACATTAGTTCCACATTAGACCTGGTTGGTGCACAGATGTTTGAGAATCTGTATAAGCCGTTATGTTTGAAGCAGTGAGTGTGTGAGGTGAGTCACTGCTACATCCTACAGTGGTGGTTCTGGCTGGTAATGGTGTGTGCACATTTCCCTGACTCAGAGGGAAATAAGGAACTGTGCCGTGGAACAGCTTACCTCACTCTGTGCTGGCTCGACTGGGCCTCAGCCCACGCACACCAACTAACTCACTGACAGACTGACTGACTAGTGGCTTGACTTACTGACTGAGAGCAAGAGGAGCCATGGGAACCTAAAGCTCCAGTCTGGGCAGACTCTGACTCACTGTCTAGGCGGAGGAAGAGGAGAATGTTATACTCTCCCTGAGGAGGAAAAAAATATACACACACACACACTGCAATCATGGACGTAGCTTACTAGAATTCCACTTTAGGTTCATTTCAAGAGCTACAGAGAGCACGTATGAATCCACATTAAATCTTGGGATTGATTGAAAACACATGTTGACTTTCAGTCAAGTTTTCTTTTAACCGTACACGCAAACATGCACTCACATTCACATTCCCAGCAGTGTTTGCACAGTGACAGTGAGAAGTAGGTGGCAGGTGGAAACTGGAAGCAGGTGCATTCATTTGTTCCCATCCATCACATGGTGTGTTCACCTGCACATCTGCAATTTTACTTCATCACAATGGTCGGTTCATGCGCCACGCCTAATGTGATGATGTTGAGCAGTTAATGAGCAACCAGAACTTTTTATATCTAACGTATCAAGGGCGCCCATTTCCACATCATATCAAAAAGGAGATAAAGGTGTAGCAGTGTGGACTTTTTACACTAATGCAAATGACAGGGCAAGTTTTAATAAACATAAATTATTTTATTGAATGGAAATTTATCAATTACATATTACAAGAAATAGATGAACACACAAGCATAGTACAAAATTGAAATAACACATCTGCACATTGCACTATAAAACACTGCCATAAATTGTTTCGGAAAGTTAAAAATTCATCTTTGTAGTGTCCATTTACAGGGTTTGATCACATATGAGGAAACCATGTCTTCATGGTGTAAACTTTAAAAATCTTTGGTCCCAGCCTTATTGCATTTTCAAACAGTTTGGTGCTAATTTCTACTAATACTGCAATCAATGGTTTTCTACTAACTGAGGTAAAAAAAAGGCAGTTTTGGTTTCAAAAGCAAAACAATTTGAAGGCACAAACTCATTTAAGTTACAAAATATGGCTTTGGCTGGTATTATTAACACTGTGGTAACCTTGAGTGCATGGCTTACATTGTCATCCAGGTTGCAGTGGAGCTGCAAAAATGAAGCTTCTTTGGAAAATAACAACAGACAGAACAGCTTTTCCTATCTCTGAAACTTATCAGATTAAAGACAAGGTTTGGATGTAGTCAAAATAGAAGCTTAAAAGGATCCCCACTGGTGGAAAACAATAACTGATGCCATTCTTTTGTGATGACATGCTTCCTCTTTTTTTCTTAAGCAAACCAAGGGCAGTGGAAGTCACCTGCTATCAACCGGCGAAGGTCATGGCTGTAGCACCTGTTAGCACCTCGTCTATCTACACCACAGTACCAGGGACAGCTGTGTGTGCATTTGCTTTTGTGTGTGTGTGTGTGTGTATGTGTATGTGTATGTGTGTGTGCGTGTGTGTTTTGAGGCACGCTGAGAGATTTATTCCACCCACGCACCCCTACCTCTCAGCAGCTGTGTCTAGGCCATGATCCTGAGTTGGCCGGCACCAGGACAGAGACAGGAAAGAACACCTCTTACCCCTCTGAGTTCACTACATATTTGGTCTTTGGAATGGGCACAATAGCAACAAAGGGGCTGATATCGAGTGAGTGTCAGCATTGCTCAGTTCAGATTTGGTCCAGCCTCAAGACTTGGAAGAAAAAATCTGCTCCTCAGCTGTTTTTTTCATGTAACAGAGAAGCTAAGAGGCTTGTAAAGTCAGATCCATAATGAGGCTTGATTCCCTCCAGGTCTCTTAAAGCAGGCCATTTCACGCTGTTTGTGGCCTTATGGGTCATCAACAGGCCAGCTGGGCTTGTGTAGACCCCCTCTCTGTGTCCACCAGCCCTCCACTGCCCTGAGCTCTGAATGGGTCCCTCTGTCTCTCTCCATGAAGTCTCACACCGTGGTGGAGCAGCACCCCGAGGAGCTGTGTTTCTGCAGCAATGACATGCGGCTGAAGGTGCGAGAGCAGACGCCACACTGGTACTTTTTCACCTCAGCGTGGGTCTGCAGATGAGCCCGCAGGTTGGAGCGGTCAGCGAAGGCCCGGTTGCAGTGGGGGCAGGAGAATGGACGCTCACCTGGACAGAAATGGGTGTAAACACATGTCATATGACTTCACTGGTACTCTCTTTAGATGTGGCTATAACGACTGACGTCATAGTAACAACAGTCAGGCGCCTCTGAGTTCACAAGAGCTTCCCATTAACACCTCACACACACAGACACAGACAAACACGAACACACACGAACACACACACACACACACACACACACACACACACACATTCTGGAGATAATGAAGAAGCACGTGGTAGGCTGGTGGGGTCAGAGCCTGACTGAATTAGCATGATTCAATAAGAGCCAAATGAGATTAGCATTCTGACAAGTTGCTGCAGGTACTAAGTGCTCACAGATAGTGGAGAGCCTTCAGGGCTTCATGTAAACCTTTTGTCACTCATGTGCCTCTATTTTGTCGTCTTCCCCAGCCAGCCGTGATAAGATAATTAGATGACGAGTCATTGTTGCTGGGACATTAAACACAATGGGTGATCAATGAGCACAGGGTCTACACAGGGCTTCCCTATGTGACAATGTCTGCTGATCAAGTGCTGAGCTCATCAAACTGATTGTCATGGATATCCCTTGCGGTTACTTCACAGCCCCAGTGATGAGGGAGTGACCTGGTGACTCACAATGACAGCAACTCAGATGTAGATTCACTGTTTTACTGCAACACGTACACTGATTTCCTCAATCATGAATTGTAAACTTAGCAGATGAGGGAGGGTGTATAATGTAGAAATTCTGTAAACACAAATCTTACCTGTGTGTGTGCGGATGTGGCCGCGCAGCAGCCATGGCCTGGAGAAAGCCTTTCCACAGGTGGTGCACACACAGGGCAGGGTGTGTGAGCGGATGTGCATCTTCAGAGCCCCCAGGCTGGTGTACTCTTTGGGGCAGTGTTTGCAGAGGAAGGCTGGCCTGGCTGCTGTGACGGGGGCCTCTCTCTCCTCCTCCTCCTCCGGGGGACTGACGTGAGCCATAACGCCAGTGCATTTCATCCGCTGGCGAGGGGCATATGTGTGTACGGGTTCGGGGCTGGGGGGGTCTGATGTACGTCCTTCATCCTCCTCTCCGCTGCTGCTGGCGCTGCTACTGAGGCTGGATGGGGAGCTGAGGTCCAGGGGGCCTGGGGCAACAGAGGGCTCTGTTTGGGAGGTGGGCAGGTAGAGGGTGGGCAGGACACTCAGGTCCCACACCAGACCTGTTGTGAAGCAGGTGGCAGCAGAGGTGTTGTCTCCTGATGTGAGCTCAGCAAGAGGATATATCTCCAGTGAAATGTCTGAGAAGAAAGGGAGGAGGATGGTTAAAACACACAGCTGGTGTGGGACAGTAAACCAAAATTCAGTAACATTTGATTGAATTATAGAAGAACAGACATCAGGTTCTCCATTTGAATGATACTTCACATACTTTCAACAACTACACATACTCTGTTTGTACCTATTTTGGTTGTAAATTCTTGTTTTTCTCTACATTTACTGAGCATGAAGCTGGAGCCATGGGAGGGTTTCATGGGCCGTTTCCTCCCACGTATTCACAAGGGCTTGTAACATGAATGGTGCTCTGTCTGGTTGCAGAAAGGGGGGAAAGTGCATCTAACGGGCCCCGACTTGAACGGGGAGGTGCCTGGTTTGTAGTTGAACCAGGCACAAATACATTCAACTTAGAAAATGTAGTTTCATTTTACTATAAACGAACAAATACACTCAAGAGAACTTTTTTTTGTTGTTGTTGTTTTTAATCTAGTTTGCGCACTTATGTAAGGATGCCTCCACAACCCATTCAAGAATAAAACAACTTCTCAACTCACCATTCTGACATTCAAGTTCACTGTAGTTTGGCTTTTGTTTGGCGAAGTACTTCTTGACCAAGAAAGATCGAGGCATTGTCCTTTTTGAGCGTCAAATAACTGTGCGTAAAAAGTAGGCTATCCTGTGGTCACGACGCAAAAAGTTTCACCGAAGAATAAAGAAGTAGATCAAACCGTGGTCCTCGGATCCGTGGTGAACAGAGATATATCCTCCTGTGGTCCACAAGTTACGGTGGACTTGAGCAGACAACTGAGAGTGCAGCTTTCATGAAGAATGACTAAATGCTGGCCTCTGTTCTGAAATACTCTGACACAGGCGGTAGGGGTGTGCTCGCCCCGAGGGCCCTCCCCACCTCCCGTATCACCGCACAAATGCGCAGGAAGAAGCCTTTCTGCTCACACACTTTACAACAACAAAAACATGAGTCTCACAGCGTTTAAAGACGGGAATCCAGCGGCGCTGACCCGCAGACAAGAAAAGGTGAAGGAACTGTAGCAAATGACTTTAATTACTGTAAGAAACTGACCGCGTGAGTGTCATAAAGTATAGCCCCACACTGTGGCACCGTATGCTCCAATTATCCAGACGTGGATGGATGGATGGCAATGTGATTAAAACAACACCGGGGCTCCTAGTGTGAACACTGGTATTAGGACTTCATGTTGTTTCCGATGTGTGCCGAGAAACATCCACTCATCCATCCTTCCATTGTATTGGACTATTCGTCAGTCTAGTCAAACGTGACTAATTCAAAGTCTCCAGTTAATTTAACCTGCATGTCTGGATGTGACGATGACACTGGCCTGTGCCCATTTTATCACACAGCCAGTTACCGGTGTTACATGTGTAGCCTAATTGTAACTTTCATTAAAGTGAAATTAATTAAGAGGACGGCACTGACTCTTCTTTGGTTAAAATAAGACTGGGCCATGTTTTAACAAAGTGATTATTCATTTGGTGGAGTCCCGGTCTCATCAGTCCTTTGACCTGCCACCTTCATTTATTAAAATGACACACTGATGCACTTGTCACTGTATCAATTGCAGAGCCTTCAACAGCTTCATTAGAGTAACTGCACCATCTTCTGGAAGAAAGTGAGTAATGACACATGACCAGTTCATGCCAAGAAACACTAGGTGGCGATCTATGACAGATGTTCACAATTAATCAGAGCAGGATTTCAGACTTGTCTCAAATGTGAAATTA
This sequence comes from Seriola dumerili, assembly GCF_002260705.1. Classification (NCBI taxonomy): domain Eukaryota; kingdom Metazoa; phylum Chordata; class Actinopteri; order Carangiformes; family Carangidae; genus Seriola; species Seriola dumerili. The sequence goes on along the minus strand of NW_019174343.1, from coordinate 7,607,871 downwards.
CATCTGCCCTCCGAGGTCAACGGATGTTTCTATTAATATCTTTGCGATAATAGATATTAGAAATATGGTTTGAATGTTGTTAGAATCATTTGACTCCTAAATTTCCGTTTCATACTCTTCATATTCCCTTTCAGATTGTACATGACTCAAAGCCAGAGGTAGTAGGCCTCTAAGCAGGCCTCTAAATTTTGTTTAAAAGCAGAGTAACAGACAACGCTTCAACTCAGTGATTTTACAAAATCTCATTTTAGGCATTTACTAAACATTTATCTACTATTTCATTCATATATTGCACTATTTTTTTTATGAACCTAAGTCCCTAAGACTTTGGTATACCCATTTCATCCACATCATCCATGTTTTCACACGAGATTTGGAGAATTTCAAAAAACTGGGCTTCAGTTTTAACAAATAAAATAACAAATTATTCTTTTGCATAGTGCAAAGAGGGTCAAATAAAGAGGTCTCATTTTAGAAAGAGCTGAGATAGTTCTGAAAATTGTAATATAAACACTTTTGCAACCTTTTAAAAGGCAAGTTTAAGAAATAATGTAGGCTGGAAATTGAGAAAATACCCTTCGACCTCAGAGGGTTAAACAAAGTGTGACTTAAAAAGACCTTCTTGCTTTCGAATTGTTCTAACAGATACAGTAAAAAATCAGTCCTCACTGTCCTCTCCTCATCTTCATTAACAATGAAATATGGACTGAACTGCAAAATACTGTGATGAATAATAAATTGCAACACTTTAACAAAACATTTTAATCACAGCAGCAGTAAAATCATTAAAATTCCCCTTTAATGTGTTTTTCTTATTATTACTTCATTTGGATGTTTAACCATTGTGCAGAATGATGTGTGTGCAGAGTTTGACACTGGAGCTGCTGAAAACTTGAAGTTTCTCTGTGACATGACAATTAGTTTTGGAAGCCATATGGTCAAATTAAATGAGTGTGATGTGGAAACCTGAAGCCACCAGTGCACATAGACTGAGAACTGATATTCAGTGATGTAGGAGACATAATGTGTCCAGTGTAACATTTTGAGGCTTTATTACTCAAAACAGAGTATTGCAGGAGTGTCATATATTTTTCTGATACAGAATAAGAAGTGTGTATATGGGAAAAATTGGTGTTTCATTTGTACAGCTTACAACATATAACTGTTGGCAAACTGGTGCAAAAGAGGCTGCACAGTGGCATCTGGTAATCACTATGATCTTACAGCCAAACAGTGAAAGGTTCATTTCTTACCTTGATGCTTTTTGTGTATCTTGAGGCTCAGTTCGCTTTCTCCAGACATGAACCATAAATTTCCTCTCACAGCCCAAAGACATGACTTTGTTTGACTGACTTCACTTTGTATAGACTTTCTGGAGGATGTGGAAATTGTCATATAGAATTTGAATTTTTGAATTTGACTTGTGTCACATCATCTTGTGGCCCTTCACCAAGGACATCAGGGATGGACACCTAGGACACTTTCAAAAAGCATCAATAATATTTGCAGTGTGAATATGTACCTGAAGTACTCAATGTTAGATTTTACCACTACAACAGCACATCCAATGAAGGTGAAGTTCTCCACTCTTCACCATTTAACAATGGTGGAGACAAAGAGACACCCTTGTTTCTGGCTTTTGTGTTGGCCTGTAAATACAGCATAATAATAAACTTTCCAAAAGCAGCTAAACTTCTAAACCATCTTTGCAATCATCCATTGAACAGAAGCGTCTCACCGCTTACTTCTGTCTTCACTACGAGCGTTTTATGTTTTCACACAGCCCGATACTCTCCATTATTGAGGAATATCTCGTTGTACTTTAGTAGTTACCATTCCTGTGCCTGGCAGCTGCGAAGAGCCAAAGAAGTTTGTCGGGAATTATCTTGACAGCACAGTTTGATCTTTGACGAGAATCAAACTAAACCGCAGACTCACTCCGCGGCCTCTGATTGGTTGTTTTGTTCGTAGGGGGCGGGGACATGGGCGGCTCCTCTGTTTCCAGAGATCGGTTGAATATTTGAAATGTAAAACAACAGCCTTGTTTGGGTGGTGCAGTTATAATCTTTGGGCTTTTAAAAACCTTGAGATATCTGTGAAAATTTGACACTCCACTATGGTCTGCGAGTCAAACTGAGAGACACAGACGGCAGGTAAGAAAACGCTGTAGAGCTGCAGCTAATTTACAGCAATACATACGGTAGACAAAACAATAGGTTGTCAGCATTACTATAATAGATATTGGACACATTTTGTTCACGTATTAACCTAAATGTGATGTGCTGTGTACTGCTGGTTGTCACTGCCTGTCTGAGTTAGTTTGGTTGCACCTGTGGACATTATAACGTTATTAATTCATCCCTGAGGACACTATGATGCTGAACACAGGATGTATGAAATGCGTTTAAACTTAGAAGTTAGTAGTATTTTTTAATCCTGTTATCTCTCCCATTATTTATGAGATGTGTACCGAATTGCATGCCACTGAGTGTAAACACAACACAGTAGCAATATAACACCATTACAGTTACCGTGCACTGCGGAAATTAATTCAGTGTCAGTTATAATTGTAGAGCAATGGCTCATTGAAATCTGCAGACCCAGCTTGGCACTGACAAGATGTTTGATAAAGGGAGCCCCTCCCCCACATATCAAGAACCAGATGGACGCTAACAATGAAATTCTAGGGGGATTGGGAATCATTATTCAAACCAATGCATTTGAAGAAATTTCATTGGACGTCCCAGTCAGCTGACCAAACATTGCCTGAATTTTGAAACATAATCATAAAGGAGGGGTCTCATGGCATCACCTACTCCCAAACAGTCAAAGATGAATTAGTTAGAGTTACTGAAGCGAGGCAGTGATGCTTTATGATCATGCCCATGACTGTTTTTTTCTTGTCTGAAGCAGCTAAAGACACCTGAGCCTCCTGCTGTACAAAGAAAGGAAGGAGGACAAAACACACCAAGGGAAGACAAAGGAGAGATGTTCAAAACCATCACCCGTCTGTTGTTTGGGGGAGAGGAGGAGACCCCTGAAGAAGTCAAGTCTGGAGAAGTGGTGGAAGAAGAGTGGCTTGTTGTCAGTCATCAAGGTCGGCCATGTAACTGAAAAACACTTAATTTCCCTGAGAAACTCTTATATTTAGGATATCTGTAATATGACAAAATAAATACAAATAAACAGGCATTTGTTGTAGATCACTGATGTTTTCATCATTACAATTTGAATGGTAGGTAGGTAATTGTAGGTAGGTACAGTTGAAATCAGATCACAGTAATCATAAAGACTTACTTATTACATATTATTATTGACATAATGTTATTTATACATCACAATCATGCTGATGTCATATTTGATGGCGTCACGGAGGACTTACTTTTAAGCCAAGTAAGGATCTAAACAGAAACATAAACAAACTGAAAAAGCTTTTTCCTAAAGGTCTGTTTGGCTCATACCACATGTTGATTTTTCAGTAATCTACCTGTTATTTGCTCAGCCAGAGAACCGTGCATCTTAATGTTATACATTCTTACTGTCTACTCGTGTGTCCACAGAGACAAGTTCAGCAGAGAACCAGGATGCAGAGCTGACTGACACCCAACCATTAAACTCTGCTCCTCATGGCAATGCAGTTGCCAACATGGAAACTAATACAAGGTGAGGAGGCAAGAGAAATGTTTCTCTCTGTAGGCCTGGTAGAATTTTAACTTCAAGAAATTGTCACCATATTAAATTAGAGAGAAAAAAAATACTGACTGTATTTAAACTGTAACTACAGACTATTTCAAACTTTGCAGTTAAAGCACAACTTTATTCAATTTCCGACCCGTTTAACTTCACTTCTCTCAAGGTTTTTAAATTCACAAACTTGCTTGTGTTTCTCTCCAGTGTATTAGATCCAGAGCCCACAGTTCAAAGCAGCAGCACCACCAGTGGAGCCATCTCTGACCCTTTCTCTCAGCCTAAAGCTCTGGCAGAGTTGACACAGTTAACCTGCAACCAGAAGGCTAAGGCCTGGGCAGAGCGACACCACATGTCCCGTAACGCCATTCAGCGCCAGAACCGTGTTCACCAAGGTGTCCAACACCATTCCTTCCACCTCCAACAGCCAGGGCATCGCAACCTCAGCCACTGAAGCTCTGGTTGTAAACCAGGAAATAATCTTTAAGTGTACATCATACACAATAAACACACACTATAATACACACACACACACACACACACACACACACACACACACACACACACACACACACACACACACACACACACACACACACACATTAGAGTTGACCAAAAAAGCATTACTCCATCTGTTTACACACTTTAAGTTTTGTGCAGATTTAAGCTATAGATCTGATCTAGATTTAACTCATTATAACACTTGACAACTGATGCCAGTTACTAGGCAGCTACATTATAACCTGTACTGTATATGAATTTGGATGGAAGATGTTTTCTTGTTTGTGTGCATGTGAATTTATACATGTGGATGAGAAAAGTGCAGCCTATGCAAAATGTATCCTCAAAGTGATGTGATTTGTGTATTGACATGCATTTACTTTACTAAATGTACTTGGTTTAAAACCTTTTATACAGCAATAAAAAGTATGACTTTGCAGCTTGTGCTTTATTTATGAGTCAAATCCTAATGTCCAAATGACACTGAACTACCCACAGTTGACAGGTGCAAATGTTGAGATCTCATTGGTTGGGAGGTAATTGCACCTGCTGTGCTCAATCACATGTTATTCTGAGGGAGGAGTGCTGTTCGTGTGGCACAATAGTGTACAATAAGGAAGGTTCCTGTTTTCTTGAATGGACTTTGCCCTGTAGTGAATACAGGGAGGATGGATGTTTCTCCTGAAACAAAACTTAACAAGCAATCATGTAGTTACAGAAGTTTTGCTGATTCATGTCAGTTGGCTGATGGCTCATCATGCGGTGACTTCACCTGTGAACTGAATAAAAACCACGGTGAGAGGATACAGGTACAGTGTGAAGTGATGGTTTACAATCATAGTTCTCATCACACAAGATGATGCTGGATTTCTTTCCAATTTGAACCTGCCATGATGCTAATTTGCAGCACTGCAGGTGTACACCTGATTAGATGTTGAGGGAGAAAACTGAGGACCTGGGCTGAAAACTTTAATCAAGACCTGCCTGGCAAAATCACCGCATTTCCACTGCTAAAGGTTTGCATGTTGTTACCTTTCTGCTGCCACAGATCTCAGCCATCTCCCAAAAGAGATCCCTCTGAAGGAAATGGCCTCTGGTAGCTCAAATCTGTTTGGACAAAGCCTGTCCAGCCTCACAGAGACGGACAAGGACAGCTCCAGCCTCATGCCTCTGTGTGCTGTGTCTATCATCTTTGCCACTGGAGTGACCATTGCTTTGATCCTGCATTGTTATCTGGGGGAAAGTATGGTACGTCATGTCGTATAACACAAGTTAAAACACCACAGCATTATTTATTCTCATCCCTGTCGCTTCTCAGGTGTTTGTTAAAGGTGTGTTGGTGTCGGACCATGAGCGCTGCACTGCGCTCGGTCAAAAAGTCCTTCAAGATCACGGATCGAGTGTGGATGCAGCCATCGCTGCTGCCCTGTGTCTGGGTGTTGTGCATCCACACGTGTCAGGTATTGGTGGGTATGTAACTGACTGGTGGTTCATATGCTTGCTGTAAAATAACCACAACTGTCTCATCTGAAATTCATCTCTTGTTCTTTCTATAGAGGTGGGGTGATTCTGCTTCATGACATCCATAAGAATGAAACCAGGGTGATCAATTTTCAGGGAACTGCGCCTAAAGCACTGACAGAGGCGGTGCTGCAAAATGTGTCAGAGCTTGAGGTAACATAGGTGGGGACAAGCTGGGGAAGGTGGGAGCATTAAATGTTGTTGATTTCATTGTTCAGCTTGTAAACACCTATAATATGCTCTCAGGCAGGTCTTCAAGTGGGAGTGCCAGGTATGCTCAGAGGGTTACATCATGCTCACCGTCTGTATGGGAGGTAAAAGAGTGTGGATAAAGTGATTTCTGTTTACTGGTGTTTTTTCCTAGTGTTTAGTTTTCAAAGTCAAACACGTCAAACATGTCAGACATGTCTTACCACAAAATCACTGCAGTCTGTCGTGGGAGGATGTGGTCAACAGAGCAGCTGCCGTCGCCAATGAAGGTTTCAGTGTGTCTTTCAGTCTCGGTGAGTCAAACCGCCTCTTGTTAACCACATACATAATATAACCTGATAATGTCACCTGATGATGATATACCAGGATGCAACTCTTTGTATTCTTCTACAGCTGAGGCTATATCAAAGGTAAAAGGTGAGCAGCTACCACAGCGTTTCAGGGAAATGTTCTTCCCAGGCGGTCAAGCTCTACTTCCTGGTTCATTTCTGAGGACGCCCACTCTGGCAGGAGTCCTACAGGCCGATCTGTCAAACTTTTATGATGGGAACTTCTCACAAGAGATAGTGGATGAGGTAAATGACACCCAGATATTAAACAAGCTGGTGTGAAATCTCATTTTGCTCTGAGTTTAGGAAAGACATCACACATCTTTCAGTCGTTTACCAGCCGTCTCTGTGGTTTCATACAAAGGTGCAAACAAATGGAGGGGTCCTGAGCAGAGAGGACATCTCTAACTACTCTGTAGAAGTTGAACAACCACTGGAAGGACTGTATAATGGTATAGACTAAACTTTGTTCCCCCAGTATACCAAACAAATGTGTATGTATTCTTGATACCTTCATTTATTTTGTGTTACTTTTGTCTCAGAGTTTATAATTCAGGTTCCCCCTCCCCCGTCTGCTGGTGCAGCACTGATATCAGCTCTCAGTTTGTTAGAGGGCTTCCGTCTCAGTGAGAACAATAACACAGAAAATCAAACAGACCACTGGATTGCTGAGGTACAGGATTGCAACCTTAACCTTAATATCACAAGACTTTTTATATTATGGCCGAGTTAAAACAGTAGTGCTAATACATGAAAATACATAAATATATATATATTTTATATATATATAGGCCCTGGAAGGAGCTTTAGCTATGGCCAGTGGTTTGGGTGACCCTAAATATAACTCTTCATTGGCTGAGCTGCTCTCTGACATCCTGAGGTAAACTACACTAAGGGATCAAAATAGTGATGCAATTAAAGATGATTTCACTGCTGATAAATCTGACTGTTTTCATAATTAAATAAGTAAATAGTTTTCTTTATGAAATGTCAGAAAGTAGAGAAAGTTTCCATTACACCCAGAGACGTCTCTAAATGTTTTATATCTTACAAGGCCGACAGTCTAAAAGCCCCGAATATTCAGTTTACTATCGTATATGACAAGGAAAAGCATGAAACCTTCTTCACACTGGAGGAGCTGAAACCAGAGAGAAGTGAAACTGAACTGATGATCAAAATAATGTTTTTGTTGAGTAATAGTTTCAGCTCTAAATCATTTGAAACAATCACAAATGACATTTTTAATATTTTGATATTTAGGTGTCACTTGCCTATAACTGCTTATTTTCATATCTATTTTTTGTGCCATTGTTTTGTGTTGTAACTGACTGACCACTCTACTGCACAACACCAAACTAACTAATCATTACGTCGGGCATTTCAGCGAACTCCCTGTTCATTTCCTCCCTGCTTTTGATAAAGTAAGATTCAGGCCGAGAGGATCGATTACTCCCACACATCTCCGCGCAAGCACTACTCCACAATCCACTCCCTCCAGCCTGAGCTGCAGGCTGGACAGGTAGCGGTCATGGGACCAGATGACCTCATGGTGTCGGTGGCAAGGTGATGGCGTTACTGCCCACAGTCTGACATAAATTATCACACGAGGAGGTTATGCGTGGTATGTGCTGCTGGGTACACTGACATTCTTCTGTCTTATCTACTGTCTTTTATGATCTTGTAGTTCCTTAAGCAGACCATTCGGAAGCAGACTCATAACTCCGTCAGGTGTTATTCTCAACAGCCTCATGCTTGATTTCTCCTGGCCAAATAAAACCAGAGGGCAATTCCAAACCAACCAGGTGCATAAACATTCAAAATCTCACCTAATAAAATCAGTCAGTTACAAAGTATTGACTTAAATCTGCTTTTCATTTGTGCTGTAGAGAAATGGAGTCCAGCCAGGAAAGAGGCCCCTGTCATCTGTCATGCCCACAATAGTGGTGCCAGCCTGGCATAAATGTGGGATCTACATGGCACTGAGCAGCACAGGGGGACACAAGAGTTTCAGTGCGACCACCCAGGTTTGATCACTTTACATTATACAGGAGTTTGGATTCTGATTCAGTGGTGGATGTTTGGATTTTTAATGTAAAATCATTTACCATGTGGACTTTTTGTGTGCTTCAGGTGTTGATCAGTGCTCTGTCCAACCATCAAGAGAAAAATGAAAGCCTCTCCCTGAAAAGATTCCATCTGCCAAACAGACCTCTTTTTGACTGTAAGCATGTGATACAGTAGTAGCTGACCTTTGGCTTTATTGCTGTCACATTTGTAATTTTTTTCATATTAGTAATTTCCTGTTTTCCCTCATCAGCTGACTCTCCAGAAGAGGGTGTGCCATTGTTGCATGAAAAGGGCCACGTAGCTCAAAGAGTGAAGACAGACTCTGCTGTCCTGGGCATTCTGAGGAACAGAGATGTCATTAAGACCATAGCAGTACCTGAATTATCTGATGGCTCATCATAGTTTTATAGTTCTCATGAACTTTAATTTGTTTTTTCAGAAACAGTTCCCAAGGCCATATTTAGTAGTAACTGGATAAGTTGTTATTGCACCGAATTATGTAAGTTTATGGTTGTTGTTCTCCAGTGTTTGACGGCGTCCTGTTATTGTGATCACCAGCCTGCAGAGGGCAGTCCTCCAACAAGTACTTTCTATTAAAGAAGGCAAAATTGTCTATTCCTGTAAATCGTCTTAAAACTGATTCAAGGAATAACCATGACAAACTTGAGCTCCAGATTTCATCAGTGTGTGTTTTCTATAAAGTAACACAGACATGTCTGATGCAGGGCTGAGGAAACATGAGCACCATGCATGCTGAAGAAAATGACGGCTGTTATGTAAACTGATGTGCACTCAAGATACTATCAGACATGCATACCGGCTGTGTCACAGGGTAGAACACATCACATGTGTCTGCGCGCACACAAACACGTCACTCAAAACACTGTACTCGAGGCATTGCTTACTGTAAACATTTTGGTCAATAACTGTTTGACAGTGTATCATTGCAGCCACCGGTGAGTAATGTTCCAGTGATGAGATGTGATCACGACATGGTGACCTCATGTAGTTTAAGATGAAAACAAAACCTCAGTTAGTAGAAAATGAAGACTTGTTGACTTCAGACTATATTCTGAGAAATTAGGCTGCACATGAGCATTTAGGTTTATCTTACTGTCAAGTCCAGTTTGTATAGGACACTACATGAAGACCAGAGTCAAGGTCATGAGGTGGATCTTAAAATGTGTCACTACATATATGTAGCTAAGAAAACTAGGGAACAACAGCTGTAACAAATAGAAATCTCTGCTCTTTCTTAGTATAAATGTACATTTCCGTAAATACATCCACAGCGAGAATATGTGGAATAGAAAATGTTGAACACAGCATCAATTTAAAACACTACACTTTTGGGCCACTTGCAGGTATGTTGCATGTAAAACTAGCAATCAGCTGTAGTAGTCAACAATACCCTCCCTCTTCTTTACGCACAGTCTACAGTCATGAACTGCTGCGGAAATCTTGAGGGTGTGGAGGGCGGAGAGTGTGTGAGCGTCGGATGTTACATGCGGGTCAGCATTTAAATGCGTGCAGGGTGCTCCCACCTCCTTCATAGTAGTAAAAGGGAAGAGCTCGCTCACCGCCGGACCCACCTGCCCTTGTGTGCAGTTCAATTCATGCAACGACAGTGGAGTAATTGCACTTGACAGATAAAAAGCAGTAAGTGAGACAACGGTTTTCCTGCGTTTCAAATGCTAAACCGACTTTGTGATGAGTTTTAACAGAGTTATTAGAAATGCGTTGAAGTCCAGGGCATGTCCGTTTGTTTACTTAAAAGAGGTGGAGTGTCATGGATCATATAATCAAGTTAGCTCTTGCAGGGACTTAAAATAAATAGGATTTTTTTTCTTCTTTTTTTTTCTTACATGAGTTGCCCAGCAATGTTAACTGTATATACTGCTATAGGTTTTATAGCATATCATGGTGTTTATTCTGCCAGTGAGAACAGTTAAACAGGAAGTTATTAGTTTTTATTCGAAATTGTTATTTATTTTCTCCCAACTTACAGTGAACTAATGTACCTCTGTTGTATCTCTACAGGTTACCTGCTCCTATAAAGCACAATATCTGCTTCAAAACTGTTCAGCAGTACTGGAGGAAGTAAGGGGGTTTCAATGGAGCCCAAAACTGTAGTGAAGGAGAAGTTTTTCATCGTGATACGCGGGAAGTCGAGGAAAGGCTTCTGCCGAGGATGTATAGGCCGTGTGGAGACAGAGACGCAGCATGGGGAGCTGATGGGACTGCTCTACTGCAGTGGCTCCAACGCAGGGAGCCCGAAGAGCGGAGGCATCGTGAGGAGAGAGGACACCTACCCTCTGACCCGCCACCAGGCCCAGCTACTGCTCTTCGTCTCCTCCACAAGCAAACGCCTGGAGCTGCTGTGTAACCCTCAGCTGTTCTCCGCCATCTGTGAGCTGTCTCCGGATGACCTGGTGGTGGTGAAGCACAAGAAGGGCCACCTGCCCGGGATGGTGAAGAACCTGATGCAAATTGGGAGAAAAGAGAACAAAGACGACCTGCACTTGCTTGGCTTTGAGGTGGAATTCGTGGTGGGTGAAGCCTGTTTTTTTTTTTTTTTTTCACATGTAGCATCAATGTGTGGGTGTCTTTATATAAAGCACGGGTAGCAGAGGCATAATTATAATTATAAGGTTAGGCAAAGTTATCAGTCAAAAGATTGCCAGAGAGATATGAACTCTTGGTGTCATTAGTGCAAATTGTACACATCCACAAGAGCATTGTGTTCTGTAAGTGTGAGTACATACGAGTGTTACATGTCTGCATTTGCTTTTCAGTAACTGTTATGTTTTGTTCTTCTTTGTAGGACAATGATCACAATTTGTCATCCAAGAAACCCGCTCCCCTGCCCTTGTTCAGTGCTGCAGACATCGTCCAGGTGATCCCATCTTACTCCGTCCCCCTCGGGCTGCACTGGAGAGACGGCCAATGTGGGGGTATGTAAAGTCACCAGCTCATCTGCCTCTTTCATAGTCAACATGTGGTATTTCTGAACCACATCATCACTTGGTGTGGTTATCCTTGATTTTATGAAACAAAATCCTTAGTGAATGAGATCCTGCATTTGGAATGTTTAGACCAAACACCTGTGGCTACTGGTGGGGTACAGAAGAAGTTGTCCCAATACAAATCTGGAAAAACTGGTCCTGTTGCTCTGGAATGCAGAACGGTAGATTCATCACATGGTCTGGTGTTTTTTTACACATTGTTCACTCTGAACTGTCTACATACCTCCATATGTAGACATGTGTGATGTTAGCCAGAGGTCAATCTGATGAGGCAACATGTGACAAGTCAAGAAAAAGAATGTCATATGACTTCCTAACCAGCATCCTCTCCTTCCCGCCACCGACCCAGGTCTAAAAAAAGCAGTGACTCGCATCAACTCCATGCCCAGTATAGGATCTCGTGCACATCAAGTGAGAGAGAACCAAGAGCAGAGTGTCATTCAGAGCCAAAGTCTGACCAAGCCTCATGTCCCTCTGGAGGTGGGATCCATGGTGGAGGTGATGTCCAACTCGGGAATCACAGTGTACGGGGTCGTCCGGTGGTTGGGTGTCCCTGCGGGAAAGACCGATGAATGGGCCGGGATCGAATTGGTGAGGCACTAAAATTTTGTATTTTTTTTTTTTTTTTTCAAATTTTGTAGCTTCAGGTGCCTAAGACTCCTTGTATCTGATTTGGTTTTTTATTGTTTCAGGACTATGAGGTGAACGGCTGCTCTGATGGGAAGTACGGAAGCCAGAGATATTTCACCTGCAAAGGGAACAGGGCTTTATTTGTTCCTGTCACAAAGTGCAGCCCTGACAGCAGGTTTGTCTACTCCTCTACAGGAAGGGAGACCCCAAAGCCCACCGAAGCACCTCCAGGTTAGACACTTCTCTTAGGCGCATACACAAGCAATTCAACTGTACACATTACGCACGTTTGATATTATTGGTATAATTTCTTCTGAAGGCACTGTGTGAATTGTTTCTCAGTACTATTGTTATACTTCACCTGTACAAAATAATATTAAGCAAGTTTAACCTAACATCCTTCAGAATTCCTTGTACACTGCACAAAATTGTAGCGTCCTACAGGACGTATCAAACTGTACTTTTGATAAGCATGCCAGTATTATGTTGTACTTTTGGGATAGGTGTTTGTTGTTCCTCGTACTACCTGTCAGTTATAATGGGCAGGGTTGTGCATTAGTGAGAAAAACAGTCACAAATCATGGTTTCTAATTACTTTAACTGACTTTATTTTCACACCCTTCTGCCTCTGGCACAATGTAGAGAAGAGAAATGATGTCATTGGCACCTAAAACAATGGCTGTTTTTATGGCACTCTTTTCATCTGTTGAACATGTCTGACAGTCCTTGAGCTTCCTACTTTGGAAAGGCAGATTAATCATTATCCTTGAAGGCCTGTGTGATTGTGCAGTTGTACTGTGTTGAAGCCTGATGAGAAACTGATGCAGAATGCTATGTTTCTCAAATCTAAAGCTGCCAGTTAAATGAGGGGATCTGCATTAACATGTCATTTAATAGGAACATCTGTTTGTGTATGTTTGCTTGCTGTTTTCAGTTCCTCCATTTGAGGACTCAGAGGAGGATGCATCGCCTATCCCCGAGTCACAGGCCTTGTCTTTGTTGGTGGGAAGGATGAAGGGGATTCAGGGTCACATCAACTCCTGTTATCTTGATGCCACACTCTTCAGGTAAAACCAGTTCACCACCTCTTGGAGCATTTGGCTCTCAAGTAGTGCGCTGTTGCAAACCCAGCTCACATTTAGTTTATTGTCACATTACTTAAAGTATTTGTATTTGGAGGAGATTATATACAGCCAAATGAGCGTGGTGAACTGTATTCAGATAAGCACTGAGGTGATAAAATAATATGGTTTTCTCTCTTCAGTTTGTTCAGCTCATCTGTGACCCTGGATAATATCTGTAAGAAGCCTGCTGACACAGAGCAACCCATAACCTGCACTCTGAGAAAAGTAGTCAACCGTTTACGCAGGTATAAACACTGTCCTCAAGATGGTTTATGTTTCTTATCTTTTTACTTATAATCTAATTTGCAAAACAAGAACATCATGACATTTCAGGAAGTACACTCTGTCTTCATGTTTCAGGTCCTCTACATTCACTAGCTAAGACAGAAAGTGCATATGCTTAAAACTTACTTGCATAAGAAGGTGTGTCTTTGTGTTTACTCTTGAATGTTTTGGTGTATGCAGCTATTCCAGTGTGTGAGTTCTTGTGTTTGCTTACTGATAGCTATTGTATTTATTGCAGTCAAGGATTTTGTTCCTGATAGCTATTGTATTTATTGCAGACAAGGATTTGTCCCTGCTGAAAGTGTGATGAATTTCCGCAAACAGCTTGGCTGCGACACCTTTCAAACAGAGGAAAAGGGTATGCACCCGAATCTTATAACATAAAATTATTAAAAAAAATACATGCAAGTCATTGCAACATCACATATCAAAGCCTACTTTTGTTTTGCTTCACTGCAGACCCAGAGGAGTTCATCACAGTCCTCTTTCAGAAGGTGCTTTGCCTGGAGCCACTGCTCAAGCTCAGGTATGAGCCCGAACCACCCAGTATTGAATATCTTGTTCTATTTGACTGTGTTGTTACTGAAATGTTGTGTCATTTTAGATCGCGACGAGAAACATCTCAGGGTGCCTACACCCTCCAGATCTTTCTAGAAAAAGAGCAGATTGGACAGGTGCCAACTGTCCAACAGCTGCTGGAAGCATCCTGCCTGTCAGGTGACCTCAAGTTCGAAGAGGTGCGTGCTCCTCTTACTAAGCAAAGAAGTCCTAGTAGGTTTATCAATTTTCCCTCTACACAGTCATGTAACCACAATATTACATTTGTCTGTCAGATGCCCTCCTGTCTAATGGTTCAGATGCCAAGGTTTGGAAACAAGTATAAGATGTTTTCTCACATCATTCCCTCCACTGAGCTGGACATCACAGACCTTCTACACAACGGTGAGTGACAGATGTGATCTGCACTGATTCATCATATAGCGTGTGAATGGAAGACTTTCTTTAATACAGTGTTTCTAAAGAACTTTGAGATGCTCACGAAACACCTGCTTTTCCCAACAGCTCCGAGAGAATGTTTTGTCTGTGGGCATTTGGCAGAGTATGAATGTCTTCAGTGTCTACCAGATCGCAAACTGCAGCCAGGAAGAATCAAGCAGTACTGCACTACCTGCAACACACAGGTAAACCATGATCATTTTTGTTGTCAAGTGTCCCATTGACCCAACTTGTGGTGTAAAATTTTCTGTTTTTTTTTTTTTAATTTTTAACAGGTGCACAGTCACCACACGCGACAGGGTCATTCCCCCAGAGATCTAGAGGTTCCAGCAGATGTAGCCTCTGACACTCCTGTTCCCAGACACATGATGCAGTTGTTTGCTGTGCTCTGCATTCAAACCAGCCACTACGTGTCCTTTGTCAAATTTGGCCCTGACCCTCACTCCTGGCTTTTCTTTGACTGCATGGCAGACAGATGCGGTGAGAGAGATTTCAGCTTGTTTCATTTACTATTCCTAATAAGTTATTTCTTGGCCTTTCTTAAATTTATTCAGATGTTCGTGCAAACACAGACTTGTTTTGGTTTTTCTATGAAGTGGTTACCCATGACTGCTTTATTTTCTGATAATGCTGCCTTGACAGTATTAGATAAGAATACGGTCTGACGTCTGTGACTGGTTGTTATCTCATCTTAAGCTGATGTCTAATCTTGAGCCCTCTCTTTCTTACAGGTGACGATCAAAGTGGATACAACATTCCTGAGATCCGAGCTTGTCCGGAGCTGGGTGACTTCCTGTCCCAGTCGGAGGAGGAGCTGGCTCGGGCAAACCCCTCTCAGGCTCCTGAACTAGTGCGCAGGCTGCTGTGTGACTCCTACATGTTTTTATACCAGAACCCAGCCCCGCCACTCTCAAAGCCAAACCATCAGGAGCCTTAAACGCATGAAGAGGAGGACACAATGTTCTCACAACAGTGCCTTAATAACCTTGCATCTCTGCTTAATCAGCAAGATTTTGTGTTGGTTTTTACATCCAAATAGTGGGAACTGAAACGGATGCTTTCAACATCATGGAAATAAACTCTATTTTTCATCAGAAATACAATATTGTAGTTCGGAAATCTGACTTTGATTGCTCTTATTCAAAGCTGATGTTGATATGTAAGGAGAGAAAGAAGGAGCAGTGACAATATTGCACTTTGCACTGTACTCCTCACCCTTGCCTTCTTTATCGCTTGAATGTTTTGCTGTTGTTACATTTATTATTTATACAAAGTTTTTCAAAGGGAATTGTAGCATGTTGATTTTCATGACATTCTCATCTATTTTTTTGTCCTATTTTTTTGTGATGAATTAAAGTTTAAGTCCACTCACTCACTCTGACTTGTTTATATGATGTTATATAATTAAAACTCTGGATTGTCACTTGTGACCTAAAACACTCACTGCAGCTTCTCATATCATTTAAATGTTTTTATCATTATTGATGGGCTGCCTCTTTAAAAACAAGATGTGAAAGGTACATGATTGGCTGCATTTTGTGTACATTAAACAACTGCACTGTGTGCTTATATTGCTAGTGCACATAAATGGATCTTTAATGTAATATTTTCATCAATAAAATGTAAAAGAAATTGCAGTTGGAAATCAGTGAACTAACCCTAACACAAAATGTAATTGTCTTATAATGCAGGCAATAAGTTTTAATTGGACAGAACTGCCACAGGAAAATACACCAGACTATTGTTACTTTAGCAGCCTCTCACAATATGGAATACATTTTGATCTGTTCAACTACATCTAAAGCTGAAGTCTGAGTGAAATCTCATGAGTTGAGGCTTTGACAGGCCACATTAATCCTAGTAGATAATATAATAGACTGCGACGCCCCCTTGTGGAAGGAGTTTGTCTTGAACACTTAGATCCACTATGAGGTCTGCAAAAGGTATTCATCCCAAACTGATATACAGTTTAAAAAAAAAAAAAAATCGTATAACCAAACACATGCAGGTTCATTAACCCACGCCAGTAGGCATATTATTTTCATAACCTGATGAAAATATGTTGAAAAATATTCAGAAATATCATTGGCTTTAAATTTGCAATGCAGCGGTTTTTAAACAAAGATTAAAGTAATCAGAATCATTTCAAAATACTGGTGTTTTTAGATGCTGCTCTGTGTATACAGATTAGATTCACAGTTGTTGAGTGATCACCTGTCAACCAGTTTTGGAATCCCCATAGAAACATTATGCACAATCTCATTTATTGTCTAAAGAGGAGGTGCACTTGGCATAAGGCTGAAACCTACTTTTTAATAGCAAATTTCAAGTGGTTATTATTCTGAACCATGCCTTTGACTTTTAATTCACTGTGACATATAAACTCTATAGTCTCAACCTCTATGCCTTTGAGTTTAAATGTGATAAATAGGGCTATTGGCTCTCAAGGTTGTGGAAGGCAGGATGGGCTCCTGTCTGTTATTAACCATACATTCTGGCCTGCACCATTTTTTGAATCACTGAAACATGGTGTTGTGTGAAAGTATTGTCTGTACATGAGGGTCATTCTCACTCAACCAACATATATGTCTGTAACATGTTTCGGCTATGCCATTAGATGAAATATTTACTTTATACTCCAAAATATACCTTGATATGCATATTTACAAAATGACATAAGGATGAGTGAGGTCAGAAAAGCATATAACTGAAAGATCTCTTCAGACTCACAGATGGTGATGATGGTTGTTGTTGCTCTAACTATTATTACTAAAAATATGTACACAGAGCTGCTTCTTCCTTTTCCTCTCATTCACTTATCAAAACAAATGAATACAAACAACAAACGGATAAACAAGTAGAGCACTGAGCCTGGAGCACCATGTGCTCCTGGTATGTGTGTACCCCACTCCGTCCTGTGTGTGACCATCGTGGGCCTGGACCTGGACAGCAACACGTTTTGTCAAGAGGAGGAGCTACGCTGCTCTCAACCATTTAAACTGAGGCGCATGCGCTTTAGTGTACAATTGGAACTTGGCTCTTACACAACCGTGTCTTTTCTTCATTCTGCTTGCATCTACTCACCGGTGTGTGGTAACTCTCCACGTTTCTCATTTTTGTTTTTTTAATCAAGCAACGCGTAGGAAATGAGTGGGGACCATTCCCACAACGAGGACCAGGTAATGTTAAACGCATTTTGTTATGTCATCACTTGTGGTTAACTGGTACAGTTTCTTGCTACCGTTTAAATTGTTTGGTTTGACAGGGTAACTTAGCTAACTGTGAATAGTGCTCTGCTAGCGCACATTTTGTTGTTAACATCGGCTTGACAAGTTTCATCACATTTTTATTTGTAACGTTGTGGAAAGGTGCTATCCGGTTAATGTTAAGGTTTGTTTGGCTAGGTATGAACTCAAAGACAAAGTGGGGTAACGCTACAATTAATTTGGTGTTAGCTGTAGCCAGTGTTAGCCGTAGCGGCTTCGCTATTAGCCGCTAAGCCATATTACCGACCAGCATAGCAAGCTAGCATGGCTAGCGGGATAGCTAGCAAACTGTCGCTTTGCCATCCAGCAAGTTCAAAGTTAGTTAGCCGGCTAGTTAGCTACTACGGTTTATAACATTCATCCTTTTTCTTGGTTTTTCAGATTGACTGTGGCTCTCGGGTCAATGGTAAGTTCATTAGGGTAAGCTAACAAGTTAAAACGAGGATTTTCCTTAAATTCTGACTTGTCTTCACAGATCAAATGTAACGTTACGTTAGTTCTGAGTAGAGGACAGAAATGGCGTCCAGAGACTAAGTCCTCTGTCTCACTCACAAGCGCCTATTGTTCAAAAGGGAGGTCTTGTAAAAGCTCTTCCGCAAATTATTTACTCGATTCGAATCAATTTTGGCACACACGTTGAGGTGTTTTATCAGTTTATCGTATTAGATTTTCTTGTTGGTTAGCTTTTAGTACCACATTTCCCACCTGAAAGTGAGGGTTTGGGGGTTGAGGACTTAGTCTCTGCGCCATTTTCTTTTTCGGTGTAGCGGCCTGACTGTGCTGCAAGCTGAACCCAGACTGTGAAGTGCAGATGGCTGTGTGGAAGAGAAATGCGAAGGCACAGTGCTTCATTAAGATCCCATGTGGTGACCAAGAAGAGTATATATTTTATACGCGATCTTAAATTCTTTTTCACAGCTTAGGTCATTATTATTTTTATAGCTACAGAGACTCAGCATTCCAACGCTAGGAGAAAGTGGAATGTTTTTAGTTGGATCTATATTTCAGTAGTCAACATATCCAGTCATTAGCTTCAATTCACCCTCACATTGAAATGAACTGGATATGAGATGATTGTGACAACATCTTTAAGTAAAAAGTGAGTTTTAGTTTTTTGTGCTATTATCATTTATCTGTCTAAACTGTAGAAATCTATACTATACTTGGGACACACCATTCATACATACTTAAACTGCTTTTGTTTTCTTTACATCAGCTAAGCAGGTCTAACTTTTTTTCCTATATGATACTCTCTATAAGATACTCTAGCAGCTAATGGACTGAGCTTTTCTGCTAAAAATAATCTGAACAACCATATAACACTCCGCTTATTTGGTTTTCATTCTGCGGTAATGGGACAAGATTTGTCTGTGGTACAAACGGGGCATCTCCTTCACTTTTAGTTGTGGTATTTGTTGTCTTCAGACTGGACTAAATGGTCTCAGCTTAATAAAATGAATAAGCAAGTCTGGCATTTTATAAAGCAACACAACTTTGGCCTGGTTTAAAAAAAAAGAATACATACATTTGTAAGGATTCAATACACTCATCCATTTACGAGCACATTTTGTACTTTGTGCCTAAATATCTGTTTCGCACAATGTGTTTGCTAGTCAGTGACAGGCATATATTCTGAATTTATGTTTTTCATCTGTCAGCTGCAAACCATAGAATGGAGTCTCAACCATAAGTGTCAGATATGTTCTCCAGCTTGTCTTCAGTTACATGATGCATTGCAACAGGGCCTGTGCATTGAAATGTATCACACAGCGATTTGGCTTAGATCTGAGAGGATAGCACACATACAATCTGTTATCTTCAAATAATGGGTGAAAAACGACAACTAGTATTATAGTCAAATGTAACAACCATGGTTGCCTTTTGTCTGTTTTAGGTTCATTGAGACCAAATCACTCACTGATCAAACTTTACCTCAAACATATGAACTGTTTGTCTTACACTGACATGACACCTTGATTTAAGGACCTGTTAGTTAGTACACTGGGCTAAGTCTCAGCTCTGTGTTTGATGGCAAAGTTTCGGTGTCGAGTCTTAATTTTGATAATTGCCTTGTTACTTAACTAAAGTGGATTTTTTTTCCTGTTGTGGCACACAAATTAAAGAGTAAAAGTCTACTTTGTTCACTTGCATGTTTCAACCTGTCAGTAGTTTCATATTGTCTCATAAACAATGAGGCTCATACGGGCAGTAGGAGGTGCTGTGCTACTGTGATACATTTTCTGTTTACAGGTTGCATGACATTCAGATTGTGATGCATGTTCAGACCTTGTGTGTAGCAATAAATTTCATGTTTTTCCCTAGAGAAAAAACTGTAAGTGGACTTTGAGTACTTCTTAGGTTGTCAGTTGATAAGAGTATTGTCTGTCTTAGCCTGTACATATTAGAATAATTGAGGGGAGTGCACTTTATTCGTCACTTGTGTATAGAATCATAATGTTCATACTTTGGCCATTAGGTAGTTCTCGGTCCTAATATAGGTACACAACAAGCCTACCATCCATTCAGTCTATTGTTGGATTGATTCAGTCAATACTTTGTTCACTTTTGAAGAAGGTAACACTGTTATCTTCTCAGACTCTCACAAGCATAAAGACAAGTACAAAGAGAAGGAACACAAACACAAGGACCACAAGAAGGATAAGGAACGGGAGAAATCAAAATATGGCAACAGGTATGGTGTGTGCCTCCAGACTCCATAAATTTTACTTTTCTGGTGGTGTCTGCTCAAAACGGACAAGGCATACCACCTTTATTACTGTATTTTCAGCAATGGCCATTGGAAGCTTGAATCTCCTGACTTAATAGTTTTGTGTTTCTTTAAACTCTAGCGATCACAAAGACTCCTCTGACAAAAAACACAGAGACAAGGAAAAGATGAAGCACAAAGATGGCAGCACAGACAAATACAAGGACAAGCACAAGGAGAAGAGGAAGGAGGAGAAGGTGCATTATCATGCAAATAATTTGTGGAATAATGCATGTGTGGTTGTGCATGAAATGTTGTGATTTTTGGAGTTCATCATTATGAATTTTTCTGCAGTATTGGGCTCTGTCAAATCATGCATTCATGGCTCTTGACTATTTAAACAATGAGAAAAATGTATAGCTTATTGATTTGTGTGTATGTTCTCAGTTTCAATTATGGTATATTTGACATATCTGATATAGAAATGTTCAAAAACACAGGAAGAAAATGAATGTATGAATGTGAGGAAGATTTTTGGTTCCACAACATCTCAGGTGGCTTCAAGCAGCTAGAAACATGTATTTTGGCAGAATAAAGAATTTGGCTGGCACTGCCCTTGCTAAACTTAGTCAAATAAAGATCTGTTCTAATTCTACAAATTAGACCCAACCAGGTGTGTTTTTCTGCATAGAAGCAGAAGAAATACATAATTATAAAAACTAGCACCGATTTACCATTAGTAAATGACTAGACTGTCATTTAGGTTTTATTTGGATATTGGACAGTTGATTATGGTTTAGGGTTTTGTCATTAACAACTTTGTCTACCTTTTTTTTAGATGAAGTCCCTTGATGTTAAAATCAAAAAGGAAAAAGAGAATGGGTTTGCCAGGTAGGTCTCGACTCTACATTTCTCTTAAGTGCTATATGTAAGATAACGGATGTCTTTTTTTTCCTCTTTGGTCTGATTGGGAATGACTTTTCTTTTGCAGCCCACAACATCTGAAGTCTGAGCCTGAAGATGACTTTTACCACTCTCCTAAACAGTCTCTAAAAAGAGTACGGAATGAAGATAACGAGTAAGTGGCCCATGCTATTAGACTGTTTACATGTTTTCCATGTATACTTCATAGGCTTCCGGTATCAGTATAGTTTTCCACGTGACCAAAATTTGATCTATCAGACTTGTGACACAGGGTGTTATTTTTCAGCTCTGAGTTCCAGCCCAAGAAAATAAAGACTGAAAATGACAAGAAGGCCAAGAAAAGAAAACAAGATGAGGTAAGAAAAAAGCCACGAAATCAGGCAAACTTGGTTTTAGTTAGACAATGAAAAGAAGTTCTGAGAGTTTCCTCCAGTATATCTTAACCTGAAGAATTGGGAGAGGCTTGAGTGTCAATCTCTTATGTTGATATTTCATTTTTTTCTGCCAACCTGGGAGTGAAAGAACTCATAGTTTCTCTTCCCTTTTTAGGACATTAAGCCCAAAAAGACAAAAAACAAAAAAGGAGAAGTCACTGATGGAAAAAAGAAAGCAAAAAAAGAGCCAGAGGAGAAGTGGAAATGGTTAGTTGAAGTCAACCAGCTGTACAATACCTACACATCAGTGTGGTGATGGGTCAAATGTGGATGCATTGCGTGTTATTGTTGGATCGAGTAATGTTTTGTTTCGCTGGTATATTTCAACTCCTTATTGGATGGCTTTATTTGGGGGATTCCAGGTGGGAAGAGGAGAGATACACAGATGGCGTCAAATGGAAGTTTCTGGAACACAAAGGGCCGGTGTTTGCACCACCATATGACCCTCTTCCTAGCCATGTCAAATTTTACTATGATGGTAAGATTGTATAGTGCTCACCTTTTTTTTTGTTTTTTAATAAGACTCTGTACCTATATGATAGCAGGTGTAAATGTGAGTGGCTGATAAACTTGTGTTTTTGCATATTGTAGGTAAAACAATGAAGCTCAGCCCAGAAGCAGAAGAGGTAGCCACGTTCTTTGCCAAAATGCTGGACCATGAGTACACCACAAAGGACATTTTCCGCAAAAACTTCTTCAAAGATTGGAGGAAGGTAGGAAAAATGCACTTCTCTCCATTTTTAAACTTATAGCTGAACAGATTTTGAAAAATCAGATTCCGGTAAGGTAATTGTTCAAAGATTCCTGTGTTTGAGTGTAACGTGTTGTTGCTGATGCAGGAAATGACTTCAGAGGAAAAGACTAAGATCACAGACCTGAAAAAATGCAACTTCAGTGAGATGAGCGAATACTTCAAGGCACAGTCTGAAGCCAGAAAGGCCATGACAAAGGAGGAGAAACTGGTCAGTTACTACATGTATATTGTATTGGAGCTAAAACTAATCTATTCCCTGTGTTATCAGAACTAAGGATTAATTAACTTGGAGGCCCACACTGTATATTTACCTTCCATGAGTATCTCCTGTAAACATTGGTCAGATAGTGTTGTCACCCACCTTGCTTCTAAAGTACATAGATGTTTTAGAATAAGTTTATTGTAGAACATTCAATATTTCCTGATAAGACGTTTTTGACACAGCATCAAAATAAGTTACTCAAATGGAAATCATCTGGAACAGAACCATGGTACATAACGATCAAATTACTTCTTGGCAATGTGTTACAAGGAAATTTAAATAATAGTACCTGTAAAGTTTTCTCTTGCACTATTTTGTTTCATCTTTAGTATTTTTTTTTTTGACTGTATTCAAATTGTTGACCTCAGCAAGATACAATTCTGATGTTGTTTCTCTGTCCCTTGCAGAAAATAAAGGAGGAGAATGAGCGCCTATTGCAGGAGTACGGCTTCTGCATTATGGACAACCACAGGGAACGTATTGCTAACTTCCGCATTGAGCCCCCGGGCCTGTTCCGTGGTCGTGGAGATCATCCTAAAATGGGCATGCTCAAACGTCGCATAAGGCCTGAAGACATCATCGTCAACTGCAGCAAGTGAGTGAATGGTTGCTTTTTCATTGTTGATGTGTGAAGTGAGTAACATGATTAAATGTTAATGTGCTCCTTATAGGGACTCCAAGCACCCCGAGCCTCCTCCAGGCAGGAAGTGGAAAGAGGTTCGTCATGACAACAAGGTGACTTGGCTGGTGTCGTGGACGGAGAACATTCAAGGCTCCATCAAGTACATCATGCTGAACCCCAGCTCCAGGATCAAGGTAGGCTGCTGTTTGCAGTACGTGAAGGTTTGGGTCTTAAAAAATTCCTCTGTTTAGGTCAACACAGGGCAAATGGTAACTTCATCTCGATGTAGCATCGTCTGTACAGAGTTTGTCTCCAGGTGTCGGTGTGACCTTTCAAGATGTTTATAATCTGTTGAAAGGGCTTTTGCTCCCTTGGATTTAAAAAACGGAGAGAGATGTATTACTGTGCAGGGAACATGATGTACTGTAAAGCAACCTACTGATTTCATTCGAGTTCTCACGACTTTGTGTGTCGTGTGTTTGACACACAGACATGGCCCCACGTAATCCATTACTCTTGATCATCATGCTGTTTATCTGCAGGGAGAGAAGGATTGGCAGAAGTATGAAACAGCCCGTAGACTGAAGAAATGTGTGGATCGTATCAGGAACCAGTACCGTGAAGACTGGAAGTCCAAGGAGATGAGGATCAGACAGAGGGCTGTGGCACTCTACTTCATCGACAAGGTGAGGTGCATGACGACTATTGATATTGTCCTGAGTGTGTATAGCTTGAGTAGTTAATGTAGTGTAATTGCTTTTTAACAATGACTGTGGGGGTTTAGTGGGTGCTGAAACACAAGCTGCAGCGAGGGTAATGTCTTTATAAGCCGGTTTTAATCCAGCTGTCCTGATGTGCTCTAGCTGGCTCTGAGAGCGGGTAATGAGAAGGAGGAAGGAGAGACTGCTGACACCGTGGGCTGCTGCTCACTGAGAGTTGAACACATCAAGCTCTATCCAGAGAACGATGGTCAGGAGTATGTCGTGGAGTTTGACTTCCTGGGTAAAGACTCCATCCGCTACTACAACAAAGTCCCTGTGGAGAAAAGGGTAAGGACGAAAACAGTGCTTTTATTCTAAATGTGCAAACATTGCCTGTGCATTCATGTTTGTTCTGCCTCCTCTAGGTATTCAAGAATCTTCAGTTGTTTATGGAGAACAAGGAGCCGGATGATGACCTGTTCGACCGTCTAAATGTAGGCAAAACAAAACTTGTGGAAGGAAATGATAAAATCCTTATTCGATTAATTCAGTTACATATCAGTTAATGCTCAGTATTACATGTTTATTTGGGAGGGTGGATTGCAAAATGACTGGTCTACCTTTTGTCAATTGTAACACCAAATACTTTGTGCAATGATTGCACTTATTGTTTCCCTCCAGACTTCTATTCTGAACAAGCATCTTCAGGAGCTGATGGATGGTCTGACAGCCAAAGTTTTCCGTACCTACAACGCCTCAATCACCCTGCAGCAGCAGTTGAAGGAGCTCACAAATGGTATGCATCTACCTACCAAGCAAAAGGACCTACAGCCCAATACATACATACATAAAGCCTCATTAATTATTTGTATCTAGAGCTAATAAGGGACACAAGGGGTTTGAACTGATAGTTTTGAATTTAAAATGGGTTTTTCATGTGGGTTTTGTGAGTGAAGATGGTTCTACCTACGGTCAGCTGAATGTCACATGACTGTGCCAATTCATCTTGAAAGAGCAACAACCAATGGGGAAACTCGGTTTGTATTAGTTGGGCGTTTACAGCCTGCAGCGTTGCCAATGTAGCACATGTATCGCTCGATTTAGACTTTTTTTCTTTCCTTGGTGACCAATCAAGCAATTGGACAAACCTTAGCCACCAGTTGCCAGTACTGCTCTCTCTTGTGTCTGCTATGTTCAGCGAGTAACAGAAAGATGAAACGGCAGTTTGTTACACGGACAGAAGCTGTGGAAAGACTAAATAAAATGGATATTCTGCTGCTTCTAACTTTCTCTATGAGTGATCACTTTACAATTACATGTAACTCACTGCAGTCTTTGTCTTTTATTTGTTTGGTGATTCTTTCAGACAATGTTGCTGAAATAAAATCAGGATTTTAACAGCAGAGCAGCAGCTTGAAATGGCCTGGAGATGAGATGTAGTCATAATGGGTTGCGTTTCAGTCAGTATTTCAAACTTATTCCATTGTCAGACAAACAAAACATGTAAATGAGAACAGCTTCATTGAAAGTGCGGCTGTATTAAAATATTTGTATGAGAGCACAGAGGAGACAAAGGGCTGACATGAGGCTGAATGCAAATATAATGCAATGATGTCAGTTTTTAACAGTGGTCCCACAGCACTTTTCAAAATACGCCCTCAGTTTCACACTTTGACCATACCCAGTCCAGCCATGCACTGGGTTTTGACCTAGTCATGTTCAGTCATTTTGCATACAGACAACTAATTACACTCTCTGACTCTCTAGCGGAGGAGAACATTCCAGCCAAGATCTTGTCCTACAACAGGGCCAACAGGGCTGTGGCCATCCTGTGTAACCATCAGAGAGCTCCACCGAAGACATTTGAGAAGTCTATGCAGAACCTGCAGACTAAGGTGAGGATGTGAATTTTGAATACCGTTTTTTGTTTTTTTTTTGTTTGTTTTTTTACTCAAACCGAGATGGACATCATTTTACATCTGACATTTCATTTGTAGGTTTTATTGAAATGCCATCTTCACACTTGTCCTGGTGTTGACATCAAATTTCATTTAAACTTTGCCCTTGAATTGTCAGTAACATGTTTGCCATGATTTCAAATTCAATTTTATATCCCCCCCAATGCTTGAATCTTGTTCGCTGTTATGTTTCATGCACTATGACGATGATGTGCTTGAAAGGAAATTGGTAAATGGTTTTCTGCATTACAATAGCATAAATACAATTAAACACACTGCAACAAATAGAGATCTGGTTGCAATGTATTTAAGCAAAGTAAAATGTAATTTTAGCATATTATTAGAGTGTAAGTGGGAAAAACATTCAGATAGTCCATTTGTCTTGCTAGAGCTTGATGGGTATTAACATTGATTTTAGTGTTTTAATGAGTTCTCAACTTTTCATGTCAAATACTGCCTTGTCGGTTTTGAATCCTTGAATTTAGCCAAAAGTGGTATTGAAAATATTAAAATCACTTGATGATCAAGATCCTATTGAATGTTAGGCAATTATCATGTTGCTGTCAGTGTACAAACACTAATTATTGTACTTATCTGAGACAAATCACTTTTTTTTTCTCCTTAGATTGATGCTAAAAGGGACCAGCTTTCTGATGCCAAGAGAGAACTGAAGAGCGCCAAGGCTGATGCCAAAGTACGGAAAGATGAAAAATCCAAAAAGTGAGTATCAAAGGATTTGGTATAGATAAACAGTTTCTCCCTTGTCAGTCTTGCTAACAAGTGTTTAACAATTTGTGCTTCTTGTCTTCTCTGAAGGACTGTGGAGACAAAGAAGAAGGCCGTTCAGAGGATAGAGGAGCAGCTGATGAAGCTGGAGGTGCAGGCGACCGATCGTGAAGAGAACAAGCAAATTGCCCTTGGTACCTCCAAGCTCAACTATCTGGACCCTCGCATCTCTGTGGCTTGGTACGATAATATTCTGAAGTTTGTTGTTTAAGCATCACTGTTGACTGTGCCAGCCAGCATTTTTCTTTTTTTTTTTCTTTTTTTTCCTCTTGTTGGGGACAAGAATGCACAAGTAATTTTTTTTTTTTTTCCTCCATCTTAATTTTTGTCTCCTAGGTGTAAGAAGTGGGGCATTCCCGTTGAAAAGATCTACAACAAAACCCAGCGTGAGAAGTTTGCCTGGGCCATCGACATGGCAGATGACGACTTTGAATTTTAAATCCCTGTTTGTGGTTTTAACTATGATACACTCATTTTTTTTTTTTTTTTTTATTGGATACTTGTTTTTTAGCTTAACTGAATTTTGCTCCATGGCCAGACCTGGCAAGGAATTTGAGAGTCTGAGCAGAAAAACAGCGGTGACATGGTAAGTCGAGGTGCGGAGGCCATGATGAAGTGGCAGGAGGGTGTTGGGGGTACTCTAAACATCTGATCTGAGACAGACAACAAGGCTGAACTATACCCACAACTGAGCATCAAGGCATAGTCCCAGTAATTGGAAGACCCTCTTACCTTTGTCTCTCTCCCTCCTTGGGGCAAAACCCAACAATGCCTGAACTTTGAACTCTGTGGTCCTATAGCTACTGTATTAAGCAAAAACAAAAAATGCTTTGTATCATTTTCTTTGTTCACTCGCTCTGTATTTTAGCCCTCCCATGTATTATTAATGAATTCTATATTTTGATAGATAAAGTTAAATCAAATGAATTCCTTAAATACACCCACGCGCCTTTCAAGGAAATGTGAGCTTGACTTTTGAGGTGTGTTTGTGTGTGTGTGTGCGTGTGCATGTGTGTCTGAGGGGCTCGACCATGGAAGCTGTCTGTTTAGGTGAATATTTTAAACTGGACTATGTTGAATTGTTCAGCATGAAAGAGGATGTCTGGGCAGGCAAAGGGGAAAATACTGCAACCATGTCAATATTTACTTAAGCAAGCAGAATGTGAATATTTTGTTTTACATCCTCTATCAGGGACTTCTTTTTCAGTGTAAATGTGAACAATCATTTGTATCCTTTGAGTTGCAAGCATCCTCTGAATCGCTCTGCATAGTCCTGTCTACATCTGATTTTAACTTAATTTAACAATTGTTCCAAGACAAAAAAAAACTTGCGTATCTGTTACTTGAAGATGATGCTATAATAATGTATTTAAAGTCAGTAAATTGAAAGTGTTTTTCTTCCAGAAGGGTATGTGAGGGACATGAACTTTGCCAAAAAAAATCACCAATCTGTTACAATTTAAGCAGTTTTTTTTTTTTTTTAATTGTGTAAAGGTTGAGGATAAAGTAATGTAACATTTAATGTGAATTATCAGTTCATTTTATTCCACTCTGTTCCACTCTTATGATAGGAAAGTTGATGTAAGTAGCTGTAAAGTCAACATCCTATTCCTGTTTTACCTTTTATTTTTTGTCATAGCCTTTGATCATGTTTTATTGAGTTTTATGCTCATTGTAGGTTCAAAAATGAATAAAACCCTACAAGTAAATGTCCTGTGAATTTGTGATTTATTTTATTTATTTTTTTATTCCATTAGTTCCTCATGGCTTACTTCTGAATATTTTAGGAAACATGATTCTGACAAGTGTTTCAAGGCCCTTCTTCCTGAGCAGAGGCCCCAAGTAGCACAGCTGCCTATTGGTTTTGGACTAGCAGCCTTGGTGCAGGTCTTGCCATATTTGCACCGTTCTCATACTTGCTTTGTCAAACACATTTGATCACTTCTTATCTTGAGACAAGCTCAGACTTTGAAAATTCCCAGCCTGCAGCACATCATATTGAACCTTATTAAATGTAAAAACTGTTCCAAGAACTTTAATAAATTTTAATCTTCTAAATTAAAGAGCCCTCAGAGTATTTTGCATCCCCCGTTGGAAAATGAATTGTGGTGTGACTGGACTCGGTAAAACCTTGTACTTTCCTGTGATGTTCTCTTCCTCAAGTTTTCCCTTGGATTTCATTTCTCTGGCAACATCTGGAAGACTTGTGCCCCTTTCTTTGCCCATGACACAGATTTGCCATTGAATTCAAAGCTCACCGCCATCTGTATACATACCTAGGACTAAATACCTCGATACACCGTGTAGACAAAATAAATGTTATTTTGCAAGGATGGCTTGCCATGAAAACAGACTAAAATTTCCTTGGTAAATAAGCTCTCAGCACTAGCTGTACTGTCAGCTTCTCACCAGCAGGTGAGGCTGTATGCATTTCTCCAGTCCCAGTGCTTTTTACTTTCACATTCATCACACTGAATAATTTGACTGGTATCCATGGAACAATTCATATTCACTCCTGGTGCAAGGTGCTGAGCAAATAATGAGACATTGGTGCTTGGTGAGTATTCAGTTTATTCTGTAAAGATTCAGAAGTGTAGAAAGGATGATACAACAGTGCTTTATGATCAGACTATTTCATAAAAGTTTTTTAAGTGATCATAACACCGTAAGTCCAGATTCCATTTATCTCAAACCAAAATAAATTTGTAACATTCGACACAAGTGCATACACTGCTGGTAGGAGATCAACCTCCAATTTCACTTTGGATGGTATAGCACCGTTCTTAGCTATTAGCAGCTTGACAAAGATGCAGCTTAATAGGATTCATGTAGTGACTGTATGTTTATATAAACACAAGAAAATTCAGAGAAGAGCAAAGATCTCCTCATTTGGCTCTCTAGCTAGCACGATATCTCACTCTGTCATTGTCTAGGGATCAAATTGATAATTTTGCTTTAAACAACATTTTGCCAGTAACAATATTTGATACAATTACAGCTTAAAGTTAAACTCCAAGTGTATACAGAAAGCAGCACAAGTTTTTTTTCACAGATATAGACCAACAGTGACCATCGATGCACTGGCATGTTTTTTTTTTCTTTTTTCAGGACAGCACAGTAGCTGGAAAGCAAGGTGATGGACAGACAGGTCATATAAACACATGGACAGAGCTGAGTAAGGCAACGTTAGCGTGACAGGCTTCTCTCTGTTCAGTTTGCAGGGCAGTGTAGTGTATTGATCTTGACAGAACTGTCAATACCTTTAATGTGGGGCAGTGTGATTTTTAGCATTGCTGTCTTCATTAGTGCATTGTATATAGTCTCTTGCGTGTAGCTGAACTGCAAAGTGATCACCAACATTTATACAGATCTAAATAAAACATGTTTGATTGCATCTGGACTTACAGTGACTATAGAAGAGTAAATAGAATTGAAAAACCAAATAACGGAAAAAGTAAAATTCAAGGCAGTGCTGAAGTACTGGTTGCTAAAAAAGTAAAAAATATCACAAAGCCAACAATAACATTTCCTTGACACATCTTTTGTTTGTCCAGTCAGTACAAACCCTCTTTTATAGTGCAGTTTCAATCATATATATATATATTTCTCCCTCTGACCCAAAAACAATATCTTTCGGCCCTATCCTATCCTGTCTTCGCTCATTCAAGTCAGTTTTCCAGTCAGTGTGCGTCTTTTCTCTTTCTTTTCTTTGATCCCTCGTACTGACCTCATTGTGCACCCTCCCCACACAACCACAAAGAAGCATGAAAGGCTTAAACATCACAGAACTCAAAGGTGAGAAGTTCTTTCTTTTGACGATGGCAGGAAGTGATGGCAGATGGAAGAGGAGGAGAAGGAGGAGGAGGAGGAGGAGGAGGAGGGGGGGGGGTGGGGGGTTATTCTCAGTTACCAGTCAGAGTCCATCGGTCCAGCTACAATCACATCTGCTGTCATTATGAACACTCTTTTTTTTTTTTTTTAGACCACGGCCAGGGGAGCAATCCAGCCTTTAAACATGATGTTCCTCTGGCGAGATTGGGGCCCGCTTCATCACACCTCCAGCAGCTCCATCCTCAGGCGATCCCTATCAGCAACACACACAAACAGGCAAATGCAATATGCACAAATCATGAGGATGTGATTGGAAAGTTCCTGTTGTATTGTATTACTGTTGTATTGTAAGTGAGGTACTTCTTTAGGCGGGAGCATTGTAAAATGATGCCTGCGTATGGGTTAACTTGCCTCCCGGAAATCCATCTCACCAAAGACAATTGTCATGATTTATTCACATATATTAGCATGCGCTCTCAATCTATAATTCAACGGCCCAGACTCCTGCTTATCTAAAAATAGCTTCTTAAACACAGACCTTTGATTGCCTGAATAAGCTACTCAGCATGAGTACCTGTACACACTCCCCCTGCCTCCTTTTTACTGTACATCACGCAGCAACCACTACAAACAACAAGCTGTCATGCTTTCATCACTCCACCTGGCTCACATTGTTTTCGTTTCCCTGATTGATAAATAGCACTAAGCCTGTAAAATATCACAAGGCACTTGAATGAGAAGTGTATCTTACTTCAGTAGCTTTTATCACACTGTGTAATTCAAACAGAATGACTGTAGTACCTGGCCTGATTGGCATCAGTCTGTTGTTCAATGAGTGACTGACTGGCCACTGGCTGCTGATGGTCCTCTGCTCCTTCTGACCAGGGATCCTGCAGGACTCCTGGCTGCGCAGACTCCTCAGCTTGGCCTCGCTCGCTGCTCCCCTCGGACCCCATCAGGCCGAGCAGCGGTGAGTATGTATCCTGCCACACAACCCGCTGCCCTGTGTTCAGTCCTGCTTCTCCTTCAAGGTGCTTGTTCATGTCTTGCTCAGCAAGTTTCTTTTTGGCCACTTGAGGGTCTTTCGGTGACTCCGCCTCGGTGTCTCCGTGGCCCCTTGCTTCCTCTGACTCCGTTGGCGATCGCTGATAGGTCTCCAGCCACTTCAGCTGCCCGTTCTTGTGGCTGTATCGGCTGTCGCTGAACCAGCGCACCACCTCTGATTTGGGAAGGCCTGTCTGGACACTTAGGTCCTCGTACTGCTGACTGCTGGGCCAACGGGTGTTGGAGAAAACCTGTCGGAGGATGTGCAGCTGCTGGGGGGTCTTGTTGCCCCATGGGGGGGAGAAAGATGGCTGAGAAGCAGACACTTCGCCTACCTCAGACTTGTGTTCTTGATGTACAATCTCAGATGTAGTCTCTGTTTCATTCATCTTCAGCCTCTTAAAGTTGATCTTGATGGGGTCAACTTTCAGCTCTGGGCAGCCTCTGTCCCCGGCAAATGGGTCCTCCTCCTTAATGAGTTGCTTTAGGATTGACATGCCTTTTATGGGTAAGTCCTTGTTGCATTTACCCTCATCCAAAATGGACGAGCTGCTTTTTGTAATGACAGCGGTGCTGGTGCTTTCAGTTGGGGATTTGCTGGCATGGTTCAGGTTAGGGACGCTGTCATTACAGGTAGTACTGGGGTATTCACTGCTAATACTACTGTTGTTGGGCTTGTGGATATAGTTGTTGCGCTCGTCATCGGGCTTTGTGGCATGGGCCTGTTCCTGTGGACTGATGATGCCGCTGTTGTGATTGTTACAGGTGATGTTGGATTTGCTGGTGTTATCGATGATCACTTGACTCTTGGTACTGTTTGAACCTTCCAATCTGATTGGTAAACTGTTGCTTTTGAGATTTGGTTTGCCGTTGGTGTCAGCAACACAGTGCTCATCATTATTGCTAATGTTGGTAGAGCAAGTGGCAATGCTGTTGATGCTGTTTGTGGGGCAGCTGTTTTGCACCGGTTTCCTGGTGACAGTCTCACCACCATTACTACTGCTGGAATAGCTGCTGATGCTGCTGCTACTACTGCAACTACTGCTGCTACTGCTGCTACTGCTGCTTCGACTGCTGCTGGTGCTACTGACACAACCACTGTTTCCAGCCATGTCCAGGCCGAGGCCATTGCTCTTATCCGGCTCCACAGTGGGTTGAGTATTCTTGGTCAGTACCTGTGTTGTTCTGACTATGGATGGAAACTTTGGGGGGACAATTGGAGTAGAATACGAGACCCTGGTGACATGGGGGTTGGTTGACATGCTGGCCTGCGAGGCTATGACTCCGACAGACCTGGTTTTTATACTGCCATAGGGAACTTTGGCCATATGAAAGTTTGGTCCTTTTGAGCCCGGCTGGGCAGTGACAGTGTGGTGGGTTACAACATGATTGACGTGCCGTGGTGTAGTGGGCTGCTTTTGAGGTGCTCCACCTTGGAACACAGTGTTGAACATCTTCCTCCTGGCCTCTTCGATCTCTTCAGGAGACCAGCTTATGCCCTGCTTGAGCCTTTGGGCAGTAAACCACAGTTTGATCTGCTCTTCAGGGAACTCTGAGACCACTGTTAGGTAGCAGAGTTCGGCTTTGGTCGGGTAGGGGAACTTGCCAAAGGATGTCTTGAGAAAGCTGCTGGTGTCCATAGCAGCATCATACGTGGGGATGCTGCTGAGAGGGATCATCACCTTTGGAAGGTCTTTATTAGAGTTGCAGGAAGAGGGAGAGTAAAGGGAGGGAGTGTGCTGGTGAAAGACTTGGTTGGACACTGTCGTTGTAATCACATGAGTAACAGTGGTCCTCGGCATAGCTGGGGCGCCAGAAACACTGAGAGCCCCGTTTTGGAGTTCAGGCACATTTGTCAGCATGCTGGGGTCTACATCCTTTCCAGTGTCTATCTTCCGTACCTCCACGGTGTGAGAAACCACAATCTTTTTGTGCTCCCCCTTGGTTTTCATCATCTTTGCAATCGGTGTTTTGGTAAGGGAAATCCCAGATTCTCTGTAGTCTTCTCCACTGTCCGTGAACAGACTTTGTTCCACAGTTGTTACTCTATCCCTCTTGTTGACAGTTAGGGAGGCAGTGACCAAGCCCTCCATTATCTTAGGGTGGGCGTTGGCGTTATGCAGAGCCAGAGCCTCAAAGCGGACGACTGACACCCCACAGTTCAGGCAGTAGAAGGTGGGCTGGGCCCTGAAGTCTAAGTGGCAGTTGTGCATGTGATCCAAAAAGTAGTTTAGATCTCTGGATTCGAAACGGCAAGTCGAACAGCTGTATGTACCTCCTTTTTGCACCTCGCTGCCACTGTCAGATTTGGAGGAACTGTGAGAGAAATGGCCAGACTCTTCTCCCGAGATGCTGAGTATGCTATCTTCTGGGATTGTTGGTAGGAGTTCTGGTAGTGAGCCCAGTATGATTTCCTCACGCACATGTTTGGATTTGGATGGTATCATGCAGGGTACAGTGGATTTCCTCTTGCTGGCCATTGTGCAGCTTTGTGTAGATGGGAGAGTGAGTGATTGGTTGTCCGGTATGATGAGAACAGAGGGCGGGTGGATAGTGGAGTGGGTTGAATGGAGTTTCGTGTCATGGACCAGCCACTATGATATCACAGTGTTGCTTCATGCCTTCTGCCACTTCAGGACTCCTGTCACATGGACAAGTTTAACAGCTCCCTGGGAACCTGCGAGGAAAGAGAGAGAAAAAAAAGGGAGAGATGTGACTCAGCTCATATTTAATTTAGTAATTACAGAAAAAGAAATGACACAGTTAGTAGATGGAAAACATAGGGGTATAAACTGAAAAATAAAAATATTTTAATCATTCATCCTGAACATCATGCAAATACAATTATTGTGTATATTTCAAAATTTAAAACATGAAATATTTATACATGACATATTCCTGTAAGCAGGATGCAGAGGAAGCAAATAGCCCCACACAGGGTAATAGGTGTAGGTGGAAATACAGTGTGATCAGTGTAGGTGGTATTAATCAGTAATTACAGCACCGAAGTAAAAGAGTCCAGGGCTTTTCTTTCTTTAAAAAAAAAGCCATACAATTTATGCTTTTAATCTAAATTAAGGTTACATTAAGTACTGTACAGAGAGATGTAAAGTGGATCTTATTCATTCTCTGCACATTATTTAAAAGACGTGGCATCAGGGTTCATGAACAAGATTATTATTAATATTTTAAAATTACAACTGACTGATTTCCTAAATATTGAAAAAAATAGTTACCATTAAATATATCAAGGAGAACAAAGAAAAAGGCTTTTCAATAAGAAAAATAATAATTTTGGCTTCCACTCACTCACACACACACACACACACACACACACACACACACACACACACACACACACACACACACACACACACACACACACACACACTCTCCTTCGATCAATGCAGCCTGCCAGTGTTCTGGTTATTTACTAGGATTTACAGACTTCTGTCTAGCTGTCACTTTTTATGAATTCAGAAAAAAGAGCGTAATAATCAACACAGCCAGAGATGACAGTCTAATCTCAGAGATACTTGTTGTTTTCCTTCACTGCTGCCATAGGTTTGGCTCCTCTAATTATTGATGGCATGTGTCCACAGAATTATTTTTAGTAAAGCCTCGTGATAAGAACAAAACATGTAAGAAGCACTAAGTTTAAAGCTGAAGTAAAGACCATGTACAGAAAATGTGATGCGCTGGATATGAACCAGTGTTCGTATCTTTGTGGCCAGATGCCACCTGCCTCCCTCCATGAAGCAGTTATTATCAATAAATAAATATCATTCACGGACTACTATACCTTGGGGATTGTGAGTGGGATGCACTTCACCTCTCCAAATTGAAAGTGCTGGATGTATCTAACCCTTACCGGCTGTTTCAAATTGTCTGCAGCATCCACAAATATGCAAAAACATCCACGCAGGTTTGTGTTTGTCTGCAGAAATATTTAATGCTCATTGCTTGTAAGAATAGGTCATATTATTTTAAATTATGTGTATTTTGACAGGGGTACGGGAGCTTTTTTTAAAAAAAAAAATCTAATATATTTTTGTCATTTTTTACATGCACTGCGTGGTGCTGTTCTGTTCCTCTTTATTTGGTATTATAAAGCAGACATAGGAAGGTTTAAAGAACTAGCCAGTGAGAATGAGTATGTCACTGCCACACTTGGATGTGAGCCATGTGTTTTACATTGAATGTTGCAGTGTATCTTCCCTGCATAATGTAGTGTCAAGAGGGGATATCAGGTGACTAGTGTGTGTGTGTGTGTGTGTGTGTGTGTGTGTGTGTGTGTATGTGTGTGTGTGTGTGTGTGAGTGTGTGTGTGTGTGTGTGTCCTCGCAGTCAGCTGACAGCAGTACTGTTAAGGACCTGAAAAATTCCCACAAAGTCTGAGGAGGTTACTACAAACACATCTGAAGCCATTTACAAGCTGCAAACTTAAACCGTCTCATCCTACATTTGTTCAACAAGCAGCGTGGCGTCACACGCATGCATACAAACACAATACACTGATCACTGGGTGCTCAAATCTGTTAGCAAACCACATCCAAAGGCTTTCCCTTCCTATAACACTCCAGTCATAAGGATGGATATGGATTGTATTTGCAGTCTTCAACATGTCTCCTCTTTCTTCTCTGCATTATGTACAAAAAAAAAAACATGCCTCTCTTCTCTCACAAAGCCACAAATATTTAACCAAGTATGTAGGACAAGACAATGGATACACTCTTGTCAGCGTTTCATTAGTGATACAGCTGGTTTTAATAGTTATTATTTTAACACTGGAAAGTACAAAACATATAAAACAAATGATGAGAAAAAAAATCAAAGTGGAGCTCTGCACCCTCTGCCCTCTGCGTGAACCTATGACACACACACACACACACACACACACACACACGCACACACACACACACACACACACGGCCTCTGTATATCACTCTCGTCTCCTCTCTGAGACTGGAGAAGCATTGATGTGTGATATGCAGCTGAAAACTAGTCTCATCCTATCATCATCTATCCATATCACTCAGGCTTTACCTTCTCATGCCAGCTTATCATCCTGGGGAAAACATCAGCTGCAGAAATGTAACTACCATACCGCCCAAAACCAGCATTCTGCTGAAATCCAGCAAGTCTCGACATCATGCACTGCAGTTTGTTCATTACAAAGAAACCGATTTTGGATACTTGCAGCATATGTATATATTTTTTTGTCACATTGCTGAAAAGCACTTTCACGGATTCTCATTTTACTGCATCCACGTGCATGCTCGCCATGGCCGGCTGGATGGTAAATAAAAGATGAACCTGTTCCAGAATTAAAACCCTCAAATGACTGCCCAAACAGTACACACTGATCCCAGACAGACTGTGACGTCCTCCTTCTAACTACCTCTTTTTCATTTCTACTGAAGGCTGCTGCTTTCTGACAGAAAAAAACTAAAACAAAACAAAACAAACAAACAACAACATAACTAGGTCACCAGCATCTTATGCAGTAATCCCGGTTCACTGCATCCAGACGCGGGCATGTGCTGTATGTTTTGCCGCCAGAGAGGTCATGATATCCTCTGACGGCACACTCGATTAACCCCTGGTGAGGACACAGCGTTCATTGAGTTTGTTCCACTGAACGAGGGATTTAGAAGTCAGCTTTCACGCAACAGAGGGATGTAGTCATGCACATCTGAGACATCTGTGTGAGAGATGTCACTATGTTATAGAACTTTGTAAAAAATCTGCGTAGGCTGAGTTTAGCTGTGGTGAAGTGATTCATTTTGTTTGCCCCACATAAAGCACACTGTATGCCAGGACGTTTCACAAAATAAAGTGATGGAGAAGGTAATTTGGTCACGGCGGTGGGCTGTGACTGGTGTAGCAGCCCCCAGAGGGGACGCTGATCTGCGACGAGACAGACGCTGGCCTAGTACAGAAGCTCCGCTCCCTGAATGAGTAAACCCAAGACAAGCCAAAAGTTGAGAAAGGTTACATAAAGAATCAGGTCACCTATCAAAAGAATGGGCTGCTTTATCTGGCGAGCGAGACGTGCGATCAGACACAAGACAAGGGCTTCCCAGACAGGGAGCCATTGAATGGTTCCCTCTGAAAAGCCAGGCCTTGTGTTTCAGCGGCGGAGGTAGACAACGCTCAGACGATCACTGTCCTCAGTGTGTCGTATGTCCCCGCACTGGCACTGGCTCTGTGGCACAGGGGGAGCAGACTCTTTTCATCTGAGCGGACCAGGGGAGTCGTATCTGAAGTGAGGGGAAGTGGCAGAGCTCTCAGAAGTGCCTTCTGAACACCCACGCTCAGCGTAAGCGGAGGGGCCTTGTACGGTGAACTAACACCACGCTTGAACCATTCAACTTTTCAAAAACAAGCGTTTCAAAACAAATGGGATTAAGCTAGGTTTAAATTCTGATGGGGTTTATACGTTCCGCCTGATTTAATAGCAGCTTTAAAATTTACAGGAGGGGCTCCCTTATGTGCTCTTACACTGTCATTTCCATAACAATATTATATTTACATCTCATTAATATTTAATTATATTCTCTATACTTTTAAATGGCAAACAGTTGAGTGTGCTGCTCCCATTTTGGCGAACCAGTTTAAAGAAAGCAGTGTGTATTCCCTTTCATCACCTCATAAACTGCTGCAGTAATTACAATATTACAACACGAAAAACATGCCCAATCTACAACGAGCTGCTACCAGCGGAAAAGGGAGGCGAGGCTGCAAAGTGGTTGCTAGACATTAAAATTTAATTCAAAACAGTCCACTGATTCAGACACTCCCAGATTGTTGGGTCACCTACAGTTGACATTAACAAACAGAGATTGGTGTTTTTGTTGTGCCGCCTGTCACATGAATGAGAATGTGAAGGCTGGAGGAGGAAGAAGGACAAAGGAAGACAAAACTCAGACATCTGGGAATGAAGTGAGAGGATGACTGATGATGATGACAGGCTGTGCTGTTTCAATATTCCTCCCCGCTGACACCTTGTAGGCACACATCTCCACACACTCCTCACACACTCCCTCCTCACCTCCGCAACATTTAGCACCTGCAATGTTCTGAAAATCTTTCTTTGAACTGAATAACTGGCGAGGAGTCTCTTGATGCGACAGTCGCAGAAGAGCTAAAAAAAAATAAAAAAAATGCATAAATTCTTCCACTTATGACAATATTTATTTTGCCTGTAATTTGCTTTGACAGTGATCCGTAACTGTCTTGAGAGTCTGCTTCAGAAATCAGCCCAATAAAAAAAAAATGACCTGGTGCCCGCTGGGGGTTGGGGCTGAGAGGGGGGAACTCCTGACAGATACATTTGAATGATCAAAAAATCTGTTTAGCGGGAACATTTTCTGCCAAATGTCCATTAAATAGATTAACGTCATGTGAGTGGATCAGCTGGACACCTAAATATAAGCCAGAGACAGAGAGCAATTACTGTCTTGCACAGAGAAGAGATTGGGAACAATGGCGCCTCATTTATAAGGGAAACGTGATCCAGCGCTGGGAGCCTTTAGACGGCTGACTGTCGAACTGCAATTGGTCTGTTTTCCTGCGTGTCTGGGTGTCTCCTGCGTCCATCATGCTGCCAGAGTGGACTGATGTGTTGTTCTTTTTGACAGGCAAGGTAGACAGGATTTTAGTTTGGGGACATCTTTGTGTGTGAATGGCACTGTACATTTGCCGGCATGAATAAGTGTCAGGCACCAGTCTTACGTGTGCTGAAAAACAATTCAGAGTCATCAGGGTCATTAGCACAGCGCTAATACGGCACACCAGTCCACGCCGTCTTCACCGCCTGTCCAGCTGAAGATGCGCAGAGGCTTCGGTGTGTGGTCTCTGTCTCCGCTCTGGGCTCTTGTTTTTTTCTTTACATGGGTGTGTTTGTGTGCGTATTAGTGTCTGAATGTCTGAGACGCAGGTGTTGTCAGCCATCTCGTCCCCCCCCCCCCCCCCCCCCCAACACCAACCACCACCAACCGGACCCAGCCTCCATGACTGCAGCCTTGTCCACTGGGAGACCGGTCGGTGGTGCCACTCATGTGTTAACATCGCCATGGCAACCCCTTCTTCCCCTTGCCCACCACGCCACACACACAGCGGACTCACTCGCCCACACCCACCTACCACGAGACACACACACACACACACACACACACACACACACACTGAATTCCTTGGACTGCATCCGGTGCAGGACAAACTTAATCCACATGCCCTGCCAGCCATCTTTGAAAAGTCCATTCATGGTTCAAGTCTCTTTCAGATAACTTTGGGTGAGGTCCGCAACAACGACTTGGCCTTTTTCCTTTCTCGATCAGGTTGTAGCCGATCGAGAGCCCTGCTCCGCTGTTCCCATGTGTGTGACGGCGGCTGATGAAAGAAATATCGCAGCTGTAGACGCTACAAACGACCTCCTGTCAGTGTTATTGTCTCGCTAAATCAGTGCTGAGGCCTGGAGACTGATGCAGTACAGTACATACCTACTGCACTCTGTCTGTCTGAGCATCTTTGTTGCATGGTCCTGTTTTGTGTTAGAGCGCTCACAGTTGAAATCTTACATTGTTCTCCGAACCCTTCTATCTGTGGCCCAGATGAATGACAGACAAATAAACCATGGTGTGCAGAGAAAAAACTCTGAGTCATGCATCCGTTTACATCACTTTTGATGAATAACTTCTTCAGTTCTGTAGCCAAGACTACAGGCATTCATTTGGCAACTTAAGACGAAAAGGAAGAAAGATGGCGGCATACGGCACATTGTAGTGTCCATCCTAAAATGGCTGACATCACAGCCTCCTCTAACTGCCAAAGCCTGGCAAATGCCAGCTCCTGCTGACCAAACCTTTCTTGCATGGGACAGAGAAAGTGGCAGGGGCTCTTTCCCCACTAGCCCCAAGGTTTTTTCCCCCCGTCAGTGCACAGGCGTTTCTTTTGGTCGGAACTGTGCAAACATGCTGTTTTAGTGAGGCTTTTGAACGGTCTGGGCTTCGATACGGCATTGGTCCGATGACAAAAGCAATACCAAAAAGGGTGAAAGACCCAAATAAAAGTGAACTTGTATAGAATGCCGTCCTTTCTGGTGGGAAAAATGGGGCTCGGAGTTGTGTTTCAGAGGATTGTCTGTGAGGACCATGAGGTATGCTGCTATCATGAATGCTTGTTTGTATAAAAACGGCTGGAAAATAGATCTGGTTGGCATTAGATAGTTGATTTTCTCCTCTGAACTCAAGGAATGTTATACACTCCATGTCAGCTAAATCTGCAAATCATGACCATATGACCTTCCTCGGTATTCTCTGGCAGGGGATTCATTTTGAGCTGTGGGAGGCACACACAAACATAACATCCACAGTGGCTGCTGTTAGAAATCAGAACACCAAATCCTGAAGAGTACAACACTCCAGGTATACGAGGAGTGGCATGTGCAAGAGACACTGTTTTGCAGAGGGGAGTGGGCACTCTTGGCTCACTACATTGTGCCTGTGTATACAAACAGTCCGCTGTGGCCATAACGAAAACTGTGAGCTGTGCCTAATTGCAGGGAGTGAGGGATGAAAGGCAATATGCCTGGCCTCATTAGAGCAGTTCCGAGAAGGGAGATGGAAGACCGTTCCCAGGGATCCACAAAGGGAATTGACATTCCCCCAGTGTAAGCGTCCTGCTGGAGCGAAAAACTCCACACACGCTGAACTCACCGGGCCAAGCTGAACCCAGTCTGCTGGAGCTGCACAGCGAGAGCTCATTTACCTTTGTTTTGCCGGTCATCACACACGCCTGCAAATTAACCATCGGAGTGAAGAAATGTCCACTGGAGACCGGACTGTACTCCACGCTCGGAGACACTGTCCACAGACCAAACACCTACTCTCTCAGGAACACAATGGCACAAGTGTTGCACAGTCATTTCCATGACCTACATTATATGTAACAAGCTTACATGGTCAAATAATTAAAATACATTCCAAAACTTGCCACTGATCCATGCTTCTCTAACTAGCTGCTTGAATAATCTGGGGTTGTCTCTTGTGCTATGGACACTGGACACGCACATGAACCACAGAGGCAACGTTAGTCAGCTCAGAGGTCCCTCCCCTGAAGGCAGAGGGAGACACATGGCATTCAAAGCTGGGTCAATATTTATGTACACATAGCAAATGTGACTGTACAGGAACTGATATTTTTTCATTTAATGCCTCAGTGATAATCCACAGTTTGCAAAATGTCTGAAATGAGCTGCTTCTTACTGTACTGTATATGTCCCAGTGTGTGTGTGTGTGTGTGTGTGTGAGAGCAGGGCAGCAGCACATGTTGGT
The DNA here is from genome assembly GCF_002260705.1 of Seriola dumerili. NCBI lineage: Eukaryota > Metazoa > Chordata > Actinopteri > Carangiformes > Carangidae > Seriola > Seriola dumerili. The sequence continues at coordinate 7,565,869 of NW_019174343.1, read as the reverse complement.
AGGAGGAAGAGGAGGAAATGAAAGAAAAAGTCCTGTGCATACAGATACAGGCCTACCTTTCTGCTCTGGCAAGAGGAAGAAAATTGGAGAGAGTGAGCGATCAATAGATGAAAATTGATACTTGGCGTGCAGTTTGAATATCTATGGACTCGGAGGGTTCTTATACCAGTCGATAAGCCTGCTATAGCACTCTGTTCAGAAGTCTTTCACAACTAAAAGCACTCACACTCACAGCACAGCGGGGAAATACAGCGCGTTGTGCAATAAAATAAGCAGATACGCCACACTGTATAGCGCGAGAAGGAGCGCAAATTCAGCCAGACGGAGGATCCGTTGTTGTAACTGTAACAAACTGACGAGTTAACCCGTTTCACTCCATTCACAGGGCTGTGGGGCAACACACTGCCTCGCTGCCTACTTGCCAAAGGCGATCTGGCACTCTATATAACCTTATGAATATTCCCAAAAATCCTCCACCCCCCTCCTCCACCTACTGTCGCCATTTTATACATTGGCGACTTCATATAAACTGCCTTGACTACAGCACCAGATGAAAATTCAATATTCAATAGCGAGACATAATTTCAGTAAACAACTTTGGAGATCGCACCTCGCCAATAATGAGAGCTATTCGCGTTTTGGAAGAGTAGATGTGTCCTTACCTCAACAGTCGGTGGGAAAAATGGAATCCGACATTAATATATAAATGAATAATATTGGATTAGCTCCGATCGTTGCGCTTTGAGAAGAAGAGGAGGCGAGCAGGGGGTGGGAGCTCTCCTCAAGTGAACCCGGTGAACTGGCGTGAACCCGTCAGTGACCACGGCAAGGTACATTACATTACATTACCTTTCCACCCCTCAGCCACACTGTATGGAGACGGCAAAACAACTACGGTCGGCGGTGCAGGACGAGGCAGCTCCAAAAAAATTAAAGCGAGTGTATTTCCTATGAACACGTGATTCGGAGCGTCATCCAAAATCCAAAAGCCCTTTCATCTAAAATTTTGGAGAGGGGCGGGGATGAGATGAAGATGTGTGTGTGTGTTTTGGTTGTTTGTTGTGTTGGTGGAAGGGGGGAGGGGGGGGGGGGCGGGGGGGGGGGGGGGTACGTATACTGAGCCCAGTGCACATTTGGGTATGTCGTTATAGGGGTAAGGCAGTGCTCTCACAGATTGGGTTATACATAGTTACAATGGCGCCGCGGAACAGCCTGAACAGATGGATTGTATTGTGTAAATTCGGGGTTTTGACAGGAGTTCAGTGATCTGCCATTTCAGTGAGCTTCATCACCCAAAAGGTCCTCTTAATTAGGTCACATGTCTTTTTCAATTGATGGCTGCCGTCTTTAGAAAAAAAGATCTCTTGATGGGCTACTATGAATATTAATCGTTTTGGGAATTGTCATTTAAAGCACAGGCCTATTAGCCTAAAGAATTAAAATAGACTTTTACGCACACGCGTAATAGTGGTAGACCAATTTATGTACTGTATGGAATGTGGCCTGGTTGTTCATGTCCATTTTTATACTTAAACATAAGACCACATTTTCCCTTTAATCAAATTACCAGTTATGTGTTGTTGTTGTGTGTGTGTATATATATATCTATGTATGTATGTATGTATGTATGTATGTATGTATGTATGTATGTATGTATGTATGTATGTATGTGTGGTTTATATATGGCTGTGACCCACATGACCTTGTTGGCCTTCTGTGCGTAAAAGCGCAAAACTGACGGAGACAAGTATGGAGTGAGGGTCTAATAGAAAAAGGCTGGAATTATGTTTTTGAATGAAACTAAAAAAAACATATGAGAGAAATATAAATATTGTGGTAATAATGCAGAAATAATAGTAGTATGATAAGTCCATTCTAAAGCCACGGAATACTATGGACACATTATATCATGTCTGCTTAGAAAGATACTATATAACCAATTTAGACATTATGTGATGTGTAACAGATACCTGAACATCAAGATATAAATATACATAAATATAACACCCTCATTGTCTGTTGTAATGTATGAACATATAGGGCCCCAACAGACCTCCAGTATTGGAGATACATGGATTTACTCTTCCCCTCCAGTGTGTCCTGACGGAGTTCGGACGTTGCCTTTAGCTGTGGCTGTGTACAGTCAGGAAAAACAAAGATTATCTATCAGGAAGATGAATCGCTCAATAGTAAAACAAAAACCCAGCCTGTGCTTCCGGTCAGCAGACGTGTTGTAGTGCATGACTTGCTGTAGTACTGGGATTCAAAGACGTTTAACTCAAATATGACAAATTTGAACTTTTCTTGTATTTATAGGTTTTATAGTGTTTGCATTGTTTTATGGACAATGGTGTGGAGGTTTGAGCTATTGTCAGGTTCCACTGAGGCACTGCTCCTCTGTGCAATGTGGATCTGCCTCTCTGGCCCATTAGGACACTATCTGTCCCAAAATAATGCACTGAACATTTTTCTCTGGATTATATTCTAAAATAAAAACCTGAGTGCTGCAGTTTAACAGTTTATTTTCAACATCTAAATTTTAAGGAACAGTAGATACTGCAAATTTAGGCTAAAAAAGAGGTTATGTAGTTGAGCAGCAGAAGGGTACTCGATGTGAGTGACTGTTACCACAGGTGTCACCGAAGCCACTTGACAGATCTTCAGCACTCTTGCTGCTCAAACGGTTTGTAAATGAGCCTGACAGCGGGACCGGTCGAGGCGGACGCGCCGTGGTGTTCATAATTATTATATCTGGTCCGTTTCTTTGAGTTATAATCTGCTACCTAACGTGCAACATCCAGCAGAGCTACAGTTGCTATGGTTACCTGCAGTTTGCGCACCTTGCGCACTGATTTACAAAGGTGACAAACTGTTGACCGGATCTTTCCCGGTATAAGATTTTAACAAACACTTTTTCTGTGACCGTGTCTCATCTGAACATTGTTGACAGTGGATGAAGTCTTTGTTGTTATTTTAACACGTCTTTAAAAATGTGGTTTTGAGATAAATGTGGACATTGACATCATGAGGCCTGAGTGCTGACTAGGCCTGAGTGTAAACTTCCCCGAGTCTGGAGGCGTTTTACAGTAAAAGCTGAACCACTTCAACTCTGTAAACAAACCAGACTACTGATGAGCTACTGGCTTCGTGCATTCAAACACTGCGGGCCACTGGCTCAGGCTTAGTGGGAAATGTGCTGCTTGACACCATAAAACAGAAAGCGGTGCTCCTCGTGACTGCCAACAGCTTCACGAGCTCTCCACACAGTGACAGGTGACAGGCGGACACGGAGAATTGCTGTCTACGTGTTTATTTTCCTTTTAAGTTACAGAGACACTCCTGCCAGACGATTACAGTTTTTAAAAGAAATGCTCGCTAGGAATCACAACGTCCGTGGTCTCAGGAAAAAGTGTCAGAGTGAGAGTTCTGGCCTTCCCTGCTATCTGCGGTGTAACCGGATCAGGGCAGAGCAGGAGGCTGAGCAGGAGGCTTGTTTGCCTCCAAACGAGCCAATGAGACCGGCTTTACATTAGACTGACAGCCCGACTCGGCGAGCCGCGAGACGCCATTCAGGTTTAACAACTGTGCTGCAGCCAATACGCATCAACGACCTACAGGAACGGAGGGAAACAACAAAATACGAATTTGTCTTCTTGTAGGTCAAGCCGTTACCTGCCACCAGCGGGGCACTGGAGTCTGTCGAAGGTAAAGTGGGAATAATAGCCACAACAATGGCTCTGTCACAGTGCCTCGAAGACTCACCTCTGAGATTGGGTCCAAAACAAACCGGGGCCGGAGACCTGGACCTGCAGGAGGTCTACAACGAGAGACACCGGTTGGCTCTGGAGGAGCTGCTGTCCGGAGGGCTCGACAACTTTCTGGACTTCCTCCGAAAAGAGAGGATCCCCAACTTTCTGTCTGACGATGAGATCCAGGGGATCAGGGGCACCGCCGTGCCCCCGCGGTGCGTGTCAGTTCACGGGGAGGACCAGGCGCTGGAGCAGTCGCTCAGCAGCTCCCTGGACTGCTCCTCCGTCACCTATTTCCCCGAGGTGTCGGACGTGGAGCCGCCGCTGCTGGAGATGGGCTGGCCCGCCTTCACCGCGGGGTCGTACCGGGGAGTCACACGGGCCGTGGCGCACTTCCAGCCCAGCTATGGGGAGTGCATCTACAGCTGCAAGGAGGCTGCCAGGCGTATGATTAAAAGTGCCAGAGAGGTATGCACGACGACAAGAAGTGTCTCATAATAATTATCTTTTACGATTCCTCATAAGCTGCCAACTGATCATATTTCCTTTAAAAAATTCTACACTGCAGGCACTGAAATCATGTTGTGTCAGTATTTTTTCTCAGCTTTATAATAATATAATAACTAGTTTTAGTTTAATTTTGTATTTTCTAACCCCCCATTATTTCACAGTGTAATAATCCTACAGTATTTTCCAGACCTAAAGGCTACAGTGATACAATGTGGATTTGTGTAGTTGTTGTTTAGAGATCCTACATCAGTACCTTTATTTTGGCTGTGTGTCAATTCAAATTGATATTTAATCAAAAAGGCCTCCCACCAAAAAAATAACTGTGACTTGAGTGTGTGTGTGTGTGTGTGTGTGTGTGTGTGTGTATAGTCTCATATAAAAAGATTTTTGAGGGAAAACTCAAGCTCTAAATCTTCTTTGAATCATCCTTAAAATACATGCCATAGTGTCCCCATGGAATTTCCTTGATCATCTGAATATTAGAAGTTCAGGTTTTTGGAATCTTGATTAGAGTGAAAGCAGTGACCAAAGGATAAAACAAAAAAACACCAAAAGAAAAACAGCATGAAAATTCATGGAGATGTTCCTGATGGGAGCTGTCAGTCCAGCCTCTGGTTTTGAAAAGAAACATTCCTGCATGAGGAGCGTGAAGGGAGTCTGCGGCTTCAGCAGCACCTCAGGCCTGTGTAGGGCCTGCGTACCAGATGTGCCTCGACTTGCTTTGCTTCCCTCCATGAAAGTTTGCATTCTCTCTTTCATTAGAGAGCTTTAAACTCTGGATTTCTTCTCTAGCTTACAGCTAAAAGATGGTGATATATACAACCAGTTTCTGGCTTTCAGCCAGTTGAAACCTTAGAAAAAATATTCTCATTCAGAGATCGTCTGTCCTTTTGTAATGTTAAACCGCCCACTGCACACAGTCTTTATTGTACACTGAAGCCACTGACTGTAACGGCACACCGTGTGTGTACACTGGTCGGCTCACAGAAACGGCCTGGTCCTGTATTTCTGTGAAATTGAACCCTGGTTTTACAGATTTTCCTAAAAATAAGCAGCCAGACGCTGCCATCCAAATAAGGTGGGGAACTCCTGACAAAGCTGCATGTGGATAACACCAGTTTGGAGCAATAAATCTGAGATATGTAAACATCCATGTCTAATCCTCCACACACAACCTTTACCACAACATCTGAAATTCCATTCCTCCTCGCGAAAAAGAGAAATCTCAGTGCAAAACAAAGCTCGGGAAACTGAAGGCAAGCCCTACAGCATGCCTACTTGTCTCCTGTATAAAAGTCATTTGTTTGCTGACCAAGCGTTACTGCCGATTGCCATGGTAACAGACCACAGTCAATAGAAAGCTCATCAGCACACACATTACAGGGAGTGTGTCTGACAGAGATTCGCAGCTCTGTTTGAATAAGGCCTTGCATTTGATAATAATGAAAACACAATCATGCGCTACATCTGGGAGAGCACGGCTGCAGCCCTAAAAGGAATTCTATTATATTACCTCTGTAATTTTCCACTGCAGGTGATTGCCATAGTCACAGACTCCCTGACAGACCTGGATATCTTTAAGGATCTTCAGGAGGCATGTTCCAGACGCAGAGTCCCTGTGTACATCCTGCTGGACCAATCATGCGCTCCCGCTTTTCTCAAGATGTGCAGAAATGTCAACGTTTGCCTGGATGACCTTCGGGTATGTGGTTGGTTCAGTAAAGCTGGGTGTGGCTCTGTGTGCACAACATGAAAGTGAGATGCCATCAAATTAAAATATGTCCTGAAGATTTGGTGTGACTGGGCGGATCCATGTTTACCTCTCACTCCTGCTCTTTCTTTTTTTTTTTTTTTTTTTTAAATCCTTACAGCAAATGAAAGTGCGAACCATAACCGGTACGACTTATTACATGAGATCCGGAGCGAGGATCACTGGGAGAGTTCATGAGAGATTTATGCTGATTGATGGAAACAGAGTAGCTACAGGTTCCTACAGGTAACAGCCTGCCAACCATTTCACCTAAAGTCAAGCAGCACACACTGTTCTTCAGCTGGCTATTATGTAGCATGGAAGTCCCAACTTTTCCAGACTGTAAAGTAGCACACTTTTCCTCCTAGTGTAACGGACAGTCAGTCATGCATGTTGTTAAATCCTATTCCTGTGCAGGTTCAACTGGACCGATGGCAAACTGAACAGCAGCAACCTCATCGAGCTTTCCGGCCAGATAACAGAGAAGTTTGACGAGGAGTTCCGCATCCTCTATGCCCAGTCTCTGCCTATAAACACTCGAGGACCTCCAAGTGTCCGAAACAGCGGCATCTATGAGCACCTCCTCATCAAACACTCAGTCACCTCCTCCCCTCACTTGGCCAGAGAGAGGTCTGTGGAGCCAGCATGTCTGACCAGCACGCCCAGCCGCAAGCGTGAACCTTCAGCTCCAGATCATTGTAAAAGCAGCCCAGTGTCTGACTCCTCCACCATAGGTGAGGACTGGGCGGAGCAGCAGCACATGCAGGAGGAGATCTTGGCTGGTAGCACGACTCAGCGTTTCCCTGCAGAGCAGCTGCCAGAGAAAGAACAAGTGACCCCCAGCACTGACTCCTGCCACGCCACCACTCAGACCGACAGCTCAGTGAGGGACAGTGACACCCAGACTGACCTGCAGCTCGCACAACACCCCAGCCTCATCACACAGACAGCCACAGGACCAAACCAGGCCACCTCTCCCTTCTTTACGTCGTCCAGGCAGATCTTGCCCACCCAGGCAGCTCCAGATGGCACCTTAAAGGACTGTTTCCACAAGCTGACCAAAGAACGCCAGCACCACTACTCCGCCATCCGCTCCAAGCTGGAACACATGGTGACCACCCTGTCCCAGAGGCGGGAGCTAGCAGACGTCACCAACATGACTCAGGGGCTTGGCGCTCACAGCGGGCAGAGGGCACACAGAGACAGGGAGCAGGACCCAAACCCCAGACTGCTTGTTGAAAGTGCGGGCATGGGCACATGGCCAAGAGCCAGATGTGTACACTAGTTTGTCTTTGGGGATTTCAGTGATGGAGGGTGGTGGGCAAAGAGCTGTTGAGAGCTTTCTAGTGGATCTTCTGTTTCAGATAAATGCTTTTGGCTTTTGCAGTAGAATTTTTTCTTTTCTCTTTCGGTCTTCTTTTCTGCAGTGCCCACTTCTGTCCTCTTCATGCTGGGCCCTGTCCATGTGGAAGCAAATTCTGGTGAAATGGTTATACCTGATTGTAATTGACACTAATGTCTTTCAAATAAGAATTCTGACCAAAGACATGGTTTAGTGCTGTGGAAGTTAAGACTGGATGATATCTGCTGTAGTATGAGTGAAAATGCACTGAAGTGCTGTTTTGCTTATTTAAATCACATTTGGCTGCTGTAACTGCATCTGATCATCATTCCAGAGAGCAACTGGCTCACACTGTGCCTTGCTAATAAATAAAGTAGTATTTTGCTAGATGAAGGCTTATTTTTTTGTCTGTTCTCACCCTCTCACTCCTAATTATGCACCCTTTGTGTTCCATTTTAGCCTGATTGTAGTTTAAACTGCAATCGAATCCTCCTGAGGAAGGTGTTCGAAAATATTTGTTCACAAGTTTCAGGATGCACAAGGAAGCAAACCACTCCAAAGTGACTTCACAAAGGGAATGAGCACCTGCGCTTCGTGCCTTTGTGCAATTAGTTTGGCATCCGTGAAACTGGCACCTCTGCCTATTATGTAGCCAATCACAGTCCCCGTTCAGGGGGAATTTGGTAGAAGAAAAGCTCTGTCACCGATTACAAGCATAGATCAGGATGAATGCTAAATGAACACTTCCTGATAGGAGGTTATAACTGCAGATTCCTTGCTGTTATATTATGTTTTATATTTATTTTCCACACAGATGCACTTTCAACAAGTTGTGGTTTAAAAGACAAGAACAGCTGTTATTTATGCAGCAGTCATATAGAGGATTGGCATTTGTGTGTACTATATACATTATATATTATGCACATATTAGCAACAATCTACTTTGAAGTTATTCCGAATCTCCACATAAAGTGAATCATGGACTTTAGATGGACACCATGTGCTGCTGGGCGTGGCACAAGCAGTGTTTCAGCCTTCATAACACGCTCAAGCACAAAGGTCCCACTGTGTATCAAAACAAGTCAATGTCTTGGCTCTAGTGAGGAGCGCGGTGAATTCCCTCGGTTATAAATGTATTACTCACTGAGCTTTACGTGACTAACGTTGAACTACACTGACAGGATGAGAGGTGTAAATATTCCATATCAAGATGTAGATAGCTTTATTGACAAAGGAAGGAGACCTTTTGGATGTGGTTTCAGAACATGATGGAAAACAGGAAACACGGTGATCAAATGATCGTACACATGAAGAGTCACATAATACTGCAGTTAACTAATAAGCTGAAGTAAATTATTAGCTCATGGTTAAGTTTATCAACTATGCAAAACATGAGATCCCGTTTTAAAACAGTCTACTATCTACCAAACAATTTATCAGACAAATAGTTAAACACAAGTAGAGACGCAGTGAATTTAACACAGAAAGGGGAAATGATTTGACAGTCGTGTTCATATATCAGTTTACTGTAGGTGAACTAATTGATGATGGAGCACTTCTTTGCATGAGAAACATAATACAGAATACAGAATAACAGTATTTTCACTTCTGACACTCAGTTACATTTAATATCACCGATATTTTGAAACATTTAACAAAGACTTATTGCTTCTGTATGTTTTATAATAGTACTTCTCAAAATCAATTCAGTGATCATTTCTGAGATGGTTTATTGGCAATTTATCACAGTGGTGGTAGTTAAGTGTAATTTTTGAGGTATTTGTATTATTATTATAGTATTTTCATGTTATATTAACATTACTAACCGACTAACTACATTTATTAGACATTTATAATTCCTAGTTACTGTACACAGTAAGATTTTATAAGCTGATCAGGGCTGCAACAAATGATTTTGCTCATTAATCTGCTGATTGTTTTCTTGATTAATAGATGAACTGTTTGGCCTATTAGACATCAGAGCATAAACAGCAGAGTACAACGAGTACTTTTACATTTGATATGTAAAGTACATTTAGGTGTGTTTGTGCTCCACCACTAATTTATCCATTGTTCCAATTAATGACCCGCAAAGATGGCTTACCCAGTATCAATCAATTAAATGATTGGTTAATTGCAGTTTCAGCCATATTGGTATTGTTTGGTATTGTATGTAAAAACTTAACTTTAGCTTAAGGCTTTTGTTTTACGGAGAAATGTACTAAAAGTTCAAAATAAAGCTTTATCATAATTGAATACAACAACGATTTATTTAAAAACATTATAATCATTCAGACATAACACAGCCTACACTTCAAACTATTATATGGCAGTGAGGGAAGAACAGTAGGCCCTCAGCGGCCCCTGCTGAGGTGTGTGCATCTCCTAGCAGGCAAACACATCAGCAGCCTCTGCATTCATTATGTAAAACCATGTAGCTGAAGGGAATTGATCTACAAGTAAATACAATGGTGGTAATATGTGAGAGAATGGTATGTGATTGTAATTGGCTGCTGCAAAGCACAAAGCACAATCATGGAAGCAGTGGGGGATCCACAACACAACAGTCTGCGCCTATTAGGCTCGGCTCACTGGTAAACAGAGAAGCTCACACATTCCACTTCACATGTGACAATTAAAAAACTGTCATTGACTTTTTAATTAATTTTTTTTTTTCCTTGAAAGAAACTGCCTGTTTTTACACATTTACTGGGATCCCACTTGTGATGAGCATCAGCTGTGACAGTAGCAGGACTCAGCCAGCAGAGAGAGCCCTGTCCTCAGCTAAAACATGCTCACTTGTTTCCCCTCGGCTTGTCCTGCTGTAGTCGCCTCACAGTGCTGGAACTCTGGAAATACCAAAGATTTATTTCTTTGACTGAAACAGTACCATTATCAGTCTTTTTCACCTCAAAGACTTTGCTGAATTTTCACAATTTAATCCAGATTTCAGATGCATGTGTTACAGATTAATTCTGGTGGCTGTCTCACACCATCTTTAACTGTATCATTTTCATTTTTGAGTGAAGGTGGACAAAGCGCCACTGTCTGATGTCCTCTTCAGGTCACATATGGTCCCCGGAGAATTGTGGCACAACCTCTCCTGCTGCATGCTGGGTACAATCATTGTGGATGTCAGCATGTCTGACAGAAGGTGTAACTTTATATCCCACCAAATATTATGTTGAAGCCTAATCCGGTTAGTCAGCACAATAATGCAAAATGCATAATGACAAATCACATCCATCGAGATGTAAAACAACTTTTGAACTGCAGCTGTGTAGAACCAGGGACAACAACAGTGATGTTTTGTTTTAGAGGGTTTTAGTACATGCTGGATGCCAAAGGGATGTAAATGTGAATTTTCATTATGTGTTTATTTTTTTGGGATGTTTTGTAATTTTTAGAGCGCGAAAAAATGTAGATTTGAAGGTCAGGGTGTGTGTAATATGATGGCAGTATTTTACACTAACAGCCCACTCCCACCGTCCCACAGGACAGAATAGATCAGGATGACGCCGACACACAGTGCTTGTCATACAACTGATTATCGGATTTATATCCATCACTGTGTACATTTATGTTGGCTCCCTCGGTGCCTGGGTGTGAATGCACAGACAGGGCTTCCAACTGTAGCGTGATTTGTTACGTTCGTATTTGTTACGACATTTTATCATCATATTAAGTGAATGAACAATCAGAGCAGCTGAATTTGTGTCAAATGTTCAGATTTTGGCTGCAGCTTTCTGGAAGTAAAAAACATCAGGTTTGGCTTCTGACACTGACTGACAGAGTGGAATGGCTCTCCTGATGCTGAGCATAAACCTTTTAATTACTGCAAACATGGTTGATGAGTTTGAAGCTTGATTACTTGGCCTTCATTAGTCAGATTGTGAGCTATAGTGACTCCCAGAGGTGCAATTTGGCACCTCTAAACACTGCCAGCCTCCGTGTTTAGCAATTACATTTACCCTACAGTACACCCAAACAGGTGTGTGCGCCCAAATACACACACGCTCATGTATGTGCACCCACACTTTTAATTATCAGTCCGAACAAGCAGGACTGGGTGCAGGAATTTCAGTGTGTTCTTTAATTTAGAGAAAGAACCTGACTTAAAGAAAACACTGATAAAATGTGCTTAGTGTGCTGAGTCCTACTTTGTTGAACTGTGCCTGTCATAATGATTTCGTGTTTGCTGTGCCATCTTGGCCTTGTTTTCCATCAGGGCGGCCGGTGGTTGTCACTACACTGAGGAGGGAGCGTTCTGCCTCAGGCCACGACACACTGATAATGAATGTTCAGCTCATTGGAAAATAAAGTGTGTCTGAATTATGCGGTCAGGATCTGGCCGTTGTTTGGGTGTGTGAGTCAGACACAGTGACATGCACGGACGTTCAGTTTGCACAACAGTCAGTCACTTCCTGCACTGTAATGCTGATGCCAGGCCGCAGTCAGGCTAATGCAGGTGGAAGGTATTGTTGATAGGCTCTTTGTGCTAAACTGCATGTTGAGCTTTAAAAACACGCTGTCCGGCAGCAGCCTTGCTGCTATTTTTAGACGGGTACAGCTGCTCCTTAGCACCAAGCCTTAAACCAGCCATTCACCAGAGATTTATGGCACCAGCCCACGAGAAACAGCTGTAGTGTCTTGCCACTTGCTTGTGGTAGGAGTGCAAGCTGAGGTCTATCAAGAATTATATTTATTTTATTTGCTGTGATGCCGATTCACAACAGCTGACACCAGTATTAAATGTAATTATCAGTGAGTGGGATGCCTCGCATTGTCGGGTGTTTAAACCACAAGTCTGGAGCGTCCGGTGCTGCAGCGATGAGTCAGACCCCGGTCACGATGCCACCTGAGTCCAACATAAGTTCAACACTTGTGGCAACACCATGTGTCCCAGCACGTCAGCTCAGCATACTGTTTTAAAGCCGAAAAATAACACTAGAGTTTGTTTATCAGCGGAAAATGCTTCCTAGCCCGGCGTTTGCTCATATGTCCCCAGTGAGGACAGACGATAGAGAAGATTCCTGGGACTTTGTGTTTTGTACAAAAAACACAAGATGTGATCTTTTTGTTCATGTTCTGCCCTGCTGCATTCACAGTCCAGTTCAGCACAGCCTCAGTCTGACCGGGTCTGTCACATGATTACAGTCGTGTAAATTGGCAGGAAACTGCTGTGGAGCTACAGCCGGCAGAGAAATTGTCCTGGTGGAGGCTGCCGTTACGAGGCAGAGTGTGTCTGTGTGTTTTGGGGGAGGGCACTAAATATGCAGCTCCTCCAGCCACACTGTAGCAGCTAAGCTTAAGTTTAACTTATCACTGTCAGTTTGTTGTCTGCATTATTCAAAAGGACACCTTATCAGCTGGAGCAACTCGTATTAGCCTCCTCCACTGTGTGCTCCACACAATGATGTTCTACGCTGTTCCACATTAACTCTGGTGTCTATTTCAGCAGCTCTCTATCCATTTATTGATGCATGTCTTCCATTGATCCCAGCATTGATTTGCCATGCAATCCATTATCCATCTGTCTGTTTCAGCGGGCTTTTAAATGATCCATCAGATTGAGCTATTAAGGGGAGTAGTGGTGAAGTCCAAAGGTTGGTGATACATTCAGGGAGAGAGGGATGCTCTCTTTGTGTGTGTGTATGTGTGTGTGTGTGTGTGTGTGTGTGTGTGTGTGTGTGTGTGTGTGTGTGTGTGTGTGAGTGTGTGTGTGTTTGGGGGTTGGGCGCAGGGAGTGTTATGAAATTTAAACAATTGCAGTAGTGAGTGTGGATCTCATAAACAACTAACTAATTACAGAGTAATATCATCTACATTTGGGGTGACACCCAAAATATGTGGGTCAAGGTATCAAATGTCAACACTTCTTATTATTATCAATAATAATAAAAATAATAATAATAATAATAATAACAATTTGAATTGAATGCTCTTATTTCTATGATTCTATTATTGTGTTCTGTATACTTACAGAAATATAATAAACAGATGATCAGAAAATCTCTTAACAACTAAACTACAGCATCAAATATCTGCTAATCTTGTTTTCTTATTCTTTGATCATATTGTTCCTAATTTAAATTATATTTCTGATCATTTTAGACTTTTTTTTTTTTGCTGAAGTTAATGTTGACCGAAGACAACACTAGCTAACTCTGACTCCTTTTGTCAAATAAAAAGGTGTTCTTAAAAAAAACATGTTTTTCTCAAAGTAAGGTATTGAGAAAAGCATGGCATGGAGTATTGGAGTTGGTACCAATACTCAGGAACTGTATCACAGGGTTCCCGCAGGCTCTTTAAAGTATTTCAAAGCACTGAATTTAGCATTTTCAAGATAAAGCTTTAAAAGTAATGAATTTCATTTTCTTGTCCTTTTGTAGGATAAAATAAATACCATAACATCATAGATAATGGTCAGATGTTAAATGTTTTGTGTGTGTGTGTAATCCTATGGTTGTGGCTGTGTTCGAGGGAGAGAATATGTTAACTCTACCTCATTAGTATTTAAAAGTTTGCAATGTAAGTCGTTCTACTCACGGTAGCTTTGTATTTCTGTTTCCTCTGACAGTCGTGGGATATTTGAAAATAGTGGAAAAGGGACTTACGCCAACTCTCTGAGCAGCGATGATTTGGACCACCACTCAATATCACGAAATAAGCGCGGAGAGTGCGGACCTGCGCCAAGGCCAGTGTCAAACAACATATACCAGACTTCAGAGAAAAAAAATTCAAACTCATATTAAATGATCAAGTTCAGTTCAAATCGGTTCAAGACATTTACGTAATCCTGCTGACAAATGAACAGACAGGGTTGGTGGAGGTAACTGAGCGCAGTGACTTAGCTACAGCTAAACTAAGCTAATCATCTCCTGGCTCTGTTTTCATACTTATCAGACAGAGAGGAGACTGGTATCAATCTTCTGATCTTACTCTCGGCAAGGAAATTGTTGAACTATTCCTTCAATTTGAATGGTCGTCTGTGGTTTGAAAAATTTCAACAGGCCTGAAGCTCATGAAAACCTTTCAGAATTCGATTGGGTAAACTTAAAAATGCTTGGTCATCAAGCTAAAAAACAGGTTGTGTTCCGTCTGACATTTTGGAGGCTTTCACCTGACAACAGCAATATTTAAGAAAAACACATCCTTCACGCCGCACTCTTCGTTAAAGTTCTGGAAATGTATTTTACAGTGACTTTTTTCTGTTTTTTACACAGAGAAATGTATGCTCGGATTTTTTGATGTTTCATGCTTTTTTGAATTATGGTGAGGGCTTTTCAGGGTAACACTTTAATCTTCCTGTAAGAACACACTTTGAGGAAACAAAGAAAATGCCACCAGCCAAACATAGATGTGGGGCGCTAAGACGGGAGGGGCCTCAGATTGAGATGCAAGATGGATTCATATATATTCATGAATTCAGTCAGAAAAGTCAAACGGAAGCAGTATGATAATCTTGCAGTAATTGCATTTTTCCCTCCAACTGTTTTTGGCAGAGCTGAGAGCCACATCCTGAGACATGCGACGGGGAACGCAGTGGCGAGGAGTGTCACAGCAGCGAACAGTAGATACACTCTGACCCTGTACCTAAGGCCAGGCAATCCACAGCGAGGTCAAGTGGTGGTTATGCCAAATCAATTGGATTCATGTGTAATGGGATGGCTATCATTAGTCCTTGGATGGTCAATTATATGTTTAATTAAGCAAGACAGACGTCAGATAATTGAACTATTGACTGGCCTCTCTGAGTCACATTTGTCTTGTGATTCAGGGAGGGCACAGCTGAAGTCATATCAGATTTGTTTGGAGGCATGAGATCCTGATGAGAGTGGATATAAACTCCACTCCTCTTATTTACTTGACAGATTCATTTGATGTCCTGACCTCTGACTGAAGAACTTTTTTGTTTCATTTTCTGACTGTGCACTCTTTTCTATTCCCAGCCTCAGGAAACTCCAGTATACGCCTACAAAAAAAAAAAAAAAAAAAAAAAAGGAACAACCAAAGGACCATATTTCAAACCATCAAGCTGTTTTCATACATGTCAGTCCGCTGGATACATGTCAGCAGCCGTCTGAAAAGTGCTGACACCGCTGCCCTCCTGTCCGGCAGCCCCGCTCCCTCTGTGTGAACTTGGATTTAGCTCAAGGGTATAGCCACCCTGCTAATGTGATGTAGCTCCAAGAAGGAAACAAATTGGCCTGACATCTCATACACTGCCTTGTCTTGATTGTGTGATGGCTTCTACTGCTAATGTGTTACGATGGGTAGACCTGCGCGGGGAGGGAGATGGGCGTGTGTGTTTTGTGTGTGTGTGTGTGCGCGCGTGAGAGAGAAAGAGAGAAAGACAGAGCGAGAGAGAGAGGGAGAGGGAGGATGGGGGAAGGGCCTCAGTCTGCAAGATCAGCACAAGTGGAATTGCATTGATTCAGTTAACTGCAGAGTTGGAGCGTGATGTGGAATTCTGTTTATCAAGGGTGGAGTTTACACGATAGGCTCCATTTTGATCTTATTTTCTACATCGTATTCATAATCAGTCCCTGCTCCTTCTCTTTCAGCAATAAACTATTACATCAGACTTAGATCTATTTTAGCTCCACCTGGAGTTACATATTATTCTCAATATAAAATGAGCAGACGTGTTCCTTACTAATTTAGTGTCTTGAATTAAACAGAGCCCTAATATATTTCCCAGTGTTATCAAATTGAAAACACAACAAGAAAAGCTTGCGGCCGCTTAGAAGCGATGATGGCAGACACACACTGTAAACATCATCTTAATCTGTATTAATCTACGAGATCAGATGCAAACCACTGACATCATGTTCTGTAAATCACCAGGAAATGTGCCGCACACTACAAGTAAATACCGACTCGTGTTTTATATTCACACTGAAGCCGTGGGCCCAGAAACAACATCTGTTGAATCTGTAATAGGCTGTTTCCTATAAATGAAAATCTGCAGACAATAGATGTGTTGTATTAATTATATGAGAAGTACAATATTGTAGAAAAAATACTTTTGTTCCTTTATGATGAATCTGTGTGACATCAGATCTCATTGGCTTATTTTCTAAAAAAGGAAACAAAAAACATGACTGGTGTTTTATGTGTTTAAAAGCCTTCTGTCTGTGTGTTATGCATTCAGATACTGTAAATTAATGAGGCTCTCGCTTAAACATACGATTAAAATGGGCATGTTGCAGATGTATATTTTCCTTTCTCTTTTCCCTCTCTGCCCCTCTCTTTCCTCTCCTCATTTCTCCATCTAGCAGTGGGGAATTTGTCTCTAAGGGTTTATCATGACTGCCTCATATTTCCCCCCCTAGTTTGTCATTTTGCTGATCCAGACGCTTTTTCATATTTCTGTATTCTTATCATCCACTGGCAGTAAGATGATCCATTTCACTTATTTCTTAGAAGTGTGACTGTAGCCTAAGTCAATATCTACAGAATGAGTTCAGCAAAAGGAGGGCTTGCTGAGGAGGGGCAGCTAGTTAGCGGCAATGGTGGTGGTGGTGGCGCAGGACACTTTTTTTTTTTTTTTTTTTTTTATCCAGAGTCAGCAAGGGTAAAATGTCAAGCATTTCTTAGGGAAGCAGCTCCATAGGATTCCATTCGAAGCTTTAATCTTAATTGAGAGCATCGCACATTGATATTCCATAGGCCTCTTTGCCCTTCGCCTCTCAGCTACTTTCATTTAGAGGACAGCCGTACTGCACTAGAGCATGGGGATTGCTTTGTCAGACAGCCAAGAGGCCAAAGGCAAGGTCAACCTCTCTTTGTAACGGTGGCTCACTGTGGAGTGAAGGCATCACCTCTTTGATGCTCTCGGTGCTTTTGTGAAACATTTTCAAGTCTTCTTAAAGCAAAACTGAATGAAATGTTTTACATTCTGACCTTATACTGGCACGAAATATAGTGGAGGACTCAATATTTTAACTTATTTTTTATTTAAGGAGTAAGGTTACAATAGTTTCCTGACTTGTGGATCCAAACAAGTCACTTCTTTCCTCCCACAGCTCAAGGCCAAACAGAATGATGATTTAATGCAGAGTGAGATATTTGCATATTTAGCAGTCAGCTAGAGTTCACCGTAGCAGTCAAAGAGATGATTTAATTAAGCTTTAGATTATCTGAAATAATCGCTTGACTCTAAATATGGCCTCTTCATGGAGGAAAAGCTCTGTACCTCGTCCGTGCTGGAAAGCTCCCAATTTAATGTTGCGTGGCTCGCGGTTGGTGCAGCAGCATCCTCTAATCCTCAAACAAAGGGGAAGGACTAACTGGCCAGGCAGATGCAGTGATAAGGCCCATGTCATCAAGTAAGGTGAGGAGAGGAGGAAGGTGTGGGACGGCAACGCTCTCGCCACTCCTGTGGGAAGACTCGTCATGCCACCTTTCCAGAGGTGATGAAAACAGATGGAAATAAAGACTCACCGCACACACACACACACACACACACACACACACACACACACACACACACACACACACACACACACACACACACAGAAACTGGAAACTGTTTACAGCTGAGTGCACAGCCCCTATCTGTGGGACTGAGGACCGAGCTCGCCTCCATTTCTCATGGTCCTGCCTCAGCCCGCTGCTGACACAGATATACTGTAAAGAGATAGCAGCACAGATAGGTATGCATGTGCATGTCAAAGTAGCCTGAGGGGTGAGTCTCTCTGAAAACACACAGACTGAAGGGATAACATACAACCCATCTGCCACACTTTCTCCATTAATCTCAAACTTTTATGTGACACTTAAAACTGACTGAGGAAGCTCAAGATAACAAGCATAAGTCTTTGCAGCAAACACACAAGTGTTTCTTCTGCTGATGAAACACTGAATCAGGATTAAAGGATTAGCCCTTCAAAGATTTGTTTTACCAGGACATACTATGAATAACAGGTTCCAATGGAGGAGCTGCAGCTTCTGACAGATTTATCAGGTGATCAGGGTTTGATAAAGCTTTAGAGAAGCTGCTCCTATTTCAAAGTCTTCTCCTCTGCTTCTGTGGGAAAGCCCAAAGCTCCTGCTTTCCACCCCTTCTACCAATCAACCACAGCAGCCTTCACCAAACACCTCGGCTGCCAACAACGAATTGACAACAAAGCAACTGAACTTCTCAGCTGGACATCGGGAAAGAATCTTTAAAGAAAGGGTTCACTTTTTCACACGGATCAATAAAATCTATTCTAACCAGGCAATGATACTTTACTCTTGCCAATAATACGTAACCTACTTTGTAACTTATCAGGAGACATGAGAACATTGTCCAAGCTTATTTTCTTTCTTTCTTTTTAACATTTAATCGCTCCTTTGACACTGGCCTTCATTCCAAGAATTGTTTGCTAGTTCAGCAAAGGATTACACAACAAGGGTCTTAAAATAATCACTGTCATTAAGTCATATTGATGCTGGCAATCTTATTTTAGGGCAACTTAACAAAAAGAGCAGTTTCAGTATTTTGTGTGGAAACAGAATGTGCAGGATCCACACATGAGTCAAGGCTGTTCCTCTCCTTCGAGATTTAAAAATAGCCCCACTCACCATTACTGCTGTCACTCACAGACTTATAGTGACCTTTTGACCTCGCCTGTACAAAGGAGATTTGAAGCTGACATACTCACTGCAAATGTTTTTCACCAGTGCAGCCAAACAGAGACACATTTTAGGGCTGTTTTTTTTCCGCGCTTTGATACTATCAGTCTGATAGTTTCACTCATTTGTCTGATTTTGTCTGAGGTTTCATCTATGCTCCAGAAGACAGTGTAAACGTGGGAGGCTGGCAGATGGGAGGTTCCCATAACAAGTGGACAGTTGAACGTTTCTCAACACCTGATGTGCAGGCTAAGGTCAGAGTTTGATGGGTTACTAGTCAGAGACCACCAACGTGTGTTGTTGGACAGCTTGGAGATGTTAGTGCTGCAGGCCACAGCTTGGCCACGTGTGGGCGGTGTGCTCCTTTACACATTTCACTTTCCCTTCCCTGTCACTGGACTGCTGCTGTATCTCAACAACTGTAAAATGAATCGCTGTGAAATTTTTATACTGATAATGATGGTGCCGTGAGGATGAGTCCCATGACTTGTGACAAATGATGACAAGTGCCATCATCAGGCCAGCACTTTCACTTATCCAGTCAAATGTCTCAACATCTATCCAAGGGAATGGCACAGAATTTGGTACAGAAATTCATGGTCCCCAGACAATGTACTGTAAGGATTTTGGTGTTCCCCTTACTTCTGCTCTAGCACCTCCATCAGGTTGAATTTGATGTTTTGAATGAAATGTCTCAACATCTGTTGGATGGATTTCTATTCAAATTTGGTTCAGGTATTCATGTACTCCTCAGGATGAACCCTAAAAACTTCGGTGAGCCCCTGACTTTTTGGGTCAAAATTTAAGTTTGTCCGATAATTTGGTTTTTTACCAAACACATGCAAAACTAGTGACATTCTCCAAAGTCTAAGTTGTACTCTGCAGTTGGTTGCTTAGTTGCAGAAAATACTACGAACGAGGAACATCAATGGCAGTTTTAGCGTTATGAAATGCAGAGTTAAACTGCGCAACAGTTGCTAGCAAAGACAACAGGTCAGCAACACTTAATTCATTATCCATGTTGCATTCAACACTGGTAGTTGAGGCAAAAGGAAAAGGATCACGTGATAGAGGTGTGATGAATGAGGGAAGGATACGTTGTGACTGATAAGACAATCAGGGAGCGAATGTGGGTGTCTGTATCATCGTTTCCAAAAGTCTCTGTTTCTGCTCGTCCAGACTAAAACGCGATCCCGGAGTTTTCAAACTACAATGGGACCAGCAGCGTTTCCAAAAGTCTCAATCTTAAAGGCTCAAAAACACCACACTAGTATATGCGACAGGCATAAACATAGCAAAAGTGATTCTTTATACTACCTGTCCAGTACCAAAGAGGCAGCAGCTATCTGGTGAACATAGTGAAGCATTTAGCTGCTAAAAAGTAACATATTTTCCCCTGGAGTTGGGGGAGACCAAAACCAGAGGTAAAAGGAGTGTGAATGTTTGACATCCATTTGGAGATCCATTCACTTTCCTTGATGAAAAGACTGATACTATTCTCATGTCTGTATGCTACATATGAAGCTTCCTTGAGTCTTGTGGTCACTGTGAGGTTGCCAAGCAACTAGCGGAGACTATAGGAAGTCAGTGCTCATATAACGGCAGATAACCCCACCCTATTAAAAAAAGATATAGATAAGCCAACCAGCTGCTTCCCAAAAGATCGAATTAGTCCTTTAAAAGGTGATAAAATATATGTACTGTGTTTACAGTTTTGTTTCTGCTGTCCCCACATGTCCAAAAATTTGTTAATATAGGATTGAAATCACAAATTTGTCTAAGAACAATATCTGTTAGTACCCATGAGATTTCTATTTCTGTTTGCAATGAAGTCTCAAGAAGCAGATTTATGTGACTGCGGGTAGTTTGAAACGATGTTTGTCTTACAAGCAAACTGTATCCTAAATTCAGTGGGAACTCTTATCGCACCCTCAGTAAACTTTGCTGTTTTCTTGTAACCTTTCATTTTATTTTTTTGAGAAGTTAGGGTTTCTTTTTTTCTGCTGTTAAATCCCAGAACAAAGTACTTCCTGTATCTTGACCGCAAAAGGAGCAAACAAGTACATGGGTTCACTGTAGTATAAAGACTTGTATCCCCTTAAATAGATCCCTATAAGCTCTGTGCTGGCCAATGACAAGCTTCTCTCCCTGACAGTCCGACCACAGCGCACAGTTGGTTGTTCCTCAGTTGTTTTAGTGGAAGCTTAACATCGAGCATGATGACAAAGATGGCCAGAGAATCAAAGAATGGGCGTGTGAACACTGTTCTGCCAAATCCTCCATCTGTGCAGAGGGCAGAGTTGGTTACAGCTGTGCTAAAATCATGACTTTAAGTTTAGCGCAGTGCTTGTGAGAAACATGAAGGAAGAGTTATGACATAAGGGAGATGTTAACATGACACATTAGTGGCAGAGTGACACACCCAATTCCAAAGAGGCCTGTTAGACTTCACTAGAACGTATGACTGCTGCCACCATGTTCTCTTGTCAGTGACACCAACAGAAACTTATGAAGTAAGGTGTTGAATGGTACTTCTGTTTCGATTTCAAAACTTATATTCAAAACTTCCCTAATTAGGTCCTGCATTTCTAGGGCCACAGTTAATTTAAATTTACAGTAAAACATTATCCCAAAAACCTGAAGTGATCTCTTACACACACACACACACACACACACACACACACACACACATACACACACACACACACACACACACACACACACACAACATACAAAATCACTCAGATTTAAAACCACTAAAAAACATGTTGTCCTCTCTTTCATTTTCTAACTGCAGCCAGAACAGTTTATTTTCTCATCTGCAGCACTCTTCCCAAAAACCAGAGTCCCACCATGACTTTTCCCGGATGCGAGTATGTTATATACCAGAGACACAATATGGTCCCCGCGGGCTGGACCTGCTTTCCAGGTTGTGTTAAACCCGTCAGGGTGTACATGCTGTTGTCTGAGCAGGAGCTGACCCTTAATCAGCAAAGCTTTGCCAACAGCAACTAAGAGCCACAATTATCTGCCCTATAGATAGGTGGGTTGTATACTGGGGTCCAGGGGCTGTTGAAAGGGAAGAGGGTAGGGTGGGGGGTGGTGGGGTGGGGGGCTGAGTTAACCTCTGTGTCTCGTGTTTCTACTGTGCACTAATGGATGCCTGTCATCATTATGGACAGAAACAGGAGGGCGCCTGCCAGCTGCATGACCCCCATAAAACAGGACAGGAAATCCTAGCAGGGAATGAAAGGGAAAGAGATCTCTTCTCTTCTCTTCTCTTCTCTTCTCTTCTCGTCTCTTCTCTTTCTCTGTCTCTTCTCTTCTCTTCTCGTCTCTTTCTTTGTCTTCTCTTTTCTTCTCTTATAATCCTCCCATCACTCTTTGGCATGTTATTTATGCTGTAAATCTGCAGTATCCTTTGTTGGAAATAAAGTCAAGGTGTTGAGTGTTTGGTGACTGAAATGTCTGTGTCTAAATGATTAGTCACTTTCACATCAGCTGAACAGTTCATTTACCTTGCTGTATGTGGCAGTAATACCCCTCTACTTTTCACCTTAAGCTGTTTTATGTTTCTGTCATACTGGGACCAACCTGTATAATTATTACATACAGTGGTTCACCCTTTGCTCTGTAACCAAAGTCCAGGGTCTGCAATGTAACAGGACTTTGTCACACTTGTCTCAGTGGTGTCCACTGAAACGTGACAAGCACTTTATCAGAGTCCCATCCTATCAGATCCCCAGGAGTTCATGCACAAACACGCTGAACACAACGTCCCCAGGAAGCCAGATTCCTTATTGCAGCCAATAAGATAGCAGGACAAGCTTTATTGTGGTTCTAAGGCTACACATTAATCCACTCTGTTGGATCCTGCAGAGACAATCATGTGATAACTTGAGTCATTACCAGTAGTACAATCATAATTACCATGGAATCTTTCAGAGTGTGGCAACATGGAAAGAAATATCTTCATAGGAGGTGATCAAGAAAGGTGATCAGAGAAGAGAAAGATACATTGATCACAAAAAAGTTAGTTGTCACAATCACATGGTTTTATGAAAAATATGCGGCAGAGAACTAGAAAGTGCACATACGCATGAATGTATTTGCATAAGCATGTCTGCGAGTGTGTATGTATGCCATGTCCATGGAGACGTCTGTGTGCGTGTGTGATCACTGCATGATTCACAGTGTCACAACTGCACGCAGAAAGGACTGGACATCCTGAGCGGAAACCACAGCCATCGAAGCTGTGCTTTCCTGCGACATACAACCAAACACTCTCACAAAGAGTCACTTGACTGGACCCTCATATAGGAAGTGAAAGAGGAAGCCCGTCGTCCATCCTGCCGTCCATCCCAATCTCTGCTCTGCGCTTCACGTGAAGCCACTCTTACAGACTATCACACAGTATGAGACACTTAACTGTTGCAAAACAACAGTGAAAGAACTGGCTGGGGCTGGAAAAGGCTTGTTATTGGGGGTCAAATGTCTGGTCAGTTGACATTTAGCCACAGAAGATTAGTGACAATCATTAATTTGAATGAAAAATTCACTGATTGATCAAAAGGGGTTTGTCTGAAACAAAAGAATATTTACTCAGCTGATCAACTGATTCTTATTTGGCAGGCCTGTTTGTAGCTAATCTCTAACAGTCAGTCAGGAACTCTTCAACAAGATACTCAGTGTTTAGACAGCCGAGCCGGACCAAACCAATGCAGTCCAGGGGAGATGGGTATGATATCACAGATGGAAGTGGTGAGCGATGTTTGACTGTGGCCCGGCCTTCCCTCATGGCTCGAGGCCTCTGGCTGTGTTCATTGGTGTCAGTGTACGTAGCCTGGCAGCCTGCATTCCTCTGCCTCTCCCCACACAATGGTGAGTGTCTGCAGCATTCCTCTGTCTGTGTCCGCTGTCTGAGACGCAGCCAGGCCTTGGCAAAGCCCACGACTCGGCCAAGAGGTTGGCACCATGTTCCACTGATTTGTTTGAGTGTTTTCACTGAACGACCACTCATTCATAAGTGTTATTCATTGTGTAAAAGTGTGTTATAGATACATTTACCGAGTACATTTTGTCTTATTAGTCACTGTGAAAGAAAAAAGCATCTGCAAAGGAGATTTTAAAATAATTTAGTGGATGATACTTTCTTTTTAACCTGCTTCATCATCTCCTTCTGACTTTTTTTTTGCAGTCGTTCCCTCTCTCCATCTGTTAAAAAACGCAAGCAAGTCTTTTCTGAACCATTTTCACAGCTCTTTATCCTTCTCCAGCTATTTTGCTTTCTCTCTTGTTCTGATGCTACAGCCGTGCAGACACCTTTCCCTCCTGCTGACTCAGTAGCCAGCCTCAGGCGTTGTGGGCTTGGGGTGTTGGTGGCGGGGAGGAGGAGGAGGAGAAGTGAGGGGGGGAGGGGGGCTGTGAGGCTCCCACATCAGGCCCAGCAGCCTATCACATGCAAGGGAAAAGAGCTGGCTAATCGTTTCTACAATGGCACCCTGCACACTGTCACACAGTACCACAAACCACTCTCCTCGCCAACACTTCCACTGTATTATTCCGCCGTTGCTTAGAAATCCACATATGATGTATTCAAGTGCGCAAACATATGACACCAAACAAAGAAATGCACTGTTTGAAAAACCGCACAACTAAAGCACATCAGTATATACAATGCAAATACATACAAGTGTACATATACATGCATACCTTTTCTCTAGTATAGTATCTGCAAATATACACTTAGACTTAAGGTAGTTCAGTGTAAAATATTATTTAATTCTGGACATTTTTTGGTGATGTTAAGCATGCAGTTTTTTTTAATAATGTTTCAACTGATTATGTCATTTACAAATGACATCATGACATGTAAAATGATACTGATTTGTGACAAAAAGTTAATGAAGAAATAATGTAACTAAACTAATTTAAAACATATTTTTGTTTTCAATAAAAATTGTGTGAATTTTACCTTTTGGACAGCTGTAATCTGAGTAGGTTTACTGTTAAAGAATATATATTTATATATGTATAAATGAGAACACTTTTAAAATAGAGGAAACCTCATTTCAAAATTAAACCTGCCTGTAAATATAGTCTTATGCCATATATAAGAGGAACTTATTAATGATACCTTCCCATTAACATTAAAATATGGAAGAGAATTAGTCTTTGCCATAACCATCTGGTTATTTTCTGCTACAGAAACGCAGTCATCTACGTCACACACTCCCAGTGTAGCCGGCCGACCTTCAGGGATTAGTCCTGTTTTGAGAAGGAAAGTGCTTTTGCACCTGTGGTGTGATTTTAGAGCTGCTTTTCCTCAACAGAGGGTGAGGTCAAAACTGTCAGGGGTCACACTTGAAAAGAGAACCTGGTTTCCAGGCTAAAGGGTGGTGCCATTAACCGCGCCACCTGCCAAGCTGAACTCTCGCAAAGGGGGAACAGTGAGAAAGTCTCTCCTGACAGTGGAGAACTCACTGAGACGTTCTGCGCACAGGCCATCACGGAGGTTATAAACTCAATGTACAATGTGACCACTTATCACACATTATCACAGTGGCCTTGGAACTATTACAGTCATCAAAATATTATTGTAGTCCTGAACTGAGAATGATCTGTGTTGAGGAAATTTGCTTGAGGATTTAAAAAAAAAAAAAAAAAAAAAAAACACACACAAAAAACCCCAAAAAAAACATATCAAGTGAAAATATTCCTGTGCAGGCGGCCAGAGGAGCGGCGAGCAGTGTGCCATGGTTGTTGTTTCTCTCTTCCTCTGTTAATGAATGCAGAGGTGATCTGTTTGTCTGAGGAAGAGAGCAGAGGGGAAGCCTGATTTCCACTCCATTTTATCTGCGCCCCACAGCCCCTGCCAGTCAGCCCCCTGTGCTTTCACATGCCGGGGTCCCACAGGAAGCAGCACTCCATGAAGGGCAAAGGTCAGAGAAGGAGAGAAAGCCTTGCGTCCTTTGATTCAACTAAAAAATACACTGTGATTGTTACTGTTCTTGTTCTTTTGGCTGTCCAGTGACATACTTCATAATGACGAGATGTTACTTCTTGAAACTAACACTGTGACTGCTGTGACTCTTTTCACATTTTACAGTGTCGTAATATAATTTTAGAATTGAGATTTATAGTGGTTTATGATTGTAGTCTTGTAGTCTGCAAATGTATTTCCTCATTTATGTATTATATGTACCAACTGACATACTTCAATAACCTAATTTATGTAGTGTGCTCAAACATTATGTTTTATGTATCTGATTAAATGGATTCAGCAGTTTTTTTTTTAATTGTGTGAAACTGGTTATAAAAAATGTTGGAATAGGTCTGAGATGTATAACAAATCTACACTGCCATGATGGAAACTGCAAAGAAAATTGTGCATGCGAGGCAAAAATGACCGTTTTTTTTTTTTTAAGGGATAGTGATTTGTCAGCAGATGAGACACAATTTTAAAAAGTCACAATAGTTTTATTGATCCATAGTGAATGAAAAACATAGTAGATGAAAAACAATTTGTATAATTGTATATTATATTTAAAAGAAAAGCAAATAAGGAACACATCTGTCCAGCAGAATCAGTTTCATAAAAATATGAACGTCATTTGTAGCATCAATCTTTTCAGTAGGTTTTCTATTTTAAGGAAGCTGAACATAAAATATAATTTGAGCTACAAAAACTAAGCAAAGCAAAATCATCAAAATAAAAATTGAGCAGTAACTGATGCAGAAGGATTGTGTAGCCTATTAATAAAAGGGAATATTCTCTGATTTCAAGTATAATGCCTGTATAAAATAAAAACATCTCATACATGTCCTGCATGCATGCTTCATAGTAATTTTCCATTCATAACTTGTTGCCTTGTTGAATCTATTACAATTGTTTCAGCCATATCCTCATGTCCAACATTAATTAAAACTTGATGAATCCACGGGATTGTTTGTTAAGGAGCAAGGCGAGCTGTCAATATAAATGGCTCTCTATGGAGAAGAATCAGTTCTGCAGGAATTTAACAAACTCACATTAAATACTCGGGTGAGGAAGGGTTGTCACTAGTAGACCCAGTTTCGTGATAGCAGTTAGCACCGGACAGTTTCTCACATTTAAGTTTGTATGCATCCCTCTCCCGGATCAGTCTGTTGAGTTCATGTTTGAGCTGCTCCACTTGTGACACCAGGCTCGTCTTTTCGTGCTCCAAAATGTGTTTTTGCTGGACGCGCTTGTAGCGGCAGGACTGAGCGTAACCTCTGTTTTTCAGGGTCCGGCGCTTCTGCTTCAGACGCATCACCTCGTCCTTGCTGAGGCCTCTGAGAAGCCGGTTGAGCTCTCTGACGGACATGGACACCAGCTGGTCGTCTGAGAAGTGCATGTCGGCGTTGGATCGCCTGTCGTGGCGGCTGTGCTGCTGCTGGAGATGATGGTGCGCACCGAGAACCTGCTGGGCCTCCGGCGACTCGGGGGACTCACTCCCCATGTCATCTTTGAGATAGGGGTCTTGGCAGTGACTGCTGGGTATGCCTTGCATGTCGGGGTGACCCGGCAGTCCCGGGTAATGCTGGACAGGCTCGTTCAGGTGGCCGTACCCTTCGTATTCAGCTTGGAAAGGTGGCGGATGGTGGCCGTGGGGCGCAGATGGGTGTCCCTGCTGCGCCGTGGCGCTGATGAGGGCCTCAACTGCGTCCTCGGGTGTCAGGCCAAACGCTTGAGGGTACATTTGCTGAGGGTAACCCCCGTTGTTGGGTATCCAGAACTGGTCTCCTCCGGGGTTATTTCTCTGCTCATTTGGATTGAGGTTTGGTGATGAGGGTACCGAGTTGCAAGGTGTGCTGCCAGGGGTGGAAGAGACCGAGTCTGGTCTCTGGAGCTGGCTGCACGGCCCGATGAAGGAGCGGTCTATTCCCTGCATCGCCTCCTTCTTGACACCGAACTTCATTAAGTCAAAGTCGCTGACGAAATCCATTGGGGTTTTCTGCAGTCCCAAATGTGAATGCGCCTCGGCGGTCATAGCCTATTAAATGGCAAAATAGTCTCTTCAAATAGCTCCAGATGTCCACCGCTATTTCATGCAGCCAGTGAAAGCGCACTCACTTTCAAAAAGAGAGTATTTCCAAACTTTGATTTCAGCTCAGGAGGAAAAACACTGCGTGCGTAAAAGGCTTCCAGCCTGTCAAACTCTGCACCGAGTGGGGATTCTGCACCGCGCAGCCTGTTTGCTCTCTGAAGCCACAAACTAAAAGTCCACTGACTGTGTGCCAGAGGACTGGACGCACCTCTGTCTGTTCAGGAGAAGCGCACTTTCTTCATAAAGCTGCATTGGCATGATGTCACGCCTTCCAGACTACACCTCCACGCTCCTCTCCAATGAAAACACGCTGAGGAGGACAATTTGCATAAAAGCTGCTACGAGTTTGTCCCACGAGCTGTTCGTGAGGATCATCTGACCAAAACCTATAAATGCACAGCGGCATATATTCTCTTCTGTAATATATTTTTTTCTTATCTGACTTGTTTTCCATTTTCCATTGTAGCCTATTCAGCGTGCAGTGATTTTTCAGTTTCGCACAGTGCAGATAAGGTCCAGTAGATACTTACATACCCACACTTATCGAGGCAGTAGGCTACTTCGATTGTCATTTTTAGGCAGATTCAATAAACGTACGGTATTACTTTAGTCTACAAACCTATAGCAATACAACTTAACTACAATTTGAATTATTCTTTCTATCTGAATTTGGTTTATTTATTTCGTGTTGACTGATATGTTGCCACGACTGCATGATTTCATGTAAACAACAGAGAGGAGGCTGCAAGACAATTCATTTGCCACTATCATGGTTGTGTGTGTTCCTCAGTTAGTTCACAGCTAAATACTGACATCTTGTGGCCAATACTCTACACTACCGGAGCCTTAATATCTTGTATCCAAAAGTATCTCTGAACCCTGAACCATCTCAGGCCAGCGTGAGCACAAGAGGGAGAAATTGTATTTCTGTAGTCAGTGAACTGAGGCTCATATTTCATATCTAAACTAACAAATTGAGTGTTCACTATAAGTCGTACCATCATATCACAGGACCTTCAAGCTCCTTCCATGTTCTGAAAATGTATTGCTGTTGCAGATACAACTCTATGAATATTAGTTGAACTGTGCACAGACTGTGTGGAACATGTGCACAAAGGGCTCAAACATCTGAGGAGAGCTTTTAGACACCCGCTGATTTCACAGAAGACCCAACAGCCAGAGAAGTGGCTGAAGGTTTTATCAAAGAAGCTCAGCAACACCTCTGACACAACTGCACAGGATATCAAAGGGTTAACCAATGTTCCTGCCCTGAGGTTGCCCTCTCAGGCAGTGCTTACTCCAAAGATAGTGACAGCTTCACTGACAAGACTGAGGACTCGAGCCAAAACCAATAGAAATTGCTGCCCGAGAACGACAGGGAACTGTTTTGGGCAGTTTTTGCTGCTGGGAAGAGCGGAAAAGAGGAGACAGTGTGACTGAGCGAGGATGGCTCAGGGACACATGTTAGGATTTATGACAGCAAGGCAATGCCACAGTATGTGGTATAACTTACATGTATGCTAATGATAGGATGCTAACAGTCTGAGTGCACATCACCAGCCGACTGTCAGATCATATTCTTTCACAACACGCATGTGCATACAGTCACACCTCCTAAACAAAAATTATTCAGAGCTGTAATATCTCAATAAGATCTCATGATAACATAGTATATTAGTTTAAAGCTGTGTACCAGGTGATTCAAGTTAACGGCAAATTCTTGTTATTGTCAGCAAATACCATGAAAAGACAAAAAGCAACAACGCATTAGTCTTTCTCTCATACTTCCATAGTTCCCCAGCCTGTCTGTAGCTTTGAGCCCAAAGTCCAATTGGTTCCACGTTTTTAAAAATTGTCACAAATATATACTTGATAGCAAACTCTCAATAGTAGAGGAAATTATTTCCGGTTTTGGCTAAGCACACAATACTTGTTAGTAGGATAAATTATTGAATATGAATATGATTAATTGTTGTTTTTAGTCTGTTTGTGGGATTTACTGACCATAACAAAAATACAGAATATCAGCAGATTTGTCCTTTAAGGATGGAGTTATACTTCGGGTGTAGATTTGCCAATCCTATTGAAGCAAACAAGATTTAGAGGCAGCCTGACAGGGAGGGCTGCCTTAGAGGTTGAATTTAGGGCGGCAGTCCATTTTTGTATCCACAAAGCACACTTCCATGACCTGTGTCATTGGTTACAACACTGACTCTGAGCATAAACACCCCAGAACTAGTACTGTCACTGTCATGTCTCTCTGGTTTTTCTGTTGCCAATTTCAATTTTTGTTTTTTTGGGTTACAATTGATGTGACGTCATTCAGATTCATCCAAAGCTAACAGGCTTACAGTGGAAGCTGTAACATCCATTGACACCACAGATAATCCTATGTTTTGCCTGTTTTTGAATTTTTAGAAAATGATTGCAAAATGCTTCTGAAGTGCTACTTTCTGTGCACTAGTCTACAGTGAGGGAGAGTCAAATATGGCGTCTGTCAGCGACAGCCAACAATAAATAGAAAAAGGACAAAACCCTCAACACTGTCAATGGACAGTCTTCAGATTACTTCTCACTGTGGAATCCTGACAGAAATGCACCTTATCCTTCTCTCTGTATACACAACATCTATCCCACATGGCAATGAGGTTCTGTGTGCTTCAGAGGCTATTTTGTAAACACAAAGGATCAAAACTAAAAGTGAGCTTCACTTACTTTCTCGTCCTGAGATAACAAACATGGAGCGAACAAGTAGCACTGGGAGAAAAGCCATGGCTAGACAACGTAAGGCTGAAGTTATGATCGCTGGAGAACAACTCAGGTATGGGCAGTCAGACTGAAAATATAACCAATTCAAATATATTAAAAAAACTACTTATAAGATTCTAGATTTATGTCAAGATATGTGGCTAATGTTAAACTTCAAGTTAGGATTATGGTTCATTTCAAACTTCATTTGAAGGCTGAGACTTCACGATGGGAAACTGATTAAGGACCGACGCTACCACTTGCGCACGTATCCCAACTGTTTCGTAGCACAGGAGCTTATAGACTGGCTTGTGAGCCATAAGGTAGCTCCAGATCGAGCGACAGCTGTCTGTCTCATGCAGCACCTCATGGATCATGACATCATTCATCACGGTAAGAGGGAAGCATCTAGGCAAGCCAAGACCTTTTGTTAGACACTCACTAATTTCAAGTCTGATTTGGAACTAAATGCTGTCTTCTCTTAGTCTGTGATAAGAGGCCTGTATTCAAGGATGCCAAACTGCTGTACCGTTTCCGCAAAGATGATGGCACATTTCCCTTCAATACAGAGGTGAAAATCTTCATGCGAGGACAACGGCTGTATGAACAGTAAGAGTTGTTGTGTTTGTGCTGCAAGTCTCTTGGTTCAGCAGGATCAGCAGTATAGTGTCAATCATACTAAGGATCATATACATATCAGTATGATAAATAGGGTCTGGTTAAAATCTCTCGTCAGGTATGCTGTATCTTGGCAACTTTGTTCTGTTTAAATGAGCCTTCCAGATTTGAAGTAATTTGCATGTTATGAATAAACCTGATCTGTGGTTTTGCGTCTGTTTCTTCAGCCTCATTGGGGACAAGAACTCCATTCTGCAGTTGAGAGAGGAGCATGGTGTTGCATATCAGCGCTCCTTTCCTGGCTGCCAGTTGATTGACTGGCTCCTTCAGAACGGAGAGGCAGAGAGCCGGCGTCGGGGACTAGAGCTGTGCCGTGCATTGCAGGAGCATGGCATCATTCAGCACGGTGAGGAGAGCCCTCATTTGAACTTTGATGCATGATACTAAAAACGAGCAGGCCGACAGTGGTTGCTATCGTTGGGTGGCAAACTGGGACCTGCAATCTAAAGCAGACACTTATCAGCTCTTTACGAAAAATCCCATTAACTCTCAAACTTGTTCCATTGTTGCTTTTTTCTCTCTCTGTCCCACCACTAGTGGCAAAGAAGCATGATTTTTTTGACAGTGGACTACTCTATCAGTTCTGCATAAATTTTCGCCGTCGACGCCGCCTGTCTGAACTGTTACATGAAAGTGAGCAAGACACTGCTGAAGGTGTGGCAGTGCCGATACAAGAGGACAACCATTCTGACAGTCCATTTGTTGTGCGCAAAAACCCACCCCAGGAAGGCAACAGTGCTTTCCAATCCGGTAAACAAAAAAAAGTTATCTGCCCTCTTTACACTTTATACACTTTGTTGTGAATGCCAACTATTGCACAATAAACTCACTACTAATTTCGTTCTAGTGGCATTGAGTAAAGACGTGAAACAGGTTACAAGTGGGCGTCGAGGCAGCTTAAATTCCCTTCAGATCAACTCTGCTGGATTTCTACCTCTTGGCCATCTGTCTTCAACCTCAGCGGTGAGATGCAATCCTAAATCAGGCAAGTGTGTAACTAATATTCATCTGACAAATGTCTGAAAATGTCAAAAAAAGTTCTAGCATTTAGAATGTTATGGCTTTCTTGTAAAAGCATAGAAACTAAATATTTTCATGATTTTACAGTCCTTACACGAAATTTCACATGTGAAGAATTATTGGCACCTGGTGCACCCTTCATCAAGAGAGTGTTGACGGTGAGTTAAGATGGGCTATATATGATTTTACATTTATGTAATTTTTTAGGATTTTATTGCATTAATTCAGTATAACCTGAACAACATCCCCCTGAAGACCACAAAGGGGTAATTAAAGCCTTATCCGCAATGCCATCTTCTTTAAAATGGAACTTACCTAGGGTGAGTTTTTGCCCGCAGGTTTTGTGATATCATGAAACCGTTCTCATCTATTACCCACTTAAAACAAAGCATGCACACATTTTGGCTCCTTCATAGTTCAGATTATTTTGAACAGATTATTTTTCAATCTGAACTAATGAAATTGTGTCTCACCTGTGTGTGTGTAAACTCTAATTAATCTCTCACCTCTCACCTTGATCCCAGGTGTTAGGAGACGCCCTGGGCTGGGGCTTTGTGGTCAGAGGCATGGCTCCCTGTTATGTGCAGGCGGTTGACCCTGGAAGCCCTGCAGCAGCTGCTGGAGTCAAGGTTAGATGTATGTTACACATTTGGCACCAAGAAAGAAAATTATAAATGGGACAAACACATAACCAATGTACCTGTTATAATATTCTAGGTGAAGCAGTTTGTGTGCCAGGTGAATGGCCAGTGTGTTCTCTACCTGGACTACAGGACCATCACCAGACTGGTCATGACAGGCCCTCGCACTGTTGTACTGGAAATGATGGAACCACTGGAATGACAACTGTCTATAAGCCTGCCTCTTGTTTTATACACAACTCCATCTGCCGTAACTGATATATGACATTATGAAGTGTCTCTTTCTAGTTGTCGACTTTAGAGGCAGAGTTCATGTGCTCATTTGTGGGAAACAAATCAGTGAAAACGTTTATCTTGGTTGTAGCAAGAGTAAGTGAACTGCAAAGGGTTGTGTTTGAATGACTCTGGATTCCTGAACAATAATGTTGGCTTGTATGTCATTGAAAATAAAGCATTGTAACAATACGACCACAATGAATACAAAGTTTTGGTCATCCATCCTCTGCTCTGCTCCCTGCTACGACTTCCGTCTTTTTGTCGTCGCCATTTTGGATTGAGAGTTGGCTCACTAGGAATAGGTAACGTTAGCTAGCAGGCTGGCCTGACCACCGGTGCAAGTAAAAGAAGTACTCAGAGGACACCGGGTGGTGCTGGCAGTCTTCACCTTTGGAGTCTACTGTTTTCATGAGATGTGCACCACTCTGCCCTGCCTTTTGTCCCCACAGCTAGCTAGCAGCTGCAGCAAAACAGATGTGACTGCTAACTAGCCAGCGTCGTTAGCTAGCCGTGGAGCTGCTGTGCATCAGCACCGGCTTTGAGGAGAGCGAACATCACCATCAGTGCACGTCCTTCTTTGTTAGCCATTTATGTAGCGAGGCAACCCTGTGTGAAGCTAGCCTTAAGACGCATCACGAGGTGAGTAAAACGCATCGATTGATTTCGTCTGTGAAATGGAGAAATAAATAACGCCACCTGGCTATGCATCGCTAGCTTTGATGCTAAGTAGGTGACCAAGCCGAGAAGTGCAGGAAACAGTGCTAACCCAGGCTAACACAGTAACGCTAGCATACAAAGCAAACCACAACATGTTCTGCAAAGCTCGATTCCCGTAATGATTGGACATGGTGGCGCAGGAAAGGTCACAGACCCGCTCTCTGATTTAATATTGCTGGTCAAACCAGCATTCAACCAGTGAAGGCTAAGCATGTCCACTGAAACAGCACTGGGCCCCTGAAGAAACTGGGGCTCTGAACGTAGATAACGCATAAGTAAATATGCCGACAGTGATTTATTGAATGGAGACAAGTATTGAAAGGGCGTGTCACCTGTTTTATGACGGCACTCCCTCATGATGTAGAGATTGAACGATAGTGTTACATTCTGTAATACCATATTGGCGAATTTACATTAAGCCATCCTCAGACTAATCAGTAATTTTCTGTTTGCCAGGAGAGATGTATCAACTCCCAGTGAATAACCTTACAAGAATCAGGAGAGCTAGAAAACAAGTGAAAAAAGCACTTGGGGACATTGGCCTGGAGTACTGTAAGGAGGCAGCTGAGGTGAGTGTATGTATAGCTGCATTTGTTATCTTGCAGAATCTCTAAATTAATTTGAGAAACATTACTTAAAATGGAGCATCTTATTATCGTTCATGTTTGAAAATATATATAGTTATATGTGTAAGTAGGTGTTTTATTTTTTATTATTTATCTCTGTGAGGGTCTTAAAGTCTGTTTAGAAATTATTTTATCTCAAATGTGAAACAAATAGTAACTTAACACTCAGGAAGATTTGTCAAAAGCCAGTGTGGCTGATAGTTACAAAGTATTGTGAACTGTCAAACATGCCACTTTGTACATAAACACACACTTACTGAATTTAATATGTATTTGTCTTTTTAATTCATCCTACAGGAGTTCAAAGAGTTTTGCCCTAATGAGCAATTTGTAAAGGGCAGTCTTTGCCTTGATATCTGCGCATGGGATCCATCATACTCCAAACCACAGGTAAATCTTATTTCTGTGTAGAAACTGTTTTCAAATGTTTATGCACATATCACCATATTTATCTTAAAGCCATTTTTTTCCACTGATGTCCTTTAGGAATACAGATCAAAGCCATTTTGCTGCACAGAGTGCCCATTTTCTTCCAAGTACTACTCAGGCTACAAGAATCACTTCCGCAATGTACACAGGAAAATCTTTGAGAGTAAAATTCTGCTCAACTGTCCATACTGCACATTCACTGCAAGCAAGAGAACTTTGGAGACGCATGTTAAAATATTCCACTTACCCAGTTCAGCACGTCATAACTATGGGAGCTCACAGGCAACTGCGCTGCAAAAGAAGGACAAAACATTTTTTGATAGAGCCAGACAGGGAGATGGTGTGGAGAGAGCAATGTACTTTTGCAAAAAATGCACGTTCCGGGACACACTCTACAATGTTGTGAGAAGGCACATCTACAGGGAACATTTTCAACATATTGTCTCACCATATCTTGGTATGGTTTCTGAATCATCTGTCAAAAATGGTGCTAATTCAGTCAATGGTAACAACATCCTCTGTAAACGCTGCCAGTTTACCACTCGTAGCTATGAGGCTCTAGTACAGCATGTTATAGAGTACCACGAGCGCATTGGTGCTCAAGTCACCACCATGATTGGCCACGCTAATATTGTTGTCTCCAGGTCTCAAACCTTACCAGTCGTGACTCCGAAAGCCCCTCTGATCGTTAGCAGGAGCCACCCACTTAGAGCGGAGGCAACAGCACAACCAGTGATTGGCTATTTAAAGCCAACGGGCCCTGTCATTAAAAGTCAGTCACCCATCGTAACCAATCAGGTACGTGTCACAGTTGCTGGCAACAGCACTGTGGCTGAAAATAATGCTACTGGTGTAAACACAGCCCAGACACAGAAGTGGAAGATATGTACAGTTTGCAATGAGCTTTTTCCTGAAAACCTCTACAGTGCTCATTTTGAGAGTGCACACAAGGCCAAGAAAGTGTGGGCACTGGCCAAGTACATCATGAAAATCCACAACTTCACTAGCAAGTGTTTGCTTTGCAACCGCTATCTTCCAAGTGACACACTGCTTAACCACATGCTAATCCATGGGCTCACCTGTCCACAGTGCCACTCTGCTTTCCACAATGTTGAAAAAATCATAGAGCATGTGGCTCAGGCTCACCCTGATGACTTTGTCGGACCTCCCGGTGCAACACCGCTAACCTTTGATCTCACCATTAAACAAGATAAGTCCAGTAATGTTCAGCTGGTTGTTCTCACTTTTAACATGAAGGAATCTATCAATGGTCAAGATCAGCCTGCACCAGCTCAGAATAGTGTTCCACCTCTGGTCAAGCTAACAGCTCCAAGAATGATTGAGAAAAGTGAACCACTTAGTAGAAATTTCCCTTCCACGACTCACAAGAGTGAGGTGGGGAAGACTCTGTGTCCGCTGTGTTTCACCATCCTCAAAGGTCCCATCTCTGATGCTTTGTCTATGCATCTGAGGGAGCGACACCAAGTGCTCCAAACAATGCATCCTGTTGAAAAAAAGATGACATACAAGTGTATTCATTGCTTAGGAGTGTACACCAGTAACATGGTGGCCTCCACAATAACACTGCATCTTGTGCAGTGCAGGGCTGTTGGTAGGAACCAGGCAAGCCAAGGCTTTAAATCTGCCTTGACTCTCAACTCCTCGGGGGCTGGCTTCCTCAAGAGGCAGCCACCAGCGCAGGGCACATACAACCCCAAGAGGATAAAACTTGGCAAGGAGTCCAAGATTTCCACCACTACCATTGGAAATCAGGTTGAATCTGATGGCCTTGCTCTGGATCCGAGAAGCTATGAGCACAAGACATATGAGGCCAGGAAAGATTTCCTGACAGCCTACTTTAACCGGCGACCATACCTTTCTCCTCAGGAAGAGGAAAAGCTGTCTGCGGGTCTGTGGCTGTGGAAATCCGACATTTCCAGTCACTTTGCAAGCAAGCAAAGGATGTGTGAGAGACTGTGTGAGACCAAGAAAGTGTCTGTGCTGCTCGGCTTCGACATGCAAGCTCTCAAGAAAGTTAAGCATGAGTTGATCTTTGAAGAGAGCAAGATTGTGGGCTCCTCAGTGGGGAGATCTGGAGGCCTCAAGTCTGGCACTCCAAACACAGACCAAAACAAGCAGTGTGAGACACTAAACTGTACCTTAAAACTCAGTACATGCACAGAGACCATTTCAATTGATTCAGACAGTGAACCAGAGATAGAAGAGAGACCTACTGAGAATGGAAATGTTGACACGAACCAACTCGAGAATGTAAAATTCCAGGAGCCAGCAAACCTGACAGAAGAGACTGAATCTGTGAAGAGAGACGATTCCTCTAGAGAGAAGGAGAGCCCTTTGCAAGATGGGAACGCAACTGCTTGGATGACTTTCTGTTAGTGTCCCTGCTTAGCGGTGTGCCTTGGTTGAGTAACAGTTCAGTTTTAAAGGGTATTAACTAGGGTGAAGGTAAAAAAACAGGTCCACAGACAGTTACAAATAACAAATAAGTGTTCAAATGGCATGGGTCAGTAAAACTCTTATTTCCACATGTTGACCTCGTTACCAGTGTTGGAAAGACGGAAAAAAGATACATTATAGTGCATAAATATATGGCATATGTAAGTGACATTGTATATATTTTAGCCATTGTTCTTTGTTAGTCTCTTCATGAAATCTGTTATTCACTGGTTAATGGTCACAAGATTTATGATTATGCCAACTTCCCTACTTCCATAGGTTTTTTTTCTCAACTGTGACAAAGAACTGTATAACGTTGTCATTTCACATTTAGAAAGTGTAGGATATGCTAATTGCTTATGTACACGTTTTAATAAAAATGTTTGTTTAATAAAAAAGTTTTATTTTCTTTTTCCTACACCACCAACATCACTCAGTCTCTGAAATTATCTTTTGTGCATAGTCTTGTGAAAACAGAGATTTTTAACACATTCTGCACTGAACTTCATGGAGCTTTAAAAGTTACAAAGCAGCAAAATAAGTCCTTAGGAAGGATTTTAATGTAATTGATGCCTGATCTCAATAGCTAAGTGATGGAAGATAAACCCAAAAAAAAGTTTTTAGTTTTTACAGGAAATAGTTTTAGGGAGAGAAAAGATCGAAGTTTTTTTTTCTTCTTCTGTTTTTATGTTGAGTGGATGTTATGATCGACAAGATATCATACACTACGTAACTTTTAATTTATCATCGACCACCACTGTGTTAATTAATACTTTTCAAAAAATAAAAAATACGCACACTTAAAACTAAAAAAGCTTTATTTACAAGAAATGGTTAAAAAAAAAACTGCAACCGTTTCTTACGAGCGATCGTGTCTGTCATTTCACGGCCCCCTTATTTCCGGTGTGTCTCAGACGTTGATTGGTGCAGGAGCAGCAGGAGGCGGGACTTCTGGCTCGTACAGTAGCTGAATTGGCCAACTTCCAGCGTGCATCACTGTCCAGGCCACAGAGAGTCTGCAGCTGCAATAATGTCCATATTGTGTCTGCATGCACATCTACAGCCTTTACCAACTCCATAGCTGCACTCTCAGAGGGAAAACAATCTGTAAGCAGTTGTAAGTATACCTGTCAATTCTTGCCTCTCACCTGTCCCATGGATGTAGTTTGTAGCTGTTTTTGATGCGTTTCTTGTGGACTGTTTATAAACAGCTAGTTAGCACCTGAAGCTAAAACTGGTAGTATCTACGTGACTTGCAACCAGAGCTGTCAGCGGTGGCAGACTGACATCTAAGCGCACATATTTAGCTCGATATACATCGGAACGATTTCATGTTACTCGATTTCACAGTGCCAATATTCCGAGTCAGCTAGCTGGCTAATGTTTGTTAGCTCATGTTTCAAATGTTTGCTGCAGTTGTTTTGGATGCGATTCTCTTGCCATCTCAGTTATCCAGTACTTTCCATTCATTTTTGTGCATCAGGAAAATCTTTCGGCAGATTGCTGAATCATGCAAGGAATATCCAGTGGGCATTCTTTTATTACACTTTATCATTGTGTGCTAATTCAATGCACATATTTCAAATCGATCTGCACTGATTGTAAGAGCCAGCAATGATAATGTGACTAAAATGTTTGCAGACTTGATGGATTATACAACTCATAGGGTGCAGAAATGAATGAAAACCAATGGATGTTAAAATACAGCAGCACAGCTTGCAAAATATTTGCTGACATGAATTAATGTAATCTTTAATCATCCATGTGTGCTTCCAGACTGTTCTTGCAAGCTGCAACACAAGGTGAAGAAGCACTAATGTCCGGCCGACAGACTGAGAGGAATGGCAGGAGAAACCTTGGGATCTGACTAGACTGGCTGTGTGTCGGAGGTTCACAGTGTGGAAATAATGTCGTACAGCAACAGAGAGCTGGTGGAGTTCTTCATAAGCTACAAACTGTCTCAAAGTAACTGCCCAACCTCACTGCTGAGGCCAGAGGATGCTGGTGGAAGGACTGAGGGAGACAAGGCCAACTCAGCTGCCAGTAATGGCTTGTTGGTCAACAGCAGTGACAGGTGTGGTCAGCCCGGGACGTCCTCGCCCCCGCATGGTGGCATAGAGGCCGTAAAGTCAGCCCTTAAGGACTCTGCTGACGAATTTGAATTGCTCTTCAACCAAGCGTTTAGTGACCTTTCCACGCAGCTTGACATCACTCCTGACACTGCATACCACAGCTTTAAGAGTGTGATGGATGAGTTGTTCAAAGATGGAGTCAACTGGGGACGTATAGTGGGCCTATTTGCCTTTGGGGGTGTACTGTGTGTGGAATGCATACAGAAGAATATGAGCGAGCTGGTTTCCCGTATCACAGACTGGATGACCATGTACCTGGATGAGCACATCAGTCCGTGGATCCAGAGCCAAGGAGGCTGGGTGAGTCTCCAGGGGATGAACTCAATATACAGCTTTATTTAAGGCGCTGTGACAAATCGAAATCAGCGCCAACAGAGGCTCTCTGATGCAGATTGGGTATTGACCATAATGTGATTGATAGAATAAAATTGTTGTCAATATAATTCTAAAATTCACTGTGTCTACTATAAATTACATTCATTCAATTATGGTGGCATTCACTCAAGGTGGTAGTGCCACAACAATCTCTTGCTTCATGATGCTTCACATTAAAATGATCCCCACACAGTGAGGTGTACAGATTTTAAATGTGGGGACATAAAGAGCATTGCTATCAGATCAGCACTCTGATACCCAGGGGTGAAGTATTGGAATCGTCTGAAGAGATAAAAGTTGGATCTGTGCATCGAAAACTGTGACGCACAATTTATAAAAAAAAATAAAAATAAAAAAAGCTTGATTCTCTCTGAGGACAACAGCCGCTGTCAGCTTGGATTCACAGCAGTTACAAATTATTCCACGGCAACTCAGAGTAATGTGAAAAAAATATGTCAAAATGTCCCTAAAAATATCTCAAACTACTCCTGCAGCATAGAACACTTTCTTCTGAAATTATTTTTACTTTTAAAAGGTACTGAGTTTTTAATATTATCCAGTTCATTGTAGGATTTCTTCTTTTTTTTTTTTTGCTTCTTGTTCCACTGCAAACCAAAAAAAAACCATTTGCATATTTAATTTCAACAATTTTCTAGAATTTTTTTTTTTTTTTTTTTTAATGAAAAATTTGTTTTGTTTTCCTTGTTTATACAGCAGTGACAATACTTTAGATTACAAACAGAAAGTGTATATTACAAACACAGGACTAAAGAATGGAAAGTATATCTACACATACATACATTTTTCTGCAAAAATATTCCTTGGATGGATGGAAAGAAACCTAAACATTGCCTATTAACAAAATTTCTCCTCTTCTTTTTCTGTCAGGACTGCTTTGCTGAGATGTTTGGGCAAGACGCCGCTGCAGAAGCGAGGAGATCTCGGGAAGCTGTGATGAAGTGGCTGCTAGTTGGAGTGGCAATGTTGGCAGGAGTGCTGATGGGCGTGCTCATCGTTAAGAAACATTAAAGGTGCCTGCATGTCGTTCACCACGGCACACCCTGTGTAATGCTACGCCAACAGAAATACAACTAAATAGTTAATGTTTACAAAAAGCCCAGTCTGCTTGTGCACTGACAGAATGTGGATCGGCTAAAGCAGTTTGTGGGAGTATCCATAACATGTAGCTTGGTGAGCTGTTGTACCTCTCACCCCGCTTTGTCCTGTGTCTTTTAATTTTTTTTAACACACAGCAGAGATTTTGACTCGTTAAAGGCTGTTAACTTGCCAGACTGAAAGTGCTTTAAATGAACCTGATAAGCTAAAAAAAAAAACAGTGAAAAAGACTGAGGCGGTTTGATGAGACTGCTTTTTTTTTTTTTCTTCGTGCGATATCCAAGGACCAATTTTTATGACTGACGAACTGACAGCAGACAGAAAATATAAGTTATAATTCCTATTCACTGTGTAATGCTCAGCTCCTTTTGTTGGCTGTACTGGAGTTAAGGCATGCTTCAAAAAATAAATATATTTATGTTTTTCTTGTGTCTTTATTTTGTTTTGTTTTATCGACTGTCTAAAAAACCCTGTGTGAAAATACACGCATGTCTACAGCTTACTGCCAAACTGAGTCCTGAGCCCACCACACTGTAATTGTGCATTATATCCTCCATAGGGCTCACAGCATCATCACATATTCCTGTTAAAATGTCTTATTTATTACATAAAGAAAAGAACTATCCAGGCTCCAGACCATTTTCAGATACAGGGGAAACAAATTTATATTTAATGAAGACAGAATCTTAACAAAAGCAGCTGACAATGTTGTGAATCCTTTCGGGAGACGTTATGCACTATTACAATTGTCTGATTTAATGATTTATTATCTTGTGAATTCATGCACATTCAACATTAATGAAAAGAATACCTGCTGGTCACCACACCCATACATGATATATACAAATAGACTGATACAACAATGAATCCGTCAAATAGATCAAGTATGTCAGAAATAGTTCCAAATGAATAAAATCAAATAAAAAAAATAAATACTGCACATGGTGGAATGCTTTAATAATGTTTTTAACGAGAAAAACTCCACTCATATACATCATATTCTTTATGCTAACATGCACTGACAGACATGTATGTTATCATGGAGACTACATAAGAAACTGTACACAAAGTGTGTCTGAATTTACAAGATCTCTCCATTTACAAGAAGTATTTTGTTTCATATTCTTCGTTCAGTGCTCTTGGTGTCATAGTCTGAAAAGTAAGATGTAATGTTCTCCTCTCAGTTCATCATAACATTCATCAGCAGTGTAGATGACAATGAGAACTACACACATACACATAAATGCCTGTTATCTCTGAACTGCAGTGTTGAGGGTTTTACATCCTGTGCATAGCGTCAGTTGGGGGGAAAACTGGAGCTGCGGTGTTGTGTTTTTACCATCTGGGGGTGCTTGTGTACCAGATATTTCAGAATGACATTACTATACATCAAGTTATGGCTATACGCATTTAGGTCTCATTTATTTCCCACTGTAGATGTAACACTGTTGTGTTGACATCCGTTGGTCAGAAATGCGTTGGTTCAATCCTTCAGGAAGTGAATTGTTTAAAGTGACTCGCAATCAAAAGATGAATTTGCACAGAGGTGGGCTGAATCTATCCTGATGCCTCTCATACTCAAAGATAAAACAACTCCTTATCAAATCACTTGCGTCCCTAAATGTTTCTCATACAACTAAGGGCAAAACAGGGTGAATGGGAAAAGAAACAAAAGCGCTCAGTCTGAGAGAAAAGGCCACTAACGGATGGCTGTGTGAGTGAACAGGAGCAGGCCTGTGGTTGCTAATCTATCCCTGTCATTTGTTGCCCATTTCCCCAGAGCAGAGCTGGCAGCTGCAACAGATAAACAGCAGATAGAGGCAGTTAAGGAAGAGTATAAATTATGGACACACTTGCCAAAGAATACTGAATTTTTACATTTCATATCTTTTTTTTTTTTTTTACACTCAGTTGCTTGTCTCACGATGACCTTCACTGATTCTGCTAATTCTTGCAGAGGGAAATGATGGGATTTCTTTGCTTTAGTGTGATTTAGGGTAAACTTTGGGTACATATGGTAAATGGATTCTGATGGAAACCCCCCCCCCGTCCTAATGTGTTATTTCACAGGGCATCAATACTAAATTTCATCATCGAGGTCCTGGGGGACTCAGGAGGTGTTAAGTGAAACAGTGGTTGACTGATAATGAAACAAAAGAAGAGATAAAAATATAATACATTAGCTCTACTCACCTGTTTGCAACGTGACAAAATGCTTCTCATCAAAAATTCTTCCCCAGAGTTGATTTATCACCAATACACCCAGAAGTGTGCGTGTGCGTGTGTGTGTATGTGTGTGTGTGTGTGTGTGTGTCAAACGGTGTCTCAACTGGGTGCTGTGCCCAGATGTTCACAGGGCCGTGCTCATGAAGCTGAAACCATATGCTTAAATGAAAGTCTTATTTCTCCCTGACGTCTGCACTGAAGCATGCACATCATCTGCTGCTAAAACTGTGTTAGTGATCATTTATACATTTGTCTCAAGTGAAGCGTTTTGTTTGTGTGTGTGTGTGTGTGTGTGTGTGTGTGTGTGTGTGTGTGTGTGTGTGTGTGTGTGTGTGTGTGCGTTTGTGCACGTGGCCACAGATTATGAAACCTGGATGGACTGATTCAACCCAAACATAACAGACTGATTTTAGAAAATACGAGTTAACTAAAATAAATGGAACAAATCTAGAACGGCACCGGTCTGTTTACAGTTGCCCTTTGTTGGCTTTCAGATGATACTAATGATGTATTAATTTGTTTATCATAACTTTTCTGAAGGTCATGTCTAAATACCTAAAGAGCACACAGTGCCCCTCTCTCAGTAACTGACAGGGAGTGTGAGAGTGGCGGTGCCAGCGGCAGGTGGATGGTTTGGTGTCTGTGTCCCCAGTGATAACATATCAGTCATCCCCCAGTCCTGAGTGAACTACCCCTGCCCTGCTGCTCAGCATAAAAAATACACTACATATACATACTGTACTACTGTGCTGTGTGTACTGCATGGCATTTTAAATGAAATGCTAAGGAACTTGCACTTGGAGGATGTAATGCATTTCATGTTTTTCTTTGATAGGTTTTTGAGTTATCTTTTGCTGTAGGTTCTGTCAAAGGACTTTCCCTGAAAGGGTTGATCTGATCAGTGACAGCGACATGGACACAACTTTGATCATAAAGAAACAGTTGTATATATCTGGTTCGGGATGAACTGGATATCAACAATCAAAGTGGCCCAATATGTCTGAAAATGTCAGGAAGTCAAAGTGTCACTAAAATCTACACAAAACTGTATGATGAAGTAAAGCTTGTGTAGTTTTGACGTACTTTTACTTTGGTTGAATATTTTTCATTTTCTGCTACTTTATACTTTTAATCTACCATGTTTTATAGGGGCGTAACGTACCAAACTATATTTATTTATAGATATTTTA
This sequence comes from Seriola dumerili, assembly GCF_002260705.1. Lineage (NCBI taxonomy): Eukaryota > Metazoa > Chordata > Actinopteri > Carangiformes > Carangidae > Seriola > Seriola dumerili. The sequence goes on along the minus strand of NW_019174343.1, from coordinate 7,521,191 downwards.
CTTTCCAGATTAATATTTTTCAAATACACATGACCAGTTAACAAAACATGATGCATCATTACAGATGAAAAAACCTAATACAACTAAGGACAAAGTTTTTGAATTTACCTACAACTTGTAACAGTAAATGGTGTCTTACATGTCTGATATATATTTAAATATTAGTAATAATGACCCCTTGATAAAATACCTAATATACTATAACTTTGGTTGGTTTTGGTAAAGTTTTGGTTTTTATACTTTTACTTTTATTATCAATACTTTTGTACTTTCACTTAAGCAAGATTGACATAAACACACTTCACCTCAGGGCATTTACAGTTCGTCTGTTGCAGCTTCAGCTTTCTGGTGTCCGTCTTTGGGGAGAAATGAAATTTATCTTGTAAAGAGCTATGATGTAATGAAATATGTTGTTACTAGTCATTATCAAGCGGCTTCCGCGTAGCCTCTGACCTTTGCATTCAAGTGCGACAACAGAGTGGAAACTTTATGTATGACAAAATCCCCTTTTATGAGCACACAACCACTGATGACTAATAGCAAATACAAACATGAGCTTGTGTTTGCTGTGTTGAACCTGAAGCCCACTTGTTCACCAACTGGCAGCGCTAGTCTAAATATAAAACCAGGGGTAAGTGTTGCACTTTAGTTGAATATTTGTCACTTCTGCGGAATAGGGGATTTGCATACCCGCTATGTTCAATTACACTGTCAAAGTGGAGCTGTGCCCGTACAAAGAGGCTATTATACCTGAGCAGGGGAGTACAATAACATCACACAGGAGCTTTGCTGTAGACAGTTCACCGAGCTGAACGGATGAACTGAGAATTCAAATGACTTTAAAAACAAAAGCCTTCATTACTCCAGCAGGATAAGTCACACGTTTATTATTTTCTCTGCAGAGTTCAATATGGTAGGCTGATATAAATTTCGCAAATACAAAACAGAACCATAAAACACAAATGGAAAGTATAATTTCACATCATGAATAATAAAAGAGGCACAGATATTGCTGTCAAATCTGATTTGTGTTTATATTTACAGCTGAAACAATTTCCTTATCAGTGTGTTTGTATGTGCAGCATACCCCGCAGAGTGATTTTATCTGACTTCAAACTAGGGCCTGATCAAGATAATTATCTACAAAATGTTGTTTTCCAATAAAAATACAGTGAAAATAAACATAAAACTCCATTCACGTGACATCCAGTGTAGAAACACATATGTACAAATCCACACAAACAAGTGGTAAAGCAAGCAAGTGCGCTGATTCCTGAGTACAAGGGTATACAAAGGTGCCCGTTTTGTATTTTCACACCAGTGTGGGCACCATGCCGGTGTTGAGGTGGTGTGTGTAGGGTAGGGAGGCAGAGGGGTGCAGAGGGGAGGGCGCTGGGATAAGGTGTGGTGCATGGCTGTAGGTCAGGAGAGTCCCGGGGCCGAGGGAAAAGTGCCCACCATTGTCATCCAGAGAAGATGGCTGATTCACCTCAGAGTACTGCTCCAACATGGCCACCTTCTTGCTCTTCTTGTTCTTGTTGGAGACTTTTCTGTTGCGTGTTTGAATGCCGTCCTTCTTCATGGTGAGGGGCCGGTTGACCTGGGAAAAGACAGGAATGAGATTCAGATTCAGAGTGAAGTGCTCTGCTCCTTCGTAAAGAATATAAGTGTGAATCCTGTCTGGATGAGTGACTCACATTGTGCAGTTTAAAGTAGAGTCCACAGGCGTTACACACAGGTTCTCCATTGGCATTGCGTCTCCACAGGGTTGTTGTGCTTGTGTGACAGTTGGCACACATTGTACCTGCCCGCTTGCTGACAATCTGAAACACAGAAAAGAGGATAATCAGGGTTTAGAAGTTGCTCTGACAATGACAAATTATCCATGTAATTCCAAGCGAGGGCCGTCAGTGGGCCATACCAGTCTTTTCTTGGGTCGGATGAGAGGTCTATTTTGGCCATTCATCTTATGGTACAGTCCACAGGCATTGCACAGGTAGTGGCCTGTACCATCCCGACGCCACAGTGGGGTGGCTGTGGCTCCACAGTTGACACACTCTCTGGCCTCTGTTCAGAATCAAAAATACATAGAAAACACTTTACAATGACTTTTACTCATAATACAGAGAATATAGGACTGGTTAATATCTCATTAATGAACAAAATCCTTTTGTTGACAAAACTATCGCCCCACATTTAGTCCATTTAGTTGCATTTATTTGCAGATGCACAGTTGTCATGGAAATGTAGACATTCAAATTCCAAAAATTTGGCTTTAAAGTTGAGACTGAGAGTTCATTTTTGACCTTTCATCTACATCTCCATCACAACTAGAACAACTCCATCTGCTGAGAAAAAGTCATGCAATGTGACTGAAATGTCCAGAACAGCCACTAAATGGACCTTGTGTTGAGATTGTCTTGTCCATGGGTGTGTCGCTGCATCCTCACCTGGAGTGGATATCCTCATCTTGTTGCGGAGTTTAGGAGAGTACGAGGGGCTCATCCAGCCCCCGGTGCTGTATAGCGCAGCAGAGCTGTACTCCTGCGGACTGGTCATGTATGAGCTGTAGGGGCTTAGCATGTGCGGGTGGGAGTGGGACGACGGTGTGTACACACTCCCAGCAGCAGGAGTCAGATTAAGAAAGCTGCTGCTGGCTCCCACCCCCCCCAGAGGGCTCAGGCGCTCGGCCTTTAGGGCCTCCTGAAGCCGGGGGCTCTCCCTGCCCTCTCTCCCCGGAGAAGGGTATCCATCTCTGGAGGTGGTGAAGGAGGAGGTGACCCCTGGAGTGTAGAGGGAAGTCGGGGTGTGTGAGTGCAGCGGGGTCTTGGTGAGAGAACTGCTGCTCCAGCTGTTGGCTGTGGGGTTGTAGGGGGAGCTCAGGGAGTGGCTGGCAGGCCCGTCCAGCAGCTGGAGGTTACTGAGGAGGCTCGGTGAGGTGAACACCTGTCGAACTTTGGGGGAAGAGAGGGACAGAATAGATAAAGTCAGATCATGTTTTAGATGGCGGATGTGAAAGTGAATTAGGTGGATAAGAGTGGGTGGGAGCACTGACCCGAGCTGTGTCTGTAGGTGGACGGTGCTCGGCTGTGGCTTGGGTTGGAGAAGAAGGAGGGCAGGCCGGTGTAGTCTGTGTCCTGGCTGGAGAAAAAGGCCTCACTCTCCTCCCCTGGAGGAAGCAGAACGGGCTCAGAGGAGAAACCAGCGAGTGGGTCTGAGCTGAGCAGAGCCGGAGACACCCAGTGGGACTGCTCTGAGGAATCCTCCATGCTGACAGGGACAGACTCGAGCTGTAGCAAGACCATGGCATGGATGTAAGAAATCGACAGTGCTTTTTCTGCCAAATGCATCTTCTCAGGATCATTTTTCTTAAACTGAAAGGGCATTTTTATATTTTTTGGTCACACTGGGAAGGATCGGGCCACAGTAAGTAACAACTGTGTGATTTAGAGTAACTTTGATTGGAGCAACTACATCATCACCCTGCTCTTCACTTCACAACAACCAGTGTAACTTGAAGGATAAGATCTCTCGACAGCAGGTTTCTTCAAACTTCCTTTTCTAGGATCCTCATTTGACTGTGGCTGAAAGTAAAAACTAAAAATAAATGGCTCTATAAATGTGGTGATGCAGCCAGTGACCAAACAGTCACTGAGTAGCCTTTCTACAATAGGTGTGTCAGTTAGAAGAATGCAAAAAATACACGTCCTCAGGGAGGGTGCAGGGTGGACAAACAGCACGACACCAACTAAAAATAATGATTAAAAAAACACCTGAGGTCGTGTTTGCAGCAGATTCTTAAAGTGAGAGTGTTAACAACAACCTCTGTCACACTTCTGAGGAGATTATGTGACATTTTCACACCAGTCTTCTAAATCTGTGATTTGTGTGGGGAGTTTTAATTAGTGCTAGTGTGCATATGTTTAAGCATTTTTTTTTTTTCAGGAAAAAAATGCATTGTAATACAGTTTTTAGTCCTCGTGGTGAGGGAAAAAAAGCATGAAAAGTACATTTACTGTCCTTTACGAAATAAAGAATGACTCAGTGTGACAGAAACTGTGAAAGCTAAGACTGGTAGAGCAGTATTACCGCAACTACACTGACATACAAGGCCGCTCTCACTCCATATCTTTAGAGGAAAGAGAAGAGGAAAGAGCAGAGGCTCATAGTGTCCGATAAAGTGTGAGAAAATCTGATAGACAGCATTATTGTAATGCTAAATATATCCAGCTCCACTGATACAACATGAGCCTGATACCAGAGGAGTGTGAGACAGCATGTGATGGAGAGCCGATCAAAGAATACTGGACTGAGGAATCGAGATATTAAAACAGGTGGAAATAATCACATTTAGATTCAGATTTAATCATTTTAAACAAATTTAATTCTCAGATATGAGCTTCACAAAGAAATGTGGTTAATTAACTTGCGGGTTAATTGTTGTCCTAATTGAAAGATGAATGGGTATGCGTTTAATACCGTTATTTACATTAATACATATACATACATGAAAGATATACAGGATGAGATATTTAATTTGATATAAATTGATTTAACTCAAAGCCCCATAAAAGCATGAGTCAGGAACAGCTGATCCAAACTCATTTGACCATGGTAAAAAAAAAAAAAAAAATCTGAATAAAAATAAAACATTTCAAAATGATAAGAATAATAAAAATCGAAATACAATATTGAAGATAAAGTGTTCATTTCATTGAGAAGGAAACTGAAAGCAAAGTCCTCACATCTCATATCTGTAAAAGTTCAATCAGGCAAGAAATGGCCTGAGGTGATATTTAACCATCACCAGTAAAAGTTTCAAATGTGTTTTCAAAAGCCAGATATATACTGTATATATATATATATATATATATATATTTTTTTTTTTTTTTTTCGCCAGATGAATAAGATTACTCACTGGTGTTGCCAGGATAATATTAAGACAAAACAGGAGACAAAAAGCTGAGGGGGTGACCTACCTGAGAGAATGTCACAGACACAGAGCGAGGTGAGCAGCAGGACTCAGGGTTAAATTTACACAGCCAGGTGGAAGGCGGCACAGCTTGAGTGTCGAGCTCAGCATAGGCTGATGGCTACAAGAACAACGTCCCCAACCACCAGCAAAGTTTAGGGCTAAGAGACAGTTCGTGGGAGGGGTTGGGGGACAACTTTTTTTTTTTTTGAAAGACACACCTCTTTTGTCCAGAGAGAAATAACTTGTATGAGTGCAGATCTAACATATTTACAGCCCTGGATTTAATATAATGTTTAACTGTGTAATTTATTTGCCAATGCTACAAATCAAATGTTTTTGGCTTCTGAAGTGTGCGCGTCAGGCGAAGGTGTCCGCTTTAAATCTTGGTTCCTCTGCTCTTCCTTTATAGCTGCGTGTGCTGCAGTGTAGTATTGATAACATGTTTGTATCTGTGATGGTTTCCACACAGGAAGCTCCACATATAAAAAGCATATCAGCACCAAACCAATTCTATTATTAAACAGTTGGGTATAGCTGGTGGACAGAAATGTACTTTTTCTGATATACCTTCAGTGTTTGCTCAGATATACACATAAATGCAGGATGTGATGCAGCAGTTCCAGGCAGGGCAGTCAGTTCACAGGATGGTTGCTTTTTGTCTGTTGATGAAATGTGCATACAACCCCTGATAAGACCCAGCCCACATGGAAAAGAGTTTGACAGACATTTGAACAAAGCAAATATAAAATGCAAAGACTCAATTTCTTTGTGGGCCAGCAAAGCTTATAGTGGAACACAGTAATGCAAATTGGGAGAAGAACTGCAATCATGGGGGAGAGATATGGTCTGGTCACAGCCTGGCTGCGCACAGGCCCGTCACTGTCCCAGTCATTTGCTAGTCAAAGCAGTTCCCCAACTTTCCTCTGTCTTTGTTCATTTACAGTTTTCAGGGAAATCAGGGGAGGAAAACAGTTGGGAATAATTGAGTCCCTTTTTTTTTAAATTGTAACAGTGGGTCTTTTTCTGCCATTTAAGAAGCAACAGCAGTTAAATTGAAAGTATATCCAGATAAGGTAGCAACAGGCTGACAAACTGCATCAGTTAGGCCAGATGCAAATAAATAAATAGACCAAGCTAAATGCGGCACAAAATTGTAATTGAGTCACCTGTTTCCTTAAACTTGTTTCCTTAAACTCTTTCTACAGTTGCTTGGGATAAAATTCCCATCCTGCGACAGTAGACACATGTTTGATACTGTCTGTAGTAAAAGTCAGCATGGTCACGGGTTAGAAACACCTCCACTGAATATGTGACCAGATGTGTGTCCGGAAACACAGCGCTGACCTGACATGTCCTCTTTATCAGGGCTGTAGCTGTGTCCTCTGTGTTTCGGGGAATGTGGGGAATTAGAAACTCGTGACATGTTTTAATTATTAGTGGAAATCAGATTTCTAAATAGTTATCCAGGATAATGATCATTGTTTACATCTACTTATATATTAGTATTTAGTTGTCCTGCTCCACTATGTCTGATTCTGTGATATCTACAGCCTCATTGATCATGCTTTGTTTTGCAGAGTTTGGTTTTCTAAGCTTCACATTTACACAGTTTTCAAGATATGTCAAATTGTATAATACTGATTAATCAAACAAAACAAAACAAAACAAAACAAAACAAAACAAAACAAAACAAAACAAAACAAAACAAAACAAAACAAAACAAAACAAAACAAAACAAAACAAAACAAAACAAAACAAAACAAAACAAAACAAAACAAAACAAAACAAAACAAAACAAAACAAAACAAAACAAAACAAAACAAAACAAAACAAAACAAAACAAAACAAAACAAAACAAAACAAAACAAAACAAAACAAAACAAAACAAAACAAAACAAAACAAAACAAAACAAAACAAAACAAAACAAAACAAAACAAAACAAAACAAAACAAAACAAAACAAAACAAAACAAAGAATTCATGACCTCTATTTTAAAAATGGGCAATTGAAATGTATTGCCACAAACAATGTGTCAGACCACTGTAAGAAATCAAATTAGATGAGAAATTCTTTTTAAACTATCATCTGCAGGATTGCAAAGAGGAAGAGATGGAAAATATCACTTTGGTCACTGCAACAGCCCTGATGTTATTCATTTGTAACACTGTGGTGTAAGCTCCGTCGCCTCAGTAAGAAAAGTCCAGAGTTCACGTTTTGGAGGTCAGGTGGATTGGAAACTCTCTGTTTCCTGCAGGTGTGTATGTGTTTTCTCTGTGATAGACTAGCAACCTGTGGAGGATGTAGCCTGCCTTGCATCCAGTGCATGCTGGGTGGGCTCCAGCTTGACATGACACTGAACAGGATATGTGGATATATATTGAAAGACGGTTGGTGATGCTGATTTATTGAAGTATCTACTTCAGTTTATGGCTTTTCTTGGTTTGGTTTTATGCATCTGTCTGTGTGCACACTTTTGTTTCAGAGACAATAAGATAAAAACTGAAAAAGCATGAGATAACCTGCGCATGCAGCACAGCAGTCTGTCTGAATGAGAGTAATATTATGAGTGAAAGAGTGAGATGAGTTCTGTGTGGCGGTGTGGACAGCTGGGCAGGGATGTGGCTGCTGCCGCTGTGTGAGCGGGCTGCTCTGCCCTGATAAGAGCCTATCAAGATGAAAGAAAGAGGCCAGGAATTACAGGACCGCCGCTCACTGTCATACAGCAGCACAGACGTACACACAGACCTACAGGACATTGCAGCACGTCTGTGGTGGTGCCATGTAACTCACATAAGCCTGCGTACACACATGCATAGATAGACACACACACACAACATGCCTGTTCTGTTGACAGTATCTTGGCAGAAGCAGTGTGATGTGACACAGGAATGTCTTGTTGGGCAGTTGGGAGGTTGTGTGAGCCTGTTGTAGCTGGGTGATGGATGGTGTTGTGTGTCACCAGTGGACTTTGGGGACAGCTTTCTAATTCCCAAGAAACAGGCTTCTGGGTAGGCGGTGGTCTTATCTCTGCCATGCAGGGCTGCAGAGACATACCCAGGAGATCTCTCTCTCTCACACACACACACACACACACACACACACACACACACTGTCCTCTCCGTCGTTTTTTAGTTTTACTCCTTTCTCTCAGCAGTTACTTATATTTTAACTCAGTAAAGAGTAACTATTGTGGTGTCTGTGTGGTTTTGTTGGCACATGTGTTGATCTACACAAGATATTTTGTGCGGCAGCAGTGTGATATGACTATGTGCCTCTGCAATGACTAATAAAGTCAGGTGGTTAAGTGGCCAAAGCTTGCACCACTGACTGAGATACCATGGCTTCATGTATTGCTGAATTTGTGTAATCTCAGTATTCTGCTGCACCTCTCAACATGACTCATGAAAAGCATGTAAGCCTACATGGATGTCACTGTGTTTTCCTTTGTTTAAACTTTCATATTAGTTTGCTGGTCTTTTAATCCTGCATCTTATTTTTATTTGTTTTTTTTTAAACTTTTTTTCCCTCATGGATTACCAACCACTGAGAGTCATTTGTACATATTATGTATTATGTTTCTTTGTGTCTGTATCTTTGGTGGTCAGTTGTAATCTTTAAGGAATTATTTTAACCTCGTCAGATCCAGTTTCCCTTTGTATGTCATACTTAGGATGATTAAGTAGCTTTAAGGTTGGAAAGTTTTCTGAGAATATCACACACTGTATAATATGTATTAGCTGGTTTCAGCTTTTTATTATGTATATGGTGCTTACATGGAGTAAAAAAATTCAAACCCAACACTCTGTTTTTCTATGATCCATCAAATGTAAATTTTCTAAATGTCTACTTCATTATTTTTTATCCAATTCTTCAAAATTCAGCCTGACATATTTATTATCTTTGTAAACTTTGGTATCTCCATCTCCAAAGTTCTGTGAGTTTGATCAAAGTTTGGCTCCAGATGAGTTGACTGACTCACCAGTGAGTCACAGAGGGTTTAGGATTTTTCATTTTGCTGCAGGATTTATGATGTGCTGAACATACATGATATTTTTACAGCTTCACTGTGATATGAACTGTGTGTACAGTATGTGCAGTGTTATGGGCTAGTGATGATTTTAAAGATGAATTTATTTTATTATTTTTTTTTAACTAAATTCAAATAATTGAAATGTCTGTGTTTACACGTCACACATCAATAAACATTTAATAATCACCAGACATAATGTAGATAACACCTGCCAGCTCCAGCTGAAAGTAAATCCTGGATGAAAGGTGAATCACCTGAAGCCTGTGCTGCCCTCTAGTGGTACATTTAAAAAGTATTACATCTAATTTCCAGTAAAGTACATGTTTAATGAGAATTAATCCAAAACTAGCTACTGTTTTACAGTGAAGTCAAAAGGAATAAAACAAATGCAGGATCTATCCATCTTGTGTGTTTGCATTATTGTGATAGTCCTTTTTCATCTTTGTATCTGATATCAGCTGTGTCTTTGGGTTGTGACAGTAAAAGAGGACAGGGGTCAGTAATGTGCAGACCAAACAGGGCTGCTGTCATATGATGCCTTCAATGGCATAAGACATCAAAATACTACAGTGGCTGTATGTACTTCTTCTATGAAAAACACTGAGGTCGTGCTCTTTTTTGTTTGTTTTGGAAAAATCAGGGAGTTGTTTGTTGTTGTTGTTTATTTCAAGACTTGTTTGACTACTTGTGGACAAAAAAAGACAGTATAGAAAAGGCTTCATGTTTGGAAATCTCCATTAATTTGATCTAAAATATTATTGAACAGTTGAATAACTAGGCTAATAATATTAAATGTCAGTGTTTTTATCCTTGCTACGGCCCAGATTACAGTAAAAACATAAGGGTACCGTGACGCGTCAAATTACTGGATGGTAAAATTACGAGGAGCACCTGAAGGCAGCATCAACAGCTGTAGCTCCGGTGGAAACAAACGTGAACATGAACGAAAGGAAAGGTCCTGTTACCCTGAAAATCATCCTCATAGGAGACTCTGGGTAACGTCAACCAGCTTGTGTTTGAAAATCAGTCATTTGTCATTTGATCAAATGTTTTGTTTTACTGCTGCGTCGACTGTTTCACTTTCACTTACTGGGACGTCTTGATTTATAGTAACACTGAAGTGTAAATCTGACAGGAATGATTGTACTCAAAAGTGTAGTTTAGTGTTCAGTGGTGCAGTGAGTATTGAGTTTTTGTTAAACTGAGAGACAGATTTGAGTGTACTGTGCCTTTACCTGCCGTGTGTGTGCGTGTGTGTGTGTTTACTCAGGGTGGGAAAATCCTCCTTCATGAACAGATATGTGAATCACCGCTTCACCAACATGTACCGAGCCACTGTAGGGACTGACTTCCTCTCCAAGACCGTCAACATAGACGGGGACACAGTCACCCTGCAGGTAACTCCTCTGTCCACCTGTGCAGTGAAACACGAACCACCACTGACCACTGATGCACGTTCACATTCTTGTGTGTGTGTGTGTGTGTGTGTGTGTGTGTGTTGGTTTGTGTGTGTGTGTGTGTGTGTGTGTGTGTGTGTGTGTGTGTGTGTGTGTGTGTGTGTGTGTGTGTGTCAGATCTGGGACACAGCAGGTACAGAGAGGTTCCAGTCTCTGGGTACACCTCTGTACAGAGGAGCCCACTGCTGCATGCTGGTGTTTGATGTCACATCCAAGGCCAGTTTCTCCGCCTTGGATTTGTGGAGGAAGGAGTTCCTGGTCCAGGGCGAACCCCAGGACCCATCTGACTTCCCTTTTATTGTCCTGGGCAACAAGACCGACCTGAGTGACCGGGAGGTCAGTTAGTATCAAGTTGATAGTTTTTTACTTTTCAGGAAATGAGCCAATCAAACACTATTTCATCAATGTGATTCTCTGATATTCAGACTCAGCCAGACAAGTCATCAATCAAATGATATGTGTGTTGGTGGTGGGGGTTGGGTCATTGCAGGTTAAAGTGTAACTATGACCAATGTGCACAGGCTGTGGGATATCCAGGAGCACTGAGTCAGAGGCAGATGCTATTTAAAATCTAAAAAAATTTTTTTAGCTGCTCATCCTGGAGATGTTTGACTTAGTACTTTGAGATGTGAAAATGTGAAATGACATATTTGGTGTTGATGAGTGCAAAGTAAGATATGCGGTGTTTAATGTAATCATGACCACACAGAGCTCCAAGGACGTAAAGAATATTGTGTTTAATTAGAAATACTGAAACAGTTACGAAGAAACAATTAAATTATCAATCAATCAACATAAAATGAATTATAATTATAATTGATAATTGATCGATCATTTAAAGCAAAAATTCTAATCACTCTGGTCACAACTTCTCCAATGTGAGGAGGTGATGTTATAAGATGTTACCTTGGAGTTTAGTAATTCTTTATTACTGTATTCGGACATGTTATAGACTAAAAGATGAATTGATTAACTGCTGCACTTTAGGAGTGCTCTGCCAAAGAGACCTTGGCTCTGTTATGAGAGCTTTACTACAAATTGAAAACACACATTTCACTGTGAGCTATTGTGTAATTCTAACTGTTACAAAAGCTGTTAATACCTGACGGAAAATCTACTGAAGTGAAAGTAGAACGACTGATTTTTTAATGTATTTGAGAACATACATGGGTAAAGGTGGAGGGGATTAGTTTCCAGTGCTGGAGCTCACTAACACAAATTGTTTCCATCCTTATTGTGGAACCTGATTTGTGACTTATTTTCTTGCAGGTGTCAGGCAGGTCGGCTCTGCAGTGGTGTGAGGAGATCGGAGCAGAGTACTTTGAAGGAAGCGCCAAAGAAGATCTAGAAGTAGAGAAGCCGTTTCAGAGAGCGGCTCAGCGCGGCTTACAACAGGTGATTTACTTTGATTTTATGTTTGTATTTAAGAGACACCAAAGACACCAAATGTCTATGTTTAACATGTTTATTTTTTGATGATAAAAGATACATTACTCCCTACAGTACAAAAAACACACATTGGAAAATACAGGACATTTCCAGATAACCTGCAAACAGCCGACAGAAACTCGCAACACCTGTGAATGCTGAGGGCAGCACTCGTCCCAGTGTGGGAGGGAAAGTTCAGAGAGACCTCGGCACTGCTGATGATGACCTATCTAACGAGGGTGCAAAAATAGTGACCCAGCAAAGGTACTATGGAAGGAAAGGACACAATTGTATACCACATGGAGAGAGGAACAAACTCATTAAATGTTTTTTCTTTTTTTGAGAACCTTCAGCTTATGGTCTAACTTAAGGCATCACTACTAAAATACACTGCTTTTGCATGCATGTCTAGTTTTGTTCAACAGACACACTGACACGCACAAAATTATGAATGCATATGAAGAGAAAGTTCGCTTCTAGAAAGAAATCGGGAGAAACCACAAACGGAAACCAAGGTGCGAGCCGGAGAAAAGGCGGCAAGCGGAAACCTTGGCTCTGATCTTCCTTCCTGGCCGTTACCATCACAAATGAATCCGCCCTTAAAAAGTAGATATACACTCATGTCCAGTCAGAAACCTCCTCCCTGTACAAGTTTGTACTGTAATGAACCTAAGCAGTGATTCAGACTCCTACAGTGAATCAGCTCGACAGAAGCAAATTAGAACAATCAGGGAGACTATATATATTTATATATATATTTGTTTCTTTTATAAGTAAAGACACAAAAGGCAATCAAGAGATGACCAACATGTAAAAACAGTTTGTTACAGGTAATTATATAAAAGGCCAAGATGTTTTTTTTGTTTGTTTTATTCTTGCTCTATGAACGAACTAATTTACAAGTGAGTACACTCTGGCTATGTAAGCTTTCTTCCCAAGACATCCCCATTCAAAGACATACGGGTTTACACGTCACAGTTAGCTTGCACACCATCTGTAGTCTGAAATACAGAGCCGTGGAAGGAAAAAAATTAAAATTTATTAAATGGATTCACATACATCAATAGGATAGGGAAAATAGGTCTACTAATATAATTTGCCATTCTAAAAATTAAAGAAGAGGTGAGACACCACATTCATGAGCATAAAAAGCGTAGGACAACTGATTGGGATATTATTGGGGAAAAGGTATGAAAAGATCTGATGTTATTTTTCACATACCCCATGAAATTCCTTGTTTGGCAAACAAAGCAACACAAGAATTGAGTAGTAAACAAAGTAAAAACTCTCCTCTCCCTGGGTCCACTTCAAAGTTCCCTTCAGTCCTATAACCTCTGCGGTTCTACTTGGAACAAATACAAAAGTCTTTCTCTCTTTCACCACCATCTGTTAACAGGAACATACGACCAACTGAATGAAGATTTTTAAAAATATAGTGGCAACCTCAACACAGCCACCAATCTTCCCACAAACACAAACTATGGGGATGAACAACAGTTAAAAAAAGTGATGTCTTTAAAAATGCACACAACATACACATACACACAGGAGAAAAAAAAAGCTTAAAAAATACAAAAATAAACTACACAAAAGATCTTCTGCGTCATTGCTTGCTAATTTTTTGGGAAGATTTTTGCAAGATATTTTTTCTGTGTGTGCTGCAAGTCTCAGTCCTAGCAAAGTCTTGTCATTCATTCTCAACAATCTCTTCCTTTGTCATTCTCTTTTGTCCACTTCGAAGTGTCGGCCACCAGTCCTCATCTTGGGGTAAAAAGCGCACAGTGATGACATTACCAGGACACTGGAGTCCAGTACGATGACTGTACAGACTTGGTTCTTGATGAAGCAAATTTGTTTTGAGCAAAAAAAGGAAAGGAAAAAATGATGTCCTCTTTCGTTGAGGACAAGTGCTTTATTTGTTTCCATACTGATTTTTCCTCTCGTCTAAACTAATGCCTCCACAGCCTTTTTCAACACTGTACATCATTTCATGTAGTCTCTCTCTACATCCCCCCAGGATTCACAAAACAAAGACAAAAAAAAAAGAAAAAAAAAAAAAGAAAGAAAAAAGGTAACATTGCGCTCAGGCTGGCTCCCAGTTTGTGAAAGATGTAAATGCTTCTCTATACTGCTCAACTACTGAAACAAGCCAAAAATAGATGTTAAAGGATGGAAAGGGATGTGACTGAAAAAGATAATGTGCTTCTAAGTTTGTGTTGCTCTAAAAATAGTACGACCAACAGAACAAGGAGAAAAGGAGGGTTTTTATCTACAGAAACATCTCTCAGATTGACTTTCATCTCGGCTTCATACGGTTGTTCTGCCTCCACTGCTGTCTTGATCTGAGACTTGAGAGTGGAAGATGAGATTAGGATGAGGATGAGGAGGTGGAGGAGGGGTGAAGGTCAGTCTTCCTGATAAAAGGACAGCGAGTGGAAAAAGGACAAAAGACTGGGAGGGGTCTCTGGGCAACCTCACTGGTCCGTCCTTGCTTTCTTTGGACCAGTAGCCTTACTGCAAAGCACACATAAAACCAGAATGAGTATTGCATGTTTTATTCGTCAGTGCCACGTTAATGTGGTGCCTGTGTGTATGACACATGAATACTGTACTTACGTATCTGGAGAGGTGCCTGGTCTTTTGGGGGCCGGTTTTGCCGAGGCAGCATCTTTGCCAGATTCTACAAGGCAGAAAAATGGTTAAAATATCTCTCGTCGTCCACTAATTAACCATTCACTCACTAACACCCGAGTAATATTTGATGATGCGCTGTGCTCACCTTGCAGCCATCGAACTTGGGTGGCAGGACCGTATCCCTTCTCGTTTCGGGCGGCGATGCGGAAGATGATGGCTGGCTTGGTGGTGTAGTCGATGTGGGCGTTGGAGAGGCTGGACGATTGCACCAAGCATGAGGGGTTGGGTCCACAGTACACACGCATGAAGGCTAGCTGGGCCGGGGTTGAGGCCTTGGCTTCAGCTGTCTGGTTGCTCTGGATGGCCAGGTACACCGAGTACTCGATGATCTTCCCTGACGTCACCGAGGGTGGCTCCCAGGTGAGGTGGGCACCATCTGGGCTCTGCAGAGAGAAAGTACTCAGATATTAATCAGTGCTGGAAAGCCTGGCTCGTGGGAACAGCTGGTGCTACTGTCAGTGCAGTTCGAGCATCTATATGTCGTTGCGTTTACCTTGCTGATTTTGATGGCACAAGGTGCCCCTGGGAAGCCTGGTAGGCAAGTCTTGAAAGCAGAAATCTCAGAGAAAGCTCCACGACCACAAGCGTTGATTCCAGCAACACGGAACTTATAAGCCGTTCCAGGCTGCAGCTCCATTTTCTTCATCTGGCTGTAGTCTGGCATGATGCCAGAGTCATCCTAGCAAACAGAAAATTAAGCAATTAGAGATGCATTGAGTAAATGAACATAGTCCTCTGAGCATGAAGGAGGCCACCTGAGACACTTACATCTCCTTGAGAATCATCTGCTGGCACATAGAAGTGGGTGACAACCATATTTGTCACTTTTACGATTCCAACATCGAACCATTGGTTCTCTTTCTTTACAACAGGCTTCACTGGGGTTGGCTGAGGGGCTTGCTTCTGTTTGGGAAAAAACAAACAAAAATATAGTCAATTAAAAATGAATTATTTTCTCTCTCTTTGACCTGCCTGGACCAACCAGATGTTCATTAATACTACAATGACTCACCTCTCCCTCGATGCCATTGGCGACTTCTGCGAGAGCGGCTGCTGCTTGCAGCTTGGCTGGGCTTGCCACCGATACAGAGGGTGCAAAGGTGCTTGATGGAGCAAGTGCTGTGGAGTGACAGGAGTAATACAAAAGTGTCAATCTAAAATACATAACGACATACAAAGTAACTATTAAAAAAAAGCACAACGTCTCTTACTCTCAGCAGTGGTACGTGGCAGCAGAGATGCTACAGCACTGGTGACTGCGGCAGCCATCTCGTTGTGTCCGTTGCTCTCGACAGAGGGGTCGTTGAGGCTGTCAGCAGGGGCGAGACCTTCAGTGGGCAAGCTTGTGTCCACAGTGGCCTGCTGGGCTGCAGCCTGAGCCTCCTGCAGCTGCTGCTGCTGTTGTACCAGCGCTGCCAGCTCCTGCTGGGTCAGCATGATGGGGATGTTGGTGGGTTGTTGACTCTCTCCAGCGGAATCGCCTTCATCTGTAAACACAGAAAATATTTAAGAATTCATTCATACCACAACCATGTCAACTTCACGAGTAACAACTATATCATTGTTGAGGTTGCAATAGTTGCAGAATTTAGAGCCAGCTTTTGGTTCTGCACAAGACCAGACCTTGTTCCATGATGCCACTGTTGAAAATCTAAATAAACATCTAGTTATACACGATTATGGTTGTACTCACTCATTACAGCTTGCTGAGCTGCCTGGAGAACAGCCTGAATAGCGAGGGCCTGGGCTTCTTCTGTGGCTGCTGCCTGAGCGGCAGCCTCTGCTGCTGCAGTCACAGCCAGTTCCTCGTCCGACAGCCCTGTCACCATGAGTGTGGCTCCCTGACCCTCAGACATTAGCTCTGAGGGCAGGTTCAATGCTGTCGCTGCTGCAGCTTCTCCCTGAGAGAAAACATTTCAGAGGTTCCATCAAATGACTGCAAAAATGCATTAATAGTTTCAAATTTCAAAAAGTGGACCCAACACTGGCTTCATATGACGTTTGTATGTATGTATTATACTGCATTTACCTCTGCTTGTGTCTCCATAGCAGTAGCTCCCTCTTCTGTGGGTGCAGCTTCTGCTGATGCTGCCTCATCAGTTTGCATTTGTTCCTCTGTGGAGCTGGCAGCAGTACTGACGCCCTCTGTGATTGATGAAATCGACTGGACAGAAACAAACATTTTTTTAAATGACATGTTTCTCTCACATCATGACATCAGATTCACACATGCCGCCTTAAGACAGACAATAAATATGTGCTTTTCTTACTGGTACAGAGGGTCCAGGTGCTGGTGTAGACTGAGTGACGGTAGTGATGGCCCTGCCCTGGGTGGTGGTGACCATGCCAGTTGCTGCAGTGGTAGAGGCCACTTCTGTGCTGCTGGTACTTTCGGTTCCCTCCTCTGTCTGCTGGGCTGCTGACAGGATTCAGAAAACATAAATTAGGTTTGACTTCATTCCCATTCATTTCATTTCGTTACCTGAAAGAAGGACAAGCATCTACCATGTGGCAAGTCAGCACTTCTGCTGTGTCTGTTAGTAGAAGAGGAAGAACAAACTAAAATGATAGACCATGAAATAACGTCAAGAATAGTTAAAAAGCTAAGGATTTACATTGTAGCAATTTATGGCTGAGTCAGTAACTTTATGTTGTTTAATAGGCTGTTCATAAAAGGTAATTAAAATATAATTTATTAATTATTAAGGAGGCTGAGCTAAGAGTTACAGTATATGTTGGCGTACCTGTGCCTTCGCCTGTCTCCATGCTGCAGGTGGCAGTGGTGGCTGTGTTGGTGGTCCCAGTCTCGTGTGTTTCACAGGGTGGGTTGGAGCACACCCTCTGGACCAGGCCCGTTGCTGTGCTGGTCTGGTCACCTCCCATGCTGGAGGTGGCTGTGGACGGGGTGTTGGTGGTCCCTGTCTCGTGGGTTTCGCAGGGCGGGTTGGAGCACACCCTCTGCACGGTGCCCGTCTGGCCCGTGGTCATGTTAGATGACGACTGGGTGGCTGTGTTGGTGGTGCCTGTCACGTGGGTCTCACAGGGTGGGTTGGAGCACACCTGCTGGACCCCTCCCATATTAGCAGATGCTGTGGTAGCTGTGTTAGTTGTCCCAGTTTCGTGGGTCTCACATGGTGGGTTGGAGCACACACGGAGCGCTGACATGTTCGACGATGCAGTTGTGGCTGTGTTGGTGGTTCCTGTTTCATGGGTCTCACATGGTGGGTTAGAGCAGACTTGCCCTGCTCCCATGGTGGCAGAAGAGGTGGTGGCTGTGTTGGTGGTTCCTGTCTCGTGGGTTTCGCAGGGAGGGTTAGAGCAGACCTGCCCTGCTCCCATGGTGGCAGAAGAGGTGGTGGCTGTGTTGGTGGTTCCTGTCTCGTGGGTTTCACAGGGTGGATTAGAGCAGACCAGGGTGACAGTCCCAGAACCCTCTCCAGCTGCTCCGGCCTCAGTGGAACTGGGCTGCTCAGAGGTTGGTGAAGCCAGGATGGACACTGGTAGATCCTGCACTGGTTGAGCTTCTACTCCACTGGGAGTTGTGATCAGAGTCACCTGGGTGGGCTGGTTCTGAGGAGAGGACAGCAATTTCAGTTTAGTCATAGTTTGACTCATATAGCGCATTTAATTCTGGCGGAAGCTCTGTGATCGTTCTGTAGTTACAGGAATAATTGTCAATTCTGTGCAGTCAATGCAACTTTGCAGTCTTTTTTCTTAGGTTGTAATGTAGTAATTAAAAGCGTATGGGGCTTACTGCTGCCACCATTTAACGTCCAAATGATTAAAATGCTAAACACAGACTGCGGGACTGCAGGCTTACCTGCACTGTGATGGTAGAGGAGGGCAATGTGGAGGAAGAGGTCAGACTGGTCTGAGCAGCCGACACAGTTATGGCAGCTGGGCTGATGACCTGGCTGGACAGTGTAGCGATGGTTCCCAGTGTGGTGATGGGAGTAACCAGAGAGGCGTTGGAACTGTCCACCGTGCCTCCTGCCAGACTGGTAGAGACTGTACCAGTGACTGTTCCAAGAGTGGTGACACCTGGAAGGAAGATAAGTGGAATTAAATAAGGAAAACCAAAAAATCCATAGTACAATGGACAAAGTGTGAAATCTGTGATGATGACCTATTAATAATAATTAATAATAATTAATCACTTTAATACCAGAACTTGGTCGCTCTTACCAGTAGTCCCCTTGACAACTAAAGTGGTGACAGTGGGCTTGACTGCAGACACCGTCACTGGCGTAACAAGTCGAACACCACCCACTGTGCTCATGGGCACAGTCCGCAGAATAGTTCCTGGTTGTCCAGGGGCACCCTTCAAAACCACCTAAAGACACACAATTCAGGATTAGTCTCCTCAATTCCGACATAAATGGGCAAAACACGTCCTCTAACAAACTGATGACATCTACAAACCCCAGCACACACATGGAGTCAGTTTACCTGTGTCAATCCTTGCTGGCCAGCTGCAGTAGCAAGTTTGGGTACTGCAGTGATGATTTTACCAGGAGTTCCAGTCGTCATCACCTTTGTTGTAAGGATCGTGATAGGTGTTTTCATGCCCGCACTGCTTGTCACACCTGCATGGACAAAAACATGAATGTCTGAAATTAACCCAATTATATCAACTCAAGACACACAACCCTTGGTTAATGTGCGCTTGTAAATAAATAATTCTTAGCGTCCATTTTCATCCATAGTAACTGCCAAAATGTTCCAAGTCATGCTAATCATCATCTCCATTGCAGGAAACAATTTTAAAAACAATAAAATACAAGAATACACCGACTCCTTCTGTTGTGTCATGCCTTCACCACTCCCTGGAACATCAACGGGCAAACTAACATAGAAAATTGTGTCTTCCAGATATTCATCTGGTTTGGGTTTTGTTCCTACTCCAAAAATTGTATTAATATCACTGAATTTATCGTGCTGATCTCAATTGTAACTTTGAGGCAGATGAGGTTTGTAGTTGTAACACTATACTGAGTGAGTTTAGACCTGTGGCTCCAGGCTGGGTCATGATGGCCGACATGGGGATGGTCTTAATGATGGTGGTGCCCTGCTTAGTGGTGGTAGGAGAGACACCGCTGATGTTGAGGATAGTGGGCTTGTTTCCTGTGCCTCCTGCCTGGGAAGTGGTGATGATGGTTGTGGGCTTTCCATCTGCAGAGGTCACCAGTTTCAGGATGGTGCCGGCTGGGAGGGGACCCTTTGTCTGGGGAGAGAGACACACGTTACGCAAACCATTTGGAGAAAGACATCTGGTGCCTGTCTCAGGAGTTTTAAGCTACCTCCTGTTTTTTTCCTGCACTCATGCAGATAGCTGACCTGTATGATCTGTGTGAGAGGGTTAGTGGAAGCCTGGCCTGTGACAGCTGATGTCTGCACTGGCTTGGTTTGTACCACAGACATCATCTTGCCAAGGTTGGAGATCTGCCGACATAGGAGAGAGACTCAAGTTCATGAGTCACCAGAAAACATCGGACAGTACAGGGAGTGCAGAGGGATGGTGGACCACTAAACTGGAGGCTCTAAGAATCATTCCAGCTCTAACTGATCAACAGTCATGCAGATCACTAACATCATGCTCCCTGTTTTCTCAGTTGAGTTCTCCAACAGTCACTGTAGGCCAACCTTTACTCCCTCCCCCACTGGTTCAAACTCAGTGCATGTTGTCACTGTCTTGTGACAAGACAAAAAAAAAGAAAAAAAAGAAAAGAAAAACACACACACATACTAAGTGTGAAAAAGCGATTTGTAGAACCCATGATTTACAGCATGCGTGTGAAAGCACCAAAGGGTGCTCTCAGAGTGGTGTTTCAGTATTCTGTTGTGCTAAAGAGTCCTGTTTTCTTACCAGAGTGCCACTGCTGCCCATGGTGAGGGGACTCTTGACCAGGGTTATGGTTTTGGTGACTCCTCCCACCACAGTGGTGACCACCTGGGCCTGCTGGGCCACTGTGACTGCACCAGACTTGTGTACAGTGATGATGGGTCTGGTGGTGGTGGGAGAGGATGCAGTTGCTGTGCCCACCTGAGCTGCAGCAGTCTTCAGCATCCGGGTGGCTGGGTTACTGACCTACAAGCACAACTTCAATTTAACAATTGACCTGTGACCCTCAGAATGCACATTGTTAGAAATGAGAAGGTTTAGTGAGCTCTGTACCATGACTGGAGAAGCCACTTTCACAGTGGTTGTGCCAGGGGAAACAGCTACTGTTTTGAGAATGGTGGCACCCGCAGGAACATTGAGGACAGTGCCTGCAGAAGACGGCGGGATCTTCTGTGTTGCTGCAGCTGCTGCAGCTAAAGCTGCCATGCCACTCATCTGAGGGCTACTGCCAATTGGCTGAAAACAGAAAAAGTAAACAATTTTTCAACACACTTGCTCGTCTGATTACAGACCTCACACCAAGTTCTACACATGATAAAATGCTGTGCAAAATTTCTCATACCGATCCTTGGGTGGTCTGGGCAGGTACTACCATTCGGACACCTGGAGGAAGAGATGTCACAGTGACAGGGGATTTCCCAGGCTGGCTGGGGCGGACTGTGACAACAGATGTGCCAGTGGCAGACTGTTGAGCTGCAACTTTCAAAACAGCTGTAAAATAAGGGAACCAATGATTAGAATTCATGCACAGAGTATTTGCAGTTGTTAAGCTTCCTGGTGCAGTGTCAACAATGGACAGGGAAGAACTGGAAACAAGAGGAATCATTATTAACTAGTGTAATACCTGTCTGTGGCAGGCTCTGGGCAGAGGGTGCTGCTGCAGCCGGTGCTGGGCTCTTTGGAGAGTTCACAGGCTGCGAGGGGGTTGCGCTCATGGCTGGTGAGGCTGCAGCTGGAGTAGCAGGGATGTCATACTTCTGTAGCTGCAGGAGGTAAGTGTCAGCAGTGGAGACTGCACCCCAGCTCACCTCCAGAGAGTTTGTGTTGGCACGGACTAACTGCACCCGGGCAGGGGCATGTGGTCGCTCTGAGGAGGAAGAGGGCAAGAAACTTAACAACATTGACATTGTTTGACAACCTGAGACACTGAAGTCAATCTTAATGACAAACCAGTCATGTTGCAGCACACCTACCTGTTTCCAGATACCAGAGGTCTTTACAGCAGACTTGGTTGTTCCAAGCTTTACGATAACCATCACGGCCACTCCAAACATAAAGTCTTGAATTGATAGCCACAGCACAGTGGCCAGCACGGGCCCTGGGGATATTGTCTTCTAGAGTATCCATCAACACTGTCTCCCAACACATGGAATCTAAAGACAAAGATATTGAATTAAATTAACAACAGTGAACGCCCTTTTTCTCAAATGTTAATAAAGAGAAATCTAGTATAATAAATATGGAGTTAGACAAACCAAGATTTAGGCAGGCAAGAGTGTTTGTGCACTTCCACTCCTTCTCGTGTGTGGCCACTTTCACATCGTCCATTACCAGAGGAACCCATCCTCCAAAAACATACATCCTGCACAGTGAGAAAATGAAATCAGAGTGAGATGCTGCTGTGATGAACAGCCCTGTTCCACAGGGAGTTTTAACACATTAGAAGCAACATTCAATATGTTACTGGCAAGGTGAAGCAGTTGTCTCACTTGTTTGTGATGGTGGTGGCAGAGTGAAGACTTCTGGGAAGTGGTGCTGTGCCGCTTACTGATGGTTTGTTCCATGTCAGGGTATCTGGAGACAAAGACAAGCACCCATTCATTCCGACATGTAAACTATAGCGTTCAAGTTAAAGCAAATCCACACATATTATTGACAAACATTAAAGCTCTTGAAAGTGTGACGATGTTCAATCCCATTTGATCTGACTGGATGTAAATGGCTGCCAGCAGGGCATTTATAACTTTAATGCTGTTATTTATCTTTCCATTCACACTTTAAAGACTTACCAATATCAAGTGTCCATAGATCTCCCAGACGACAACCGCTCATCCCTCCATAGATTATCAGGCGAGATTTCCTGCTCGTCTTTTCTGTGTACACCACGGCAGTGTGGCTCTCACGGGGAGGAGGCAGAACTCCATATGTGATTGGAATATCCCATCCAACCACACTGGACCCAGCACGAAGCTCGAGTGTGTACAGATCATTCAGGTATCTGAGAATGAAAAACACAGATATTTGTCTCACTCATGATGCTGATTGAAGCAGAATCTCAAGCAGTCACAGGCCCTACTGGCTCCTGCTGAAAAAACATCTGTACCTGGGAATGTTGTTTTTTGGGTCCTCGCTGTCATTGGCTAATCCACCAAACAGGTAGCATTTGTTGCCCACCAGGGAAAAACTGTGGCCAAGACGAGGACAAGGAGGGGGCCCATTTTTGGGGTTTTTTGCTTTCAATTTTTTCCACTCCCATCTGCTGGCCTGTAGTAGAAACAATGGTCAAAACAACATTTCATCAGTTGATTATGTCATAGCAGAATCTCTAAGAAACAAGTCACAAGTTGACCTCATTCTCTCTACTACCAATCCTTTCCAAGAATATGACTTTATGTCAAGAGTGTAGCTAAAACTAGACACACTTTTTTCCCCACTAACCCCATTCTCCCCCTCATTCTTCTTTTTGTCTATTACATTTCCCACTGACTGAAAATCCATCTGGACTCCAGGTGTCAAAATATGATCGGGGCATACATTCTTCATATCATTTTCAGAAACAGAGTATATTTGTAACTTCATGGTGCACAGCTGTTGCAAGAAGATAAATACATGGATGTTTTGTTAGAGTGTCTATTGCACTTGTCAGGATTGGTTAATTAAACATGGTGAAACATAATTAAGGAACAAAATAACTTGTACTGATTAACGTCATGTCCAGTCAATAATGTCATTACCTTGTTAAGACTCTCCCTTTCTCTTCAAAATGTGCACATAGCTGCTGAGTATTTTCTGTTTAGTCAGTTAGTTTTTCTACTTTAGGAACCCCTTTAAATTCTGATAAAAAAATAAGTTTTGCAAACCCCTCAACTAAGAATCATATGCATCTAAAAATCAATGACTTTTCTATCCACTACCAGTTAAACAATTAATGGGCTGTAGTAAGTGATGACTAAAGCCTTCTGACTGTATCAGCCATTTAATTTAATTCTCTTTAGTGCATAGTCAGAATGAACACGCTCAATGCCACCCCTACAACTATGCAACACACCCTCCTCTCTGCGCTGGACAAATCAAGATACATGGTTTCATCCAGCTGTGTCCATAGACTTACCATCTATAGCTGAACCACACTGAGCACATTCACTTACAAGTTGAAACTATAACTTTGCCGTGTACTTTTTCCATTTCCTTTCCCTATATCAGTGATCTATGACACAGACAGACAAGCTGAAATGTATGCATGCAAACATGAACAGATAACGTCCAGTTGGCTCTGAACCTGCATATAAACACTGTATTTGTTGTAAACATGTCCATCTGTATTTTATGTTGAACTAACTAAAAGTTAGTTTGTATACAATCAACATATCTGAAAAAAAATGGGTATGAGGAGTAATATACTAAATTAGCTGAGTATACCAGATGTATTTATAAGCATCTAATCATCTTAATGTGCAAATACAAAAATGGGGGTTATTTCTTCTACAGACAGATTACCTGTAGTTCATAGAGATCGTTGCTGTACTTTCCATACTCCACCATTCCTCCAAACACCAGCAATCGCGTGCCATCACAGACAAAACCATACGCAGCACAACCAGGGGGGATATCGCCTCGAACAGCTGGGATAAACCACTGGTTTGTTGCTAGATATGAAAACAATAAAGACAGTGAAGTTATCAGTAGAAGTTTACCTATATCAAGTGCTTGAAATCATGAGGGAAGTATATGTTAAAATCTAAACAAGGCAGTTAATTCCTGACCAGTATAACCTGTAAACAATGTTCGTATCAACATTTGAACATAAACCAACATCTGAATGTAAGGATAGTGAGACATTAACCAGATCTGCTAAATTTGTCTGTTCTTATTGGTTTATGTGCAGGAAATTGGGGCAGAGGATATGCTTAAACCAACCAGCATCATCCATTTTATTTTAGCCCGCCTTTTTTACGTGCATTAAATACCATTATCCAGCAGAGGGGGCCAAATTTAATCAGATATGGATACGCTTGGCCTACTGAGGCCTATATGCTACTTAGTTCTGCACTACACGAATCGATCTTTAGAAATACATTTTAAGAGTTACTAGGGGAAAACTAGATTAAAAAGGCATTTTGTGTTACTTCACATTAGCGGATTTGTGAAATAAAACATTATGCTTTCTGTAGAAAACAATCGCATAAGTTGTACGAGCAAAGTTAATCTTACCGGTGTTGTATACATGTAATTCATCAACAATTCCTTCGTTTCCACCGCCAAAGACAACCATGAGCTCCTTTATAGCCACAGCTCTGTGTCCATGCCTGGGCCGGGGAACAGGACCGGACCATCCTAGGACCCGTTTCCACCGCGGCTGCAGAACCGACGCCGTGGTCCCAGACACCGCGGAGCCAGGGGCAGACA
Source organism: Seriola dumerili (assembly GCF_002260705.1). Classification (NCBI taxonomy): domain Eukaryota; kingdom Metazoa; phylum Chordata; class Actinopteri; order Carangiformes; family Carangidae; genus Seriola; species Seriola dumerili. The sequence continues at coordinate 7,496,078 of NW_019174343.1, read as the reverse complement.
TGACTTCTGTCAGAGAAAACAATAGAGGAGCATTTATCTTGACTGCTTAAGTGAAAAAGTGATGTTTCCACGGTAATGATCGTAGAAACTGAACAGTAGCATCTGGCTGTACAATGCAGCCAACTTCTCAAACAGTTCGTGCGGCCACAGCGGCTGAAAAGCTTAACAGTTAGCAGTTAGCTTTGGTTAACGAATACATTCAACCTAAAAAAAACATAATCGATGTAAGAGTTTTCGAGAAACTACTGAGTTATTATCCTTGATATTGCTTTGACGTTGCAGTTGTGCTAAGAAACACATGAAATATTCACCTAAACCTAAGTTTTATCTTAGTTGTTTCTGACCATTGAATTCAATCCATGGAAGCAGCCATCTTGCAGCCAAACAAACCCCCGCTAACGCTGCTGCCAGTCTGAAAAATGGCGGAAGCAAATGAAAAAGAAAAATACATGATAGCCAGCCAACCACACCGGCAAAGAAATACACTACATTAAAGGCAAATTCAACAAACACGTAGTGGGCCAACGAAGCAGAGCAATGCACATTTGCAAGACAGACTTAATCCACAGTTAAATCCGTTAGCAAGAGTCGGCTATTTTCATGCTTCTGTGGGAGTCGCCATATTGTAGCTAGCAAACTTAGCATTTTCTGCATCCCATTAAACGCAGTTATTAACAATAGAAAATAGTTCAACCTCACTCTAGCTGTTGTGGGTATTAAGAAAACAACACATCTGAACTCCCATCGAATAATTTGCTTAAATATATAAAAGAATTAAGTGCAATCGTAGTACTCAAACGGATTCCAGTGCTAGCTGTACACCGTTAGCAGTAGCGGCTAGTTGCTCAACCTAATTTACCCAAGCTAACAGCGTTAGCTGCGCGGCTAGCAACTGTCAAAGCGTCGCCAAAATTTACAATTAAATGCAATGTAATTTTATGTTCCCTTGACATGCATAATTTACCTGATACAAATGTAGTTGCAACAGCACTCTTAGGACGTAGCTAAACTGAGTTAAACCGCAAAAACAGAGTGTTATTATGTTTCATGCCGTCTCTGGAAGCAGCCATCTTTTCGACAATCGGCCTACTTCTACAGCTCCCACAAGAAAAATGGCCGGGCGGTTTGCCACAACAAAACATAACAAACCGAAAAGAGCGCACATATTTTATTTTTTTACTTACTTATTTCGACGCAGTAGTTGCAAAAACGCGGGTATGTGGTCTTCTCTTGCGGTAATAATCCAAATTCATTCGATTTGTGAAGAAGTATTTCCTCTCATGCCTGCCTGGAAGCTGCCATCTTCTTGACAACCAGAGGCGGAGGAAAATGGCAGAGAGTTGGCGTCACCCAAAGTAAACATGGCGACAGAGACCCGCTCACTAACCATTTCACGCAAAAGCGCATTCATAGTTTTTGTTGTTTACCATCGTGAATCGGCGTAGGATGCTCTGTATAGTGAAGTGCTTCTATGAACACTTGAAATCTATATAAAGTGAAGATATCGCGAGTTTCAACAAATTACAACAAGTTGTGTTATAGTATTGGGCTTATTGTCCCTTACTAAAGATGGCGACATCCGTGCTGGAACCCCTTTTATTTTAATATTGTAGGCGATACTGATTTCATTTCGCTCTAGACCCACTTGAATATGCCCCCTCATGCACAATAATAGTGTATAAGCACTAATTTGCAGATTTAGCGCTCACACATATTGAAGTTACCACGCCCACACCCACTATTAGTGCGCCCTCCACTGATGCCAATACTGCATTACTGGATAACACCGCCAACATCAATAACAAAATAGTCCCTTTCTGCCCCCCCCCAAAAAAAAGAGTGTATGTTCAGCCTGAAAATAAAAGAAAATGCTCTGAAGTGTTTATGTTTTGGAGCATTTTTGAACTTCTTCAGTATATCTAATTTGGTTTGTGACTATAGATCCCTTGTTTGTTTTGTCAACTCTCAGGGTTGTGCAGGTGCATCCCTTTTTACCCAAACTGAAAGATATACTCCATTTATTTTAAAACTGGCTTTCTGAATACTGATAGGATGCTGAAGACACAATATAACTGAACTACAGGAAAATTAGGACCATTATTACAATATAAATGATGTCAGTTTAGATTTTATACAGTAGCAGGAGGAGCACCCCCACTATATTTAACTGTTTTTTCGGTGATCCTGTAAGCACTTGATACTGACACAAAACATATTTGTCAATAATATTACTACAGAAACAAACACAAGTCACAGCTCCTAATGGTGATATATTGTATTATAGCACCTCATAATACCACCATACTGCTCTTACTTAATTCCTACTGGATTAGAGGTGTAAGATGTATCCTGTCATGTAATTTAACTAATGCAGATCATAGATTTAATTTCATTGCCATACATATGTTTGACCTGGGATAGATGTCTGTTTGATCATCCGCTAATTGTATTAAGTGCTGACATTTGACTGTGTTATCCAGAGTAACTGAACTCTGACCTTCTTCTAAAGGAGCACAAAAATAAATAAAAAATTATACCACAAAATCCTATGTGATTATTTGTTGGTTCAATGACAGATATGAGCCACATTATTATAGCAAATAAAATGAACATGTGTACAGTATACAGCTTAATCTGGCTCATGCAACTGTTTACTTTTGTTGGAAAACAAAGTTGTCCTTTGTTGCAATACATCATTAGTCCTTTAGAGGGCAGACTTGTGTTGTTTTTGTTTTGAACATGGTCTGCAGCTTACAGTGAACAAGTTATGTCAAAATAAAACAGGGAAAGAATAGGTTTTGGTTGTATCATTTTATATCATGTATCACTTTGGATTTACTTAAATGTATGCATTCATATGCAAGTCATGGAGTAATGGACCGAAATTAGAACTTAAAGGCCCTGCACACTCACATACATGACATGACTGGATTATATGCTGACCGAATGATGAAAAGATCCCAGTAAAACTTAAGACCACACACCATTTAGATTTCATCAATTGTACCATGTACGGTATGTAAGAGTGCAGCCACTCCTCACATACACATTAAAGTATATACTCACACATTTTTCTTTTTGCACATTGTTTTATATTAGAACATTTTCTAAACTATTTTGTGTTGAATTGTTTTTATGTACATCTACAACTTAACATCATGTTTGTCTTCTTAGTTTATACACCACTATTTGTTAACCTACAATGTGCTAAACTGAATGACATACTGTAATAGGTACCGCAACATAAGGCTGCTCCCTCATGGCTCAAGAACACCATCAGACAGACAATCATTTAAAAACCTACTGATCAATATTTGATCCATCCATTATATAGCCAGTAGCCTAATAAAAAAAATTCAGAGGCTATACCATGTGTATATTGATGAAATATTGAAAATGAATTCAAAAATCAAAGATGTTAAGCCAAGATCAATTTTCCTACAAGTTGGCACAAAGCTTTGTGACATATAGTGGTATGTAATGTCCTCCGTTTTATCAAAATCTGTTAAAATGTCTCCTTTTCCTTCTTCCTGCAGTGAGCTGCCGCTTTGGTCTCTCATTTCACCAGCAGCATGACGTGGCTTCAGGCCTGGAAAAGACAAAAAGGATGAAAAAAACAATCTTTAGTATCACTGGTCAGTCATTAACAATTTTATCAATTAAGTAAAATTTGTGTGTTTGCTATAAAATTGCCATTATTAAAAAATCATTTTAGGGTTTCATTCAGTTTCAGGGTTTCAGTTGGTGGATTGGACCCAAACTGTAGATCCAATGACCAAGTCAGTAATAAAATAGTCATCACTGGGTCACTGGATGTTACACGTTAAAAATTACGTTGTGCCACAACATTCAGATATTCGTCCTTGTTGACTAATAAATTTAGTTATGTGATATAAAGTTTTTTTAATTTAAGAATTCAAACAAATATTTATTCTGATGTTGTACAACATGTGTTTAAACAGATTGGGGACTCATTAGCCACATCATTAATGATTCAGTAAATGAATGAAAACTTCCAAGAAATGGAACTGAAGTAGTTACTGTCACATTGTCACTGACTGGATGTGATGTCACTTTTCATTTTCTGCCATTTCCGCATGACTCACAATGAGTTTTACTGATTTAAATTTGGGCCAAGAAAGCAAGAAATCTAAAATCATATGTTTAATTTACACTAAAGAGCTCATCAGTCTTAAGCTACTAGGATTATAATGGAGGACATGCTTTCCCCATCTTTTCTCATAAAGGCCTACAGTCATGCCTTTTCATCATCACATAATCAGTCTGCATAATGTGTGGGTTCACGAGCGCAGCAGCAGGTTGAACGGGTCAGTGGAGCTCAGACAAACACATTGACCTTCCATATTGTTCTAAGCTGCCACTAATTGTTTACACAGGGTAAGAGCCTTAGGAAACGGCTAGAGAACTGAACTTTGAGGCTCAAGAGATCATGATATAAAGCCACACAAGTGACATGGAGCAAGGATTATGGCAGCAGGAGGTGGAGGTATTTCACAAGGTCTTCGTGGGTTTTCACCCACCAAAGGCATCATAGCAGATCAGTGTGTCATCCTTTTGTCACAGACCATTTCCTTATGGGCTAAAATGTGATATTACGTCATCATATTGTTTGGATTCGAGAGCCTATATTTTGTTTCTATACAGTCAAACGTTTTAAGGGATTTGTCTCAGATTTATAGGTACACAAAATAAACAAAAAATCAGAAGTTTAAACAATTGAATTATTATTATAGGGAAGTCCTAACATCCTATCCAAGAGTCTTGTGCACACATTTCACAAACATTTACAATCAGCTGATTCTGTTCCACAGATTTACACTGTGCATCTGTCTCACAGTATAGATTAATGGATTTTTTTCTGCCAAGTGCAGTAAAACTACTGCATAAACTCCTTTACTTATTGTGACTAATCACTCACTTTCATGGCTGCAGGCGCTATTTGCATTTCTCCTGGCATTCTGGTATTCTTCTCACATAGTGAGAAGAATAGTGTAGAATAGTGTTTATCACATAAACATGGATTAAATAAGAATGTTTATGATGAAAGAAAAGTGTACTGTTGTAACCTCCTGTAAGCTTATACTGTTTTCTTACCTATTCTAAATGCCAATTATCCTAATTGATTGTGTCCCTCAAATCATCAAGCTGTTTGAGATGGCGTCATATGTAAAGCCTCATTAACTATACAATACTACAATAACACCAATAGTAATAATGATCAATCATCAGTAATACTGATAATAATACCACTAAAAATTCCTGACACATTACACACATTTAAATACATTATATAATTTACTTATGATACATTTATTCTTTATTTTTCTACTTCATAACATACTGTTACAGCAGAAAAGATTCATAGACTACATCTTCTCTTCAGCTTCCTATCTTTTTATCAAATTAAAAGGGGCAAATCTCTTGTACACCTGTGGCATTGGTCAGTAAAAGCCTGTCTGATATGAATACTGGGCACAGACTGGCCTTTAGCTAGTACTACAGGAACCAATAATTGTGATTCATTATGTAATGATGTTTTCATTTGCACATAAGATATATTTGTTTGTAGAAACTGTACAATCCCTCACAACAGGAAGTACAGATTTAGGAGGCGGCACTTCCATAATAGTAATTAATTAATCACTAGTTTTAGTAGAATATTCCTCACTTACGGTGATACATCTGCCACTACTTGTCTATTTATATATCTATATATCTATATAATATCTACAGGTGAACTCCAACATAACAGTACCCTAGAACATATGATACCGATGTGGAAAAACTGCTCTGTGTGTAGATCCACCCTAGACACTGGGTAATCCTTTCTTGAGCCTGATACGATAACGAAGGTAGAGATCATCCATCCTAATACTGACCGAAAGCAGGTTACCCAGGGATAGATTGAATATCATTAGCAGTCGTAATAGTGCTGATGACTGGATTAGCTGATTCCTAAACAATGTCCTTCCTTGCAGATTGGATCATCATTGGAACATTGGATTAATGGGGCAAAGCTTGGGCACTGAGGGCTAGATTCAACTAAACTGTTCCCTTATCGGTGCATACATCGTTATGTCAGTACATGTCAGTGCATGTACAGTATTTGTGTGTGTGTGTGTGTGTGTGTGTGTGTACGTGCATATGTGTGTGCGTCTATCTGTGTGCGCGTGTGTGTGTGTGTGCGCGTGTATATGTGTGGGCGTGTGGGTGTGTGCGTGTGTGTGTGCACGTGCGTGTGTGTGTGTGCGTGCGTGTGTGCGTGTCTGTGTGCACGGGTGGGTATATGTGTGTGTGTGTATATGTGTACGTGTATATGTGTGTGCGTCTATCTGTGTGCGCGTGTGTGTGTGTGTGCGCGTGTATATGTGTGGGCGTGTGGGTGTGTGCGTGTGTGTGTGCACGTGCGTGTGTGTGTGTGCGTGCGTGTGTGCGTGTCTGTGTGTGTGTGCACGTGTGCGTATATGTTTGTGTGTGTACGTGTATATGTGTGTGCGTGTATATGTGTGTGCGTGTGTGTGTGTTTGTGCGTGCGTGTGTGCGTGTCTGTGTGCACGTGTGCGTATATGTGTGTGTGTGTACGTGTATATGTGTGTGCGTCTATATGTGTGTGCGTGTGTGTGTGTTTGTGCGTGCGTGTGTGTTTGTGCGTGCGTGTGTGCGTGTCTGTGTGTGTGCACGTGTGCGTGTGTGTGTGTGTGTGTGTACGTGTGTGTATGTGCGTGTGTCTGTGTGTGTGTGTGTGTGTGAGTGCGTGCGTGTGTGTAGTGTGTGTGTGCCTGCGTGCATGTGTGTGTACGTGTGTGTATGTGCGTGTGTCTGTGTGAGTGTGTGTGTGTGTGTGTGTGTGTGTGTGTGGTGCGTGCAGGCGTGTGCGTGTGTGTGCATATGTTTGGTGTGTTTGTGCGTGCGTGTGTGCGTGTCTGTGTGTGTGTGCGTGTGTGTGTTGTGTAGTGTGTGTATGTGCGTGTGTGTGTGTGTGTGTGTGTGCGTGTAATATGTGTGTGCGTGTGTGTGTGTGTGTGTGCGGGCGTGTGCGTGTGTGTGGGCGTGTGTAGTGTGTCTGGTGCGTTGCGTGCGTTTGCGTGTCTGTGTGTGTGTGCACGTGTGTGTGCATGTGTGTGTGCATATGTGTTGTGTGTTGGTGGCGTGCGTGTGTGCGTGTCTGTGTGTGTGTGCACGTGTGCGGTGTGTGTGTACGTGTGTATGTGCGTGTGGTCTGTGTGTGTGTGTGTGTGAGTGCGCGCGTGTGTGCGTGCGTGTGTGCATGCGATGCGCGTGTGTCCGTGTGGCGTGTGTGTACTGAGTGTGTGAGTGTGTGCGCGCGTGTGTTGTAGTGTGTGTGTGCCTGCGTGCGTGTAAGTGTTGTGTACATGTGTGTGTGTGTGTGTGTGCGGCATGTGTGTGTGCGCGTGTGTGTGTTATGCGTGCGTGTGTGTGTGTGTCGCAGTGCGGACGTAGCGTGTGTGTTCGTGTGTGTGTGTGTGTGTGTGTTTGTGGGTTGGTGTGTGTGTGTCTGGTGTGTGGTGGTGTACGTGTGGGCTTGTGTGTGTGTGCATGCGTGCGTGTGTGTGGTATTGTGTGTGTGTGCGTGTGGTGTGTGTATGCTAGTGTGTGTGTTGTGTGTGTGTGCTGTGTCGTGTGCGCTGTTGCAGTGTGTGTGTGATGGTGTGTGGGTGTGTGCTGTTGTGTGTTGTTGCGTCGTGTTGATGTGTGTGTGCATGGGTGTGTGTGGTCGCGAGTGTGTGTGTGTGTGCGTGTGTTGTGTCTGTGTGTTGTGTTCGTGTGTGTGCGTGGTGGTGGTCGTGTGTCGTCGTCTGATAGCTGTGTGTTGTGTGTGTGTTTGGGCTTGTGTGTCATGTGTGTGCGTGCGTGGTGCGTGCGGGCTCGCGTAGTGTGTGTGTGATGTGTGTGCGTGCGTGCGTGTGCGTGTCTGTGTGCACGTGGTGTGCATGTGTGTGTGCATGTGTCACGTGTGTGTGCTTGCGGCGTGTGTATGTTTGTGTGCATGCGTGTTCGTGTGTGTGTGCGTGCGTGTCGTGTGTGTGTGTGTGTGCGTGTCTGTGTGTGCTTGCATGTGTTTTGCGTGTGTTGGGCGTGTGTGTGTGTGTGTGCGTGCGTGCGTGCGTGTCTGTGTGTGTGTGCATATGTGTGTGTGTGTGTGCGTGCGTGCGTGTCTGTGTTGTATGTGCACGTGTGCATGTGTGTGTGTGCATGTTGTGAGTGGTGTGTGTGGGCATGTGTGTGTGTGTGTGCGTGCGGGCGTGTGTGTGTGTGTGTGTGTGTGAACGTGTTTGTTGTGGTGCACGTGTTTGTGTGTGTGTGTATGCATCTGTGTGCGTGTCTGAGTGTGTGTGGTGCGGCCGTGTGTGTGGTGCACGTGTGTGTGTGCGTGTGTGTGTGTGTGTGTGTGTGTACGTGCGTTGTATGTGTGTCTGTGTGTGCGTGCATGTGTGTGCGTGCATGTGTGTGCGTGCGTGTGCGTGCGGGCTCGGCGTAATCGTCTGTGTGTGTGTGTGTGTGTGGTGCGTTGCGGTGTGTGTCTGTGTGTGTGTGCGTGTCTGTTGTGTGTGTGTGTGTCATGTGTGTGTGGTTGTGTTTTGCGTGTGTTGTGTGTGTGCGTGCGGGCATGTGTGTGTGTGTGCGTGCGTGTGTGTGTGCGTGTCTGTTGTGTGTCCTGTATGTATGTGCACGTGTTGCATGTGTGTGTATGTGTGTGTGTGTATGTATGTGCACCGTGTGCATGTGTGGTTATCGTGTGTGTGGTGTATGTGTGCACGTGTGTGTGGGTGTGTGTGTGTGTGTGCGTCTGTGTGTTTGTGTGCGTGTCTGTGTGCACGTGTGCATGTTGTGTGTGTGTGTGCGTGTGTGTGTGCACGTGTGCGTGTCTGTGTGTTGCTTGCCGACGTGTGTATGTTTGTGTGCATGCGTGTGCTGTGTGTGTGTACGTGTGTGCGTGCGTGTCTGTGTGTGTTGTGCACGTGTGTGTGTGTGTATGTGTGCACGTGTGTGTGCTTGTTGCGTGCGTGTGTGCGTGTCTGGTGTGTGTGTTGCACGTGTGTTTGTGTGTTGTGTGTGTGCACGTGTGCGTGTGTGTGTGTGTACGTGTGTGTATGTGCGTGTGTCTGTGTGTGTGTGGTGTGTGTGTGTGTGTGTGCGTGCCAGGCGTGTGCGTGCGTGTGTGCGTGTCTGTGTGTGTGTGCACGTGTTGCGTGTGTGTGTGTGTGTGTGCGTGTGTACGTGTGTATGTGCGTGTGTGTGTTGTGTGTGTTGTGTGTGTGTGTACGTGTGTATGTGCGTGTGTGTGTGTGTTGTGTGTGCGTGCAGGCGTGTGGTGTGATGTGGTGTGTGTGCGGGCGTGTGCGTGTGTGTGGTGCGGTTCGTGCTTGTGTGTGTCGTGCGTGTCCGTTGTGTGTGTGCATGTGTGCATGTGTGCAACGTGTGCATGTGTGTGTGTGGCATGTGTGTGTGTCTGTGTGTGTGTGTGTTGCGTGCAGGCGTGTGCGTGTGTGTGTGTGTGTGTGCGGGCGTTGCGTGTGTGTGTGTGCGGCGTGTGTATGTGTGTGTGCGTTTTGTGTGTGTGTGTGTTTGGTGTGTGTGTGTGTGTGTGCGTGTGTGAGTGTGCATGCGTTGCGTGTGTGTCTGTGTGTGTGTGTGGTGTGCATGTGTGCATGTGTGCATGTGTGCACATGTGCAGTGGTGTTGCATGTGTGTGTGTGTGTGGCGTGCTGGCGTGTGTATGTGTGTGTGTACGTGCGTGTCTGTAATGTGCGATGCATGTGTGTGTGTGTGCACGTGTGTGTGTGTGTTGCATGTGTGTGCGTCGTGTGTGTGTGCAGGCGTGTGCGTGTGTGCGTATGTATGTTGTGTGTACGTGCGTGTCTGTGTGTGCGTGCATGTGTGTGTGTGTGTGTGTATGGTGCGTATGTGTGTGTGCGTGTGTGTTGCGTGTCTTGTGTGTGTGCGTGCGTGTGTGTGTGTGTGTGTGTGTGTGCGTGCGTGCGTGTGTGTGTATGTGTGCACGTGTGTGTGTGGCATGTGTGTGTGCATTTGTGTGTGTGTGTGTGCGTGGCGGGCGTGTGGTGTGTGCGTGGTGTGTGTGTGCGTGCGTTGTGGTGTGTCTGTATGTATGTGCACGTGTGCATGTTGTGTGTATGTGTGTGTGTGTATGTATGTGCACGTGTGCATGTGTGTGTATGTGTGTGTGTGTATGTGTGGCACGTGTGTGTGTGGGCTGTGTGTGTGTGCGTGCGTGTGTGTGTGTGTGTGTTTTGTGCGTGCGGGCGTGTGTGTGTGCGTGTGTGTGTGTCCGTGTGTGTTGTGTGTGCACTGTGTGTGTGTGTGTTTGTGCGGGCGTGCGTGTGTGTGTGCACGTATGTGTGTCTGCGTGCGTGCGTGTGTGTGTGCGTGTTTATTTATGTGTGTGTGTATATTGTGTGTGTGTGTATATGTGTGTGTGTGTGTATGTGTGTGTGTGTGTGTGTATGTGTGGTGTAATGTTGTATATATGTGTGTGTGTGTGTGTGTGTGTGTGTGTGTGTGTATGTGTGTGTATGTATGTTGTATGTTTTATGTGTGTGTGTTATGTTGTGTGTGTGTGTGTGTGTGTATATATGTGTGTGTGTGTGCGTGTGTATATGTGTGTGTGTGTATGTGTGTGTGTATATGTGTGTGTGTCTATGTGTGTGTGTGTATATATGTGTGTGTGTGTGTGTGTATATGTGTGTGTGTGTGTGTGTTGTGTGGGTGTGTGTGTTGTGTGTGTGTCCTGTATGTTGTATATATGTGTGTGTGTGTGTGTATATGTGTGTGTGTGTGTGTGTGTATGTGTGGTGTGGTTTATGTGTGTGTGTTGTGTGTGTGTGGTATATGTGTGTCTGTGTGTGTGTGTGTGTGTGTATGTGTGTGTGTGTGTATGTGGTGTGTGTTTGTTTAGTTGTGTGTGTGTGTTAATGTGTGTATGTTGTGTATGTGTGTGTGTGTGTGTGTGTGTGTGTGGTGTGTGTGTGTGATGTATAGTATATGGTGTGTGTATGTGTGTGTGTGTGTATGTGTGCGTGTGTAGTATGTATGCTGTGGTGTGTGTGTGTGTGTGTGTGTGTGTGTCTGTTTGTCTGTGTTCCTGACATGAGACCTGAGCTTGCTGTCTCTTGATTGAGAACATTAATGATGACTGATACATCCTGAAATCTTTTTTGTCTCCTGGTGTTAGATGTCACTGTGCTCTAATATTTATTTGCGATTGCTTCTCGTGTCATTTCAATTACCTTGCACAAAGCTTGTTGTTTTTTGTTTTTTGCTGATTTAATTCAAGCAATTAATTAATTCATCATTCAATTAATTAGATGTTCAGTCAGAAATCCCAATAAATTTACTGTTAGTGCTGCTGTAATGGAACTGGCCGTCATACAATCCATCTGCCATGCAGAAGATCTGCACTTTAACCATCACATGTAAAAAGGAAATTTTTGGATTTTTTCTTAATTACAGAAGGGCAACCATGAAGGCCGGCCGCGTACCGGAGCTTCCGGAGGACTTCTACAGTCCCATTCGCCTGGATACGGACAACTCACATCTCTCAGCCCATTCCTCGTCCCAAGGACCATCTAGCAAGTTCAGGCACTTCTAGTAATGGTCTATAATTCATGGTTTTTATATTTATTGTGGGCACTGCATCAATGTGCTTACAATTGCATGCACCGCTCATAAAAAGCTCGGATTCCCAACCTCAACTACATCCTGTTGAACTTGGCTGTGGCCAACCTTCTTGTGTCCTTGTTGGGCTCTCCACGCCTGCCTGCACTTTGGCATCAGATATTTCATCTTGGCCCTCTAGGCATTGCAGATTGAAGGTTTTAAATGGTAACCAACTTGGGCGGTAAGTAATGAAACTTGAGGGCACTTAAATAATATGAACTCACTTGAATTTTTAACGAGCCAGAAAATAAAAAACACAGTAAAAGTAAAAAAAATGCTACTGTATATCGTTCCAAGGTATGGTAAGGCTGTGGTCTCTGGCTGTGGTAGCTTTTGCGAAAGATGGCTGGGTCATCTGTAAAGCCACTTGGGAACTTTGTTTTCAGCCGCCGACAATCTATAGCCTGCGTGCGGTATTCACCTGGGTGATCGCATTAAGTAGCCTCAGGTCCTCCACGGTCGGATGTGAGCGGTTAGTGTTTTCACAACACACTTACATTACAACTCATTTTACAGTAAATAATGGATAAAGCTGGGAGACAGGCTACACTCAGGACGACCGATTTTCTCTCCAAGGTATATTCCCAGCAGGGCCTCAATTGGCTCCTGTGGCCAGACTGGTAAACAACTATCAACAAATACAACTAATGAGTCCTACGTGATGTTCCTTTTGGTTCTTCAAAATGTTGCCTCACCATTTTAGTGTGATGAGGCAGTTGACCGTAGCAAAGAAATGGTGGAGAGGGGAAGAGCAAAGCAAGAAGCAGAAAGGAACATCAACGTGGACTCGATTGTTTGTATTTGTTGTTTAGTTGTGTAACCCAGTCTGGGCACAGGAGCATTGCAGGCCCTCTGGGATATTACCTGGAGAGAAAATTCAGAGTGTCCCTGAGTGTAGCCTGTCTCCCAGTTTAACTGTAAAATGAGTGTAAAATGTAAGTGTGTTTGTGAAACACTAAACCGGCTCCATCCGACCAGTGGAGGACCTGAGGCTATTAATGCGATCAACCCAGGTGAAATACGCAGCAGGCGATGCATGGTCGGGCTGAAGAACAAAGTTCCAAGTGGCTTACAGATGACCAGCCATCTTTCAAAAGCTTACACAGCCAGAAGACCACAGGCTTACATACTGGAACGATATACAGTAAAAGCATTTTTTTACTTTACTTTGTGTTTTTTTATTTTTCTAGCTCGTTAAAAAAAATCAAGTATCATATTATTTAAGTGCTCAAGTCATTCTTTACCGCCAAGTGTTTACCAATAAAACCTTCAATCTTGCATGCTAGAGGGCCAAAGATGAAATATATGGATGCAAAGGGCAGCAGGGCGTGGAGGAGCCACACAGGACACAGAAGGTTGGCCACAGCCAGTTCAACAGGTGTAGTTTGAGGTGGGATCGGAGCTCTTTGTAATGTGAGCGGTGCATGCAATTGTAAGCACATTGATGGCAAGTGCCCACAATAAATATAAAAAACATGAATATAGACATTAACATAGAAGGTGGCCTGAACTGCCTAGATGGCCTGGGGACGAGGAAATCGGGTGAGAGATGTAGTTGTCCGTATCCAGACGATGGGGAGAAGAAAGTCCTCCGGAAGCTCCGTAACGCCGGTCCGTGCTTCATGGTTGCCCTTTATTAAATAAGAAAAAATCAAAAATTTTGCTTTTCAATGTGATGGTTAAAAGTCAGTATCTCATGCAGATGGACTTTGTAGCGCAGTCCCCAGTTACAGAGGACTAGGAGTAAGATTTATAGGGAATGTTTCTGAATGAACATCTAAATTATTGAAATAGATTGAACTAATTCAATTGCTTGATTAAATAGCAAAACAAAAAAACAAGCTTTGGTGAAGGTAATTGAAAAGACAAGAGAAGCCAATGCAAATAAATACTAGAGCACAGTGACATAACACAAGGAGACAAAAAAAGATTCAGGATGTTATCAGTCATATAATGTTCTTCATCAGAGACACAAGCTCAGGTCTCATGCAGGACAACCAGACAAAGCAGAACACACACACACACACACCACACACACACACCCATAACATACATACACCGCACGACATAACACACCACACATACACACACATGATATATACAACAGCACACCACACACACACACACACACATCACACACACATACACACATACCACATTAACAACACACGACACATAAACAAACACACACACACATCACAACCCACAGCATACACACCACACACACACACAGACACATATAACACAACACACATACACACACACACATAAACACACACACCACATACACACACACCACACACACATATACACACACACAACACATATATACACACATCCAGACACACACACAACACACACCACACAAACAACACACACACACACATACACACACACACACACACATATATATCACACCCACACATAGACACATACACACATATACACACACACATACACACACACACATATACACACGCACACACACACACATATATACACACACACACCACACACACACACATAAACACACACAACATAAACATACACATACATACACAACACATCACCACACCACACACCACACACACACACATATAATACACATACACATCACATACACAGCACACACACATCACATACAGCACACACACACATATACACACACACTG